>NC_041387.1:144385990-144435800 GCF_002162155.2 Triticum dicoccoides | reverse complement strand
CCCCCGCAGTCGAAGCGGCACGCGGCTGATGCAAAGACTGGACCGGAACTCCTCAAACAATGCCATAGGCAAGCCCTTGGTCATGATATCGGAAAATTGTTGGGAAGTAGAGACGTGTAAAACACGAATATGGCCAAGGGCCACCTGTTCCCGAACAAAATAATATCCAACTCAATATGCTTGGTCCGTCGATGATGCACCGGGTTGGTGGAGAGGTAGACCGCCGAGACGTTGTCGCAGTAGACCACCGTGGCACGGTCAACAGGGCAAGAAAGCTCCTGGAGCAGCTGGCGAAGCCACGAACACTCGGCGACGGCGTTGTCCACCGCACGACACTCAGCTTCAGCACTGGAATGAGAGACCGTAGGCTGCCGCTTGGACGACCACGAGATAAGTGAGGGTCCAAGGTAGACACAATAGCCCGAGGTGGAGCGACGAGTGTCAGGGCAGCCCGCCTAGTCTGCATTGGAGTAGGCGGTGAGGGCGGTGTCGGCGGAGGCGTGAAGCATGACGCCAAGATCCATAGTGCCACAGACATAACGGAGAATCCGCTTGACAGCAGTCCAGTGAACGTCTCGAGGAGCATGCATATGAAGACACACCTACTGCACGACATACTGGATCTCCGGCTGAGTCAGAGTGAGGTACTGGAGAGTACCAACGATAGACTGATAGAAAGCAACATCCGAAGTAGGAGAACCATCCATGGTAGAAAGCTTGGCCTTTGTATCAACAGGCGTAGCGGCAGGCTTGCAGTTAAGCATGTCGGCACGCTTGAGGAGCTCGTGAGCGTACTTCCGCTGATGAAGGAAGAAGCCATCCGGACGGCGCACCACCTCGACACCGAGGAAGTAGTGCAAAGGACCCAAGTCCTTGATGGCAAACTCAGCGTGAAGACGAGCCGTGAGCTGACTGAGGAGCCCAGCCGTACATGCCGTCAGGATGATGTCATCGACATAGAGCAGCAAGTAGGTCATGTCAGAGCCCTGATGATAGACGAAGAGAGAGGCGTCCGAGCGGGTAGAGCAGAACCCAAGCTGGTGGCGAAACACCGCGATGCGCTGGTACCAAGTGCGTGGAGCCTGCTTGAGTCCGTACAAGGACCGTGAAAGCAGGCACACATGGTCGGGAAGCACCGGGTCCACAAACCCAGTGGGCTGCTGGCAGAAGATCTGCTCCTCGAGGTCACCGTGGAGAAAGGTGTTGGAGACGTCCATCTAGTGCATCGGCCAAGAATGGGAGACCGCAAGGTGGAGAACCTTGCGTATCATGCCAGGCTTGACGACTAGAGCAAAGGTGTCGGTGAAGTTGATGCCAGCACGTTGTCGGAAGCCACGAACGACCCAGCGTGCTTTGTAGCGATCAAGGGTACTGTCGGTGTCAAAACCGGCGGATCTCGGGTAGGGGGTCCCGATCTGTGCGTCTTAGGATAATGGTAACAGGAGGCAAGGGACACACTGTTTACCCAGGTTCGGGCCCTCTTGATGGAGGTAAAACCCTACTTCCTGCTTGATCGATATTGATGATATGAGTGTTACAAGAGTTGATCTACCACGAGATCGTAGAGGCTAAACCCTAGAAGCTAGCCTATGATGATTATGATTGTGATCATCCCTCTAAGGACTAAACTCTCCGGTTTATATAGACACCGGAGAGGGCTATGGTTTACATGGAGTCGGTTACAAAGAAGGAAATATAATATCCGAATAGCCAAGCTTGTCTTCCACGCAAAGGAGAGTCCCATCCGGACATGGGACGGAGTCTTGAGTCTTGTATCTTCACGGTCCCACAGTCCGGCCAAAGTATATAGTCCGGCTGTCCGGATACCCCTTAATCCAGGACTCCCTGAGTAGCCCCTGAACCAGGCTTCAATGACGATGAGTCCGACGCGCAGTTTTGTCTTCGGCATTGCAAGGCGGGTTCCATCTATGAATACTCCAAAATAATTACTGAACACTTGGATCGTGTTCGGATCTGCAAGATGATCTTCTACACCATCGTAGAGAGAATGATATTTCACAAATGAAAGGATCGATATGGTTGACTAGAGGGGGGGTGAATAGGCAACTAACAATTTTTAAGCTTTTCTTTACCAAATTAAACTTTGCAACAAAATAAGTTGTCTAGATATGAAACTATGTGAGCAACCTATATGATGCAATAACAACTAACACAAGAGCAAGCAAGGGATACAACACAAGTAGGCTTGCAAGAGTAAAGGCACGAAATAACCAAGAGTGGAGCCGTTGGAGACGAGGATGTGTTACCGGAGTTCCTTCCTTTTAAGGGGAAGTACGTCTCCGTTAGAGCGGTGTGGAGGCACAATGCTCCCCAAGAAGCCACTAGGTCCACCGTATTCTCCTCACGCCCTCACACAATGTGAGATGCCGTGATTCCACTATTGGTGCCCTTGAAGGTGGCAACCGGACCTTTACAAACAAGGTTGGTGCAATCTCCACAACAATTGGAGGCTCCCAACAAAACCACGAAGCTTCACCACAATGGAATATGGCCTCGAGGTGACCTCAACCGTCTAGGTGCTCAAACACCCAAGAGTAACAAAATCCACACTAGAAAGTATGGGGGAAGTAAATATCCTTTGGTGGAAGTGTAGATCTAGGTCTCCTCCTTCAAACCCTAGCAAATCAACAAGTTTGAGTGGCTAGAGAGAGAGATCGGGCAAGAGAGCTTGAGAGCATCAATGGTGGAGTGAGAAAGGTAAGAGGTGGGCGTGGTAGGTGGAGGAACCACCTTATATAGCAGCCCACTAAAATCCAACCGTTACTGCGTTTTTAGTACTGCAGCGGTACAACCGCTCCTTGTCCCGGTACAACCGGGACTCACAATGTAGCTGCAGAACCCTACCAGGCGGTACAACCGGGCCATCGGGCGGTAGTACCGGTCATTAGCAAATAACCGGACCAACCGCCCAGCCACCGCACAACTACCGCACCAAAACAGAACGGAGTCACCCTTGAGGGCGGTAGTTGGGCGGTGCAGGGCCGGTGCAACCGCCTGGTCTTGATCGCTTGAGCGGCTAAGGAATGAGCGGAAGAACCGCTCGAACCTCCGGTTGTACTGGTTGAAAAGGAACAACCGGACCAACCGGGCCACCACCGCCCAGCCACCCCATCAGAATAGAAGCCTGACCGGTACATGGGCGGTGCATGGCCGGAACAACCGCTGCTGGTCATTGCAGAGTCAGGTGGCGGTACCACCGCCCGGAGGCAGTGGTACCACCGCTCGACAATGGCAGAGAAGCGTCAGGAGCCAGCAGTACTACCGCTCGGACGAGCGGTGCAACCGCTTGGAATACACAGTAAAGGTTAGATTAAAATGGAGGCACTCTCTCGACAAGAAGAGGGGTGATGGAGGTGTACGTGAATGGAATCCCCTATTCTTTCCAAAGTGGATTCCCTCTTGATAGTACGGGATCCCTACGACCAAAGAGATAAAAGCGTAGAGGATTCTGACTTCAACGATTCCTTCGAGAGAGAACCACTAACCGATGAAAGCCTAATCATTGAGAACCTGAAACATTTAGCACAGGATTAGACCAACAAAAGGTTCTCATCATCATCCAAAACATAAGGAAGGGAAATGCCCTTTCAATCTCCCCCTTTTTGGTGGATGATGACAGCAACACGATATAAGATAGAAGACTATAGAATCTAGACGGAGCTCCCCCTAGATGTGAGCCCCAGGACGAGACTCCCCCTAGATTTTATAGGCTAGTCACAAAAAGCATATAACATGAAGGTAGCCAACACAATGACACAAGAGCAATACTACCAAAAAATACCAACAAGCATAAAGAAGAGATAGCAGGAGTGGCCCAAAATCCACACAAATCAAACGAGAACGACCAAATATCAACTGGAGACCACAGACAAGTTCAACACGAGACACACACTACGCAACCACCCATGCAACTCCCGAGTCCTATCACACTCTCTCCCCCTTTGGCATCAGGACACCAAAAAGGAAGAGAGCGAAGCTATCGCCCCAGGCTCAGTCGTCCTCCTCTGACTCCTCGGTAGCATCTAGATCTTCATCATTGTCAGAATCTTCACCATCATCAGAAACTTCATCATCGTCCCGATCTGAGTCCTCCATGATATCATCAGCAGCAGTAACGGTGGTGGAGGGCTAAGGAGGGGCTTCATCATCAGTCCAGGTGCTGTGGGAAGATATCCAACGCTCCTCCAGTGTGATGCTCTTCTCAGAACCACTCTGAACCGACATGCTGAGGTGCCTCATCATAGCAATTTGGCGATGCCGCGCAAGCTTCTCATTGACATGTGCCTCATACATCCTCTTCTGGATGTCAGACTGAAGGCAGAAAGTCTTCTTCACCTTGGCAGCGAGCTTGTCCACCCACAAGGGCTTAGCCCCTGGTTCCAACTCAAAATCCTCATCATCAGAAGTGGCATAGACATCCTCAGGAGCATTAGCAGGGAAACGTGGCTCGGCGTGCTTCTTCTTCTTAAGGAGCTTGACTTCATGATTGGTAAGATTGTCAGGAGAGGTGAGGGGCTCTCCAGGACGGCGAACTCCCCATACTGAGTTCATAAAGCACATGACAAACGGAGCATAAATGGGGACCTTCCTGTAGATGACCATGTTGTACATCTCGTGCCACAGCCAGTTGGACACATCAAACGTCTCCCCAGATCCAACCTTGGTCTTCATAGCAACCATCAAGTCAACAAGATAGCCATGGATTTCATCTTGATTCCCCACTTTGGGCAGAAGCACATTGCGAAAAACACGATGCATGATGTCATAGACCTTCACCAAATCCTTAGATTCACCAATAATACCACGGCCCCGAATGTACAGAGGGGCAAGCTTCTCCTTAGGCATGGGGTCAGGATGATCATGGGGGCGAATGCCACCCCTTCCTTCCAGACCGGTATCATCGTACCCAATAGCATTGTAGAAGGTCCTCCAGGGAACTTGAAAGAGCTCATCACGACACATGAAAGTGAGGGTGCGCGCGTCATCTTCTCCAAAGTGAACGGTGGCATAGAACTGATGGATGAGTTGAACATCAAAGTCACAGTTGACGGACATGAGCTTGACAAGATCAAACTCCTCACAGAGAACCAAAGCCTCACCAAAATACTCCAGGTTGTTCCGCCAATGATCAAGATCGATGGTCCACTGCTTGGCATATCTGTTCTTGTTGTGCTCAAAGAGTTCATGAACAATTCGTACTTGCATCTCATTCCGAAACTGAACAGTGGTCCAACGTGGAGCTACGGGAACCACATAAGGATTCTTTGAGCGGAAGGCTTCCCAATCCTTGGCTTTCCAACGATGGAGTGGCATTATCACACGTTGCTTGACAGTGGCAGACTTTTCACGGCGAGTGGGCTTGGTGGGGATCACAACTTCCTCTTCAGAGTCAGCCGGGCGCGAACTGGAGCCACCTGAACACAAATATGAAGGGGACACACGAAACCAACAGGAATGAGAGGAAAGCATACGGAAAATGCAACACCATAGAAACCAGAACAGTGTTGTGTGGTTCATATATTCCGGTTTAACCGGACCCCCCACCGGTAGAACCGCCCCACCGGTTGTACCGCCCATCTGGGCGGTAGAACCGCTGATAGTGGCACTACCAGGGTAGTTAGATCTGTTCAAGACGTGCAAATCACTCAAGCAATATTCGGAGTTCTATGTACTGCACAGACACAAGAAAAACAATGATCTCTCCCAACCAAAGAACAAACACAAATCTAGGAGGATAAAGTAATGCCCTAAAACAAGAAGAAAACCTAGAACAAAGAACGAAGAACAAGGGCATTACCACCATCCATGGGAGAAGAACGGAAGGCTTCCACGGAGAGAATCCACGGAGAACCCTCGGGCCCGAAGCGCGGGGTGCACTCTAGGGCGAGGCAGAGGTGACCGGCGGCTAGGGCAAGGAGGAGGCGAACAGGGACGAAGGGAAAAAGAAAAACTCTTCGCCCCATCGGATATAAATAGGCCCATAGTCGCTCGGCGGTAGAACCGCTCCTAGGACCGGTTGTACCGCAAGGCCGGTGCTGACAGATTGTAGTGGGCGGTGCTTCCGTTTCCTGAAGGGCACCGGAAGTACCGCCCGGAGACAACTGGTAGAACCGGACGGAGAAGCCCCAGTGAAAATGGGCGGTATAACCGCCCACGCATCGAAAGCAACCCAACTGGGGCAGCACAACCAGGTATCAGCGGTAGAACCGCCCGTGACACCGGTTGTACCGCCCGACCACCAAAGCCCTGACTAAAAAAAGGGAACAAGACAAACGGGACAACAAAAAGGAAACCAAACACTAAGAACAAAAGCAACTGCACACAAGCAGAGCGAGCTCAGTCCTCTCTTAAGAGAGGGCGGTGGCCGAAGCCACCTATGTTTGAGTCTAATGGTATGGCACCGCGAAGAATTATCCTTGGGCCCATGACCAAAACTCGTATTTGAAACACAAGTACCATCAAAAATGGCTAATGCGACAGAGTTGATCAATTTATGCATAATGGGGGGAGGGAGAGTTCATTGAGAGAACAACACTCCCCCTATCTCCATGCCTACCCCTAAACTAGACAACAAGTTGAGTGTGGTGAGGGGTGCAAGGGTTCAAGTCACATTGCTCGAATCAATGATATTTAGCTCATGCCTTAACTCGCGAAACCTTGCTTCATCCAAGGGCTTCGTGAAAATATCTGCAAGGTTATCATGAGTGTTGACATACTTGAGCTCGATCTCCCCTCGCCTAATGTGATCCCGGATGAAATGATACCTAATCTCAATATGCTTCGTCTTGAAGTGTTGCACCGGGTTGAGAGAAATCTTGATGGCACTTTCGTTGTCACACCAAAGAGGCACTTTGTCACAAGTGACACCGTATTCCTTTAAAGTTTGCCTCATCCATAGGAGTTGTGCACAACAACTACCGGCCGCCACATACTCCGCTTCGGTGGACGAGAGAGACACACAACTCTGCTTTTTGGAAGACCAACTTACCAAAGAGCAACCAAGAAATTGGCACCCTCCGGAAGTGGACTTCCTATCCACTTTGTCTGCCGCCCAATCGGAATCCGTAAACCCTTCAAGCTTGAAGTTTGACCCTCTTGGGTACCATAACCCAAAGTTTGGGGTATGAGCCAAATATCGAAAGATTCGCTTGACCGCCACATAATGACTTTCCTTCGGTGCAGCTTGAAACCGTGCACACATCCCCACACTCAACATGATATCCGGTCTAGATGCACAAAGGTAAAGCAAGGAGCCAATCATGGAGCGATATACCTTTTGATCCACCGCTTTACCATTGGGATCAATGTCAAGTTGGCACTTGGTGGGCATTGGAGTAGAGGCCGGCTTGACATCACTTAACTTGAATCTCTTGAGCATGTCTTGAGTGTATTTGGCTTGGTTTATGAAGGTACCTTCTCTTCTTTGTTTGATATCAAAACCAAGGAAGAACTTCAACTCTCCCATCGAAGACATCTTGAACTTAGAGGTCATGAGAGTGGCAAATTCTTCATTGAAGGCTTTGTTAGGGGAACCAAAGATAATGGCATCAACATATAGTTGGCATACAAACAACTCCCTTTTGACCTTCTTAGTAAAAAGAGTGGGATCGATTAGCCCCACTTCAAATCCACGATCTTGTAACAACTCGGTAAGGTGGTCATACCACGCACATGGGGCTTGTTTAAGGCCATAGAGCGCCTTATCAAGTTGATACACATGATCCGGGAAGAAGGGATCCTCGAACTCGGGGGGTTGCTTGACATAGACCAACTCATTAATAGGACCATTAAGAAAAGCACTTTTAACATCCATTTGTTGCAACTTAAAGTTGTGATGGGAAGCATAAGCAATCAACAAACGAATGGATTCAAGGCAAGCAACGGAGCAAAGGTTTCACCATAGTCGATACCCTCGACTTGGGAGTAGCCTTGTGCTACCAATCTTGCCTTGTTGCGAATGATGTTCCCATGAGCATCTTGCTTGTTCTTGAAGATCCACTTGGTTCCAATGATGTTATGGTTCCCGGAAGGCCTTGGCACCAATCTCCACACCTTGTTGTACTCGAAGTTGTTGAGTTCTTCATGCATGTCATTAAGCCAATCCGATTCTTCGAGCGCCTCATAGACCTTATGGGGTTCAACACAAGAGACAAACGCGTGATGTTCACAATAGTTTGCTAATTGTCTACGAGTGCTTACCCCCTTTCTTAGGCTTCCAACCACATTCTCCATGAGATGACCTTTGGTGGTGAGTTTGGAAGCAATCTTCGCGGCACGACGCTCCAATTCCTCCTCGGATGTCGAAGGAGGAGGGTTCACTTGATCATCTTGAGCGTCGTCAAGAGCTTGTTCTTGATCTTGAGCTTGCTCATGATCTTGAACTTGCTCGAGGGGAAGAACTTGACCTTGGGCATCATGTAGAGGTTCACCACCATCTTGTGGTTGATCTTGCCCTTGGTCTTGTTCATGAGGGTGAGGGCCTTCACTTTGTTCTTCGGAAGCATGTGGGTCTTGGGGAGGTGATGGCTCCACTTGAGTGGAGCATTGTCCTTCTCCTTCGGCCATAAGGGGTTCCTCAATGGGTAGGATATGACCAATACCCATTCTTCTTATGGCTTGGGGAGGAATTTCATCACCTACATCACAAGTACCACTTTGCTCCACTTGGGAGCCGTTATTTTCGTCAAACTCTATGTTACACGTCTCCTCAATGAGTCCGTTGGACTTGTTGAGAACACGGTAAGCATGAGAGTTTGTAGCATAACCAACAAATATGCCCTCATGAGCTCTAGCCTCGAATTTAGACAAGCGAACACCTTTCTTGAGAATGAAACACTTACACCCAAACACTCGAAAGTACTTGAGATTGGGCTTGTTCCCGGTGAGTATCTCATACGGAGTCTTGTTCAAGCCTTTGCGGAGATAGAGCCGATTGGATGCATGACATGCTGTGTTGATGGCTTCGGCCCAAAAGTTGTATGGAGACTTGAACTCCGCCATCATGGTTCTTGTCGCATCCATCAACGTCCAGTTCTTCCTCTCCGCAACACCATTTTGTTGAGGGGTATAAGGTGCAAAATATTGATGCTTGATCCCTTCATCACTCAGAAACTCATCCAGGGTGTAGTTTTTGAACTCGGTGCCGTTGTCACTTCTTATTGTCAGGATCTTTGCATTATGTTGACGTTGAGCTTCATTTGCAAAGTCGATGACGGTTTGTTGAGTCTCACTCTTCCTCTTGAAGAAGTATAACCAAGTGTATCTTGAATAATCATCCACAATCACCAAGAAATACTTTCTATCCCCAAGACTATCAAAAGATGGAGGGCCGAAGAGGTCCATGTGTAGGAGCTCCAAGGGTCTCTTCGAGTAGATGATAGTCGTGGGAGGGTGAGCCTTCTCATGAAGCTTTCCTTCGATACAAGCACTGCAAACACGATCTTTGGCAAAACTAACATTCGTTAGTCCATGAACATGGCCCCCCTTGATAAGACTTTGCAAAGATCTCATATTGACGTGGGCTAAATGGCGATGCCAAAGCCATCCCACATCAACTTTAGCCATTAGGCATGTCGCGGTCTTAGTAGGTTGCTCCGAAAAGTTAATCACATAGAGACCGTTCTCGACATGCCCAACAAAGGCTACTTTAAGAGTCTTGCTCCACAAGAGGGCCACGGTATCAATATCAAAGAAGGTGGCAAAGCCCATGAGTGCGAGTTGACGAACGGAAAGTAAATTGAACGCAAGGGACTCAACAAGCATGACTTTCTCGATCGTTAGATCATGAGAAATGACAACCTTGCCAAGACCCAATACCTTAGAATGTGAGGCATCACCCCATTCGACATTGGTGGGCATAGATGGGATCTTGTGCACGTCCACCACCAAGTCCTTGCTCCAGGTCATATGATTTGTTGCTCCACTATCGAGCAACCATGATCCCCCACCGGAAGCAAACACCTACAAGAGATCAATGCTTGGTTTTAGGTACCCATTGAGTAATGGGTCCTTTGGTGTTAGTAACAAGGGTCTTAGGAACCCAGATAGACCATTCAATGTACTCATAAGGAGAACCAACAAATTTAGCATAAACATGCCCATCACTAGCACGGCACAACACATAAGATGGGTTAAAGTCGCCGGCTTTGTTGGGAGAGATGGCTTTGCGCTCTTTGGCATCACCACTCTTCCCATTGTTCTTCTTCTCCTTAGGAGCACCTTCTCCCTCCTTCACAAAGGTTTGTGTGAGTGGAGGAGGTCGATCGGTCTTGCTCTTCTTCTCCTTGTTCTTCTTCTTGTTCTTGGACTCGGGTGAGAACCCAACTCCCTCCTTGCCCACAACTTCCTTTTGATTGCTCAAAAGGTCATTTAGGTTCTTCTCGCCTTGTATGCATGACACAAGACCTTTCTCGAGTTGTTCCTTCAACTTGGCATTCTCCTCCACAAGATGCACATGCTCACAACAAGGGTTAGTAGCATTTGCATTATCAATTAAGACCATGTGAGGAAATTTGGCCTTTTCCTTGGTTAGCTTAACTTGGAGTTGAGCATGAGACTCCTTGAGGGTAGCATGATCACCTTTCAATACCTTGTGGGCCTTCTCAAGTACATCAAACTCCTCCGTGAGTCTAACATGATCAACCCCAAGTTTAGCCTTCTCGGAAGCTAGAACACGAGACACAACAAGAGCATGATCAAGATCTTTCTTTAGTTTAGCATGACCATCATTGTGTGACTCCTCAAGAGCCAAACGATGCTCACGCTCTTCCTCAAGAGCATTAGAGAGATCCGATATCTCATCAGCATAGTCACGACTATGACTTTCCATCTTAGAGATGGTTTCTTCGTGAGCCTCTATCATGTCATTGGCTTCACCAAGTTGTTCCAAGAGAGCAACAAAGTGCTTCTTGGATTTGCCCTTGAGCTTACTCATGAAGGACTCAAATTCATTGATCTCCTCATTAGACCCCTTACCATTATCAAAGTCATCTGTTGAAGGAGGGTTAGGAATAATGGTGGTTTTGATGTTGGAGGTTACCTTGTTGGTGGCCTTAGCCATGAGGCACTTGGCGGTGATGTTCTCGTTAGGTGCATCGAAGAGAGACACCCGGGGAGTTGTGACAATGGCAACGGATGCCATGACCATTGTTTCATCACCTTCATCATCATCGTCATCCTCAAGGTATTCTTCTTGAACCACCAACCCGCGAGACGGAGTCTTCTTGGTGAAGTTGTTCTTGTTTGGGAAGGACTTGGCTTTGTCTTTTCGGATGAACTTGCCACCATTGTCTTCCCGCTTCTCGTAGGGACAATCCACAACGAAATGGCTAACATTGCCACAGTTGAAACAGGTTCTAACTCGTTGCTTCCCCTTGAGGCCACTTGAGTTGTTCTTGTTGAAGTTGGGTCTTGTATTCTTCTTACTCCAAAACTGTCTTGAGGCAAGAGCCATGTGCTCATGATAATCATACTTCGTGTCCTTGGGGTTGCTCTCCTCATCTTCCTCATCTGCTTCTTCTTCCACACTAACCTTGGCCTTCAAGGCAAGATTGGGCTTCTTTGCCCTTTGGGAATGGAGCACCGCATTGTCGGCGGTCTTGTCCAAGATGCTCATTGCAACAAACTCATCCAACACTTCACCAGAGGTCATGGAGTGGAAGTCCGGTCTTTGGTGAATGAAGGAGGACATGGCCTTGAGGAACTTGCGCTTGATCCAATTGTCATCCGTGTCCTTGCTCCCATGATCTCTGAGTGCGACCGTGAGTTTGGTCACTCTTCGAAAGAGCTCACGAGGTTCTTCATCCTCTTTCATTGCAAACTCATCGGCTTCATCTTGCACTACTTCATTGTTGGAGTGTTGAATGCTAGCACTTCCTCGATAGAGATGCTCGACACATTTCCATGCTTCTTTAGCCATGGCATGAGGTCGAAGATGAGGGAGATCTTCGGGAAGGATTGCATCTTGGATGATGAAGAGAGCACTCTCATTGAACTGATTGTCCACTTCTTCTCGAGGGGTGAAGTTGCTTGGGTCACGAGGATAGAAACCTTCTTCAATGATTCTCCAAAGGTTAGTATTCACATGTTTTAAATGACGCTTGAAGCGATAAACCCAAGAATCAAAATCTTCATTTTTCACATATTTAGGAGGAGGACCGGCATGATTCAAATGAGTAGAGGGGATCGGTCCTCTATACACTGGGGGTTCCACATTGGAAAAGATGCCGGTGCCATTTCTACCACTAGTAGAAGGACTCTTTTCAATATTAGCTTCCCCCTTGTCGGAGGTAGCATCCGTCACCTTGTTAGTGGGATCACCCACTTTCATCGGCGAGGTAGATAGTTTAAGTCCTTCTAGAAATTCAGTAAACATGCTTTTAACCTCGGCCGTCATGGAGGTTTTCAATGTGTCTAAAGCCGCATTGAATTCCTCACGTGAGACCGAGGTTCCCCCTTCGGCCGAAGACGAGATGGGATTCACACGGGAGTGTTCCTCCGCACCGTCGTTGATGTCAACCATACTCTTCGGACGGCAAAGTCCTTAATAAAGAGACGAGGCTCTGATACAAATTGAAAGGATCGATATGGTTGACTAGAGAGGGGGCGAATAGGCAACTAACAATTTTTAAGCTTTTCTTTACCAAATTAAACTTTGCAACAAAATAAGTTGTCTAGATATGCAACTATGTGAGCAACCTATATGATGCAATAACAACTAACACAAGAGCAAGCAAGGGATACAACACAAGTAGGCTTGCAAGAGTAAAGGCACGAAATAACCAAGAGTGGAGCCGTTGGAGACGAGGATGTGTTACCGGAGTTCCTTCCTTTTAAGGGGAAGTACGTCTCCGTTAGAGCGGTGTGGAGGCACAATGCTCCCCAAGAAGCCACTAGGGACACCATATTCTCCTCACGCCCTCACACAATGTGATATGCCGTGATTCCACTATTGGTGCCCTTGAAGGCGGCAACCGGACCTTTACAAACAAGGTTGGTGCAATCTCCACAACAATGGGAGGCTCCCAACGAAACCACGAAGCTTCACCACAATGGAATATGGCCTCGAGGTGACCTCAACCGTCTAGGGTGCTCAAACACCCAAGAGTAACAAAATCCACACTAGAAAGTATGGGGGAAGTAAATATCCTTTGGTGGAAGTGTAGATCTAGGTCTCCTCCTTCAAACCCTAGCAAATCAACAAGTTTGAGTGGCTAGAGAGAGAGATCGGGCAAGAGAGCTTGAGAGCATCAATGGTGGAGTGAGAGAGGTAAGAGGTGGGCGTGGTAGGTGGAGGAACCACCTTATATAGCAGCCCACTAAAATCCAACCGTTACTGCATTTTTAGTACTGCAACGGTACAACCACTCCTTGTCCCGGTACAACCGGGACTCACGATGTAGCTGCAGAACCCTACCAGGCGGTACAACCGGGCCATCGGGCGGTAGTACCAGTCATTAGCAAATAACCGGACCAACCGCCCAGCCACCGCACAACTACCGCACTGAAATAGAACAGAGTCACCCTTGAGGGCGGTAGTTGGGCGGTGCAGGGCCGGTGCAACCGCCTGGTCTTGATCGCTTGAGCGGCTAAGGAATGAGCGGAAGAACCGCTCAAACCTCCGGTTGTACCGGTTGAAAAGGAACAACCGGACCAACCGGGCCACCACCGCCCAGCCACCGCATCAGAACAGAAGCCTGACCGGTACATGGGCGGTGCATGGCCGGAACAACCGCTGCTGGTCATTGTAGAGTCAGGTGGCAGTACCACCGCCCGGAGGCAGCGGTACCACCGCTCGACAATGGCAGAGAAGCATCAGGAGCCAGCGGTACTACCGCTTGGACGAGCGGTACAACCGCTGGGAATACACAGCAAAGGTTAGATTAAAATGGAGGCACTCTCTCGACAAGAAGAGGGGTGATGGAGTTGTACGTGAATGGAATCCCCTATTCTTTCCAAAGTGGATTCCCTCTTGATAGTACGGGATCCCTACGACCAAAGAGATAAAAGCGTAGAGGATTCTGAGTTCAACGATTCCTTCAAGAGAGAACCACTAACCTATGAAAGCCTAATCATTGAGAACCTAAAACATTTAGCACAGGATTAGACCAACAAAGGGTTGTCATCATCATCCAAAACATAAGGAAGGTAAATGCCCTTTCAACAAACATGACGTGCTGACAACTTTCGACAACGTGACATGACACTACGGTCGGATCATTATTCGAACTGTTTTCCTATGACCAGCCAAAGCACATATTGTGAGGCGGTTTCCTCTGCACGTCTTGCCGAAGCAGAGATCGTGTCCCCTTTTCACGGGATTATCATCAATACGGGTGTGGGTAGCCCAACCGTACCATTGATTGAGGCAAGTGCGAAACGAGCGGGTTCCACCAGGCAAGTGGGAAGGCGCAAAAGCTTTTACCGCCTCTATAAAGAGATAAGGTCTCTTCCTTTTTACCCACACCTTTTCCCTCTGCTAGTCCATTCCCCTCTGCTCGAGCCCTAGTGCCCAAGCACTCTTCTTCTCCACCAAAGAGAGGTTCTCCGAAGATGTCCGGATATGGAGCAGGAGGCAAATGGATGGCCTCTACCATCCAGGAGAAGGATATCAAGAGGCTCCGAGAGGCCGGGTACCTGGCCAAAAAGATCGGCCACCGTCTTCCGCCGGCGGGACAAATCGTCCCTACTCCAGAGCCCCACGAGAGTGTCGTGTTTCTTCCTCATTTTGTCTGTGGCCTCAGGTTTCCCCTTCACCCATTCGTTCGTGGTATCATGTATTACTACCGGATTGACTTTCATGATCTGTCCCCCAATTCTTTCCTTAATATCTCGACGTTCATCGTCTTGTGTGAGGCTTTTCTCCGAATTTCGCCTCACTTCGGCCTATGGCTGAAGATTTTCAATGTGAAGCCCAAGGTGGTGAGTGGCGAGCACGCCGAGTGCGGCGGTGCCATGGTGAGCAAGATGCCCAAGGTTGTATGGCTGACGGGTGCCTTCAATGACTCCTCAAGGAGCGGCAGCAGCAGTGGTTCTATATCACCGAACCGCGCGGTAAAAAGTGGGCCGCGGCTCCTGAGTTCAGATCTGGAGCCCCACTGCGGCTCATGTCCTGGCCCGAGAAGGGCCTGAACTGGTCCTCGCCCGATGAGCTGTCACTGCTCCAAACGCGCGTCCAGAGTGTGGTCGACAAGGATGTCAAACTCGTCGACGTAGTCCAGGTGATGTTAGTTCGCCTGGTTCTCCCTTGCCAGCGTCGAGCCTACAATTTGTGGGAATACGACCCAACCGAGCTCTAGACCCTACGGGAGATCTATGGTTCCTCCCACAAGGATATCTGGAAGGTGCTCTTTAAGTCCGGCAAATCATGGCCGGGCTCCGCCGAGGACCGTGGGTATCAATTATCCCACTCTGCAAGTCCGGTAAGTCATTGTTGTGCTCTGTCCATCCACGCTTCAGTTGACATGTCCCGAGGGAGACGCTTTTATCATGCTTTATCATGACCTCAGGGATGGATAAAAAAGGTGGAGCGGATACACTGTTCTGCCCCACTGCCGGAGGAACCGGCTGGACCTCTTCTGACGAAGATGCTGGTCCCAGTGCCTTATGAGGCGCCGAAGAAAGAGGCTTCCAAGAAGGTCAAGAAGACCCGGAGTGGCCTCCATCGTCGTGATGCTTCGGACGCAAAATCCGAAGACTCCAGCGACTATCCCTCCTCCGAAGACGAAGAGGAGGAGGAGGAAGATGAGTACCCCACAGGGGGTGGGAAGAAAGGGACGGCTTCCACATCCCTGGAGGCTGAATCGCCAAAGAGGGGGAAAGGTTCCCTCCCAAAGGCGTCCACCACGGCTACTGATAGCAGCCCGGAGTGGAATCCCAGGGTCCAGCCCCTGAAAAATTCGTAAGTATATGAAATCCGAACACGTATACGTGCCCGGGGTTGTTAGGATGTGGTAGTTTTAACCGTCGCCATATTTTGTGCAGCCCGGCGAGGTCCCACGCCGGACAGTCCTTATCGGAGGATTCACTAAGCTCTGATGCCCTGGCGAGCGAGACGCCTCCAGAAGCCCCTTCCCCAAAGCCTAGGTGCGACACCGAGGTGTCGCCTCAGCGGGACCCAGTCCAGGGGGGCATATCCCTGGGGCTGGACACGCAGGAGCAGCGGCTCCCAGGCGTGTCGATTGCGGGAGCGATCTTGGGTTCGGACCGCAGCCAGACGCGGTCCTGGAGAGCTTTAAAGCTCCAGGATCGGGCGAGCAGCCACCTTTGATGGGGGAGGCTTGCCTACTCTGCCAGCATCCTCTGTCCAAGCAGAGCTGTCGGGTGGCCTATCGACAGTGCTAAGCAGCGCGTCTATCATGGATGAACATCAGACCCTCATGGGTGCGGTGATTGAAAAGATTCAGTCCGCGCTCGAGTCCTGCCTTGGCCTTATAAAGGGCTTTGAGGTATGTTTTTAGGAACCTTTTGGAGATTGTCATAGTGTGAGTAGTAGCCCCTGATGCACTGTCCGGCGAAAGAGAGAGAAAGTCGGACAGGGGATCAAATCATCCACGTTGCAGGAGACTCAGTTAATGACGTGTATCCCTTTGTTTGAAAACAGGCGTCTGCAGGGACGACCACCGCTCATAGTGCGGAGGTGTCCAAACTAAAGAAGCATATGGAACGGGCTGAAGAGGAACTTGGCCGCGTGAAGAAGCAGTTTGAGGACAAGCAAGGTATGTCAAAACCTTGTGCTAAGTTGAGCATGAATTAGAAGTTGTGCCTGATTAAATATTTGCATTGTATGCTCTAGGGGCGAGTGCCGAAATTTAGGCACTGAAGAAGGCTGTGGCCGAAGCCGATAGTAAGGCCGCCGCCGAACAGGCTCTTCGTGAGAAGCACGAGGCCAGGGTCATTGAAGCTGAGCGAGAGCTCCTGGAGGCCATGAAGAAAAGCGAGGGCTTGGAGCAGAGTCTAGTAGGGAAAGAATCCGAACTCGCCCAAGCTCTCCAAGCCGTAGAGGATGCTCGGGAAGAAGCCCGAGGTGCTCTGAGGGACATTCAGGAGGCCCGGAAGGTTGCGGCTGGTAAGGCCTTTTGTACTCAAGGCCATTTTTACATGATAATGGGAGGAACTCTAAGCGATAAGCTAAATTCTTGTTTCTCGAGGGGCGTTTGCGGATCTGCCTCGTAGCATATCAGATGCTGCCCAATTCTACCGGACCGAGGAGAAGAAGTCTGCGGAGAGGGATTTCTGGTTGCGATATTTGGCGCCAAATTATCTGGTGCCCTTTATCAATCAGCTGAAGCAGTTGGTCGAACTGCACTAGGCGGCCAAACTAGCCATGAAGGACTTGGTTGTCTGGTTGTGGCCCGCGGAGCCAATTCCAAGTAGTTACTTCGGACTAGTGAAGCGGATTGTTGGCGCTTGCCCTCGGCTTGATGTCATTAAGTGACCGGTCTGCATAGAGGGTGCACGCATGGCGTTTGCCCGTGCGAAGGTGCATTGGGGGAAGCTTGATGCTGAGAAGCTGATGACCGAGGGGCCGCCGGAAGGTAAGGAGCATCGCAAGCCTGAGTTGTACTATGAAGGTGTACTAAAAGGAGCCTACCTTGTGGCGGATCAGTGTACCAAAGACACTATATTTCCCTGAAGGCAGTCGTGCCATTCTTTGTAATGTGGGATAATGGCACTTTTATTATTTATTGCCTATTTTGTTTGAATGTTTGTTCTTCCTGTGCGGCTGTTTAGTGTATGTAAATCCTGAGAGTTAGCCAGTCGTCGGCTTCTGCCCCCACGTAAAAAGTACGGGGGTGTTCGGGACATACCTGAACACTCTTTATCCCATTGTTGGGTCCTTTTAAGGAGGTGTTCCTCACCACGAACCAGGCAATCAGACTATAGGGCTTTATCACTCTCACTTAGCCATAGGAATTCGAGTATGGTGGGCGCAGCCCCTAGTGTTCGGAAGGCCAAACTAAGGGCTCTATCGGCGCCTGATCGGAAGACCGATCCATCGCACTTTGCATTTATAATGGCATTATGCAAAATAAATCTTTAAAGATTTTACAACCTCTCGAACAGCTGACCAGCTCTCGTTGTATCATGACAGTCAGTTTTCGGCTTTCTCTACTGAGGTGCTCGTTCGGAAGAACCGGGACACAATCGCAGTAGTTCTCCCAACGCTACCTTAGCCGATGGAGCGGAACGTAAGGTACCAAAACATGGGAGCCGGGCAAACCCAACTAATGACCCAAGACATGATTCGGAGCTGATGCATATAGTGCTATAAGTTCGGGGTGCCGAGCGACCGAAAAGGTGGTCAGACTTTATTGCCGTACTATGAAGCCCCTAGCATAATCGGGCATAACACAAGGCGTGGGTGCCGTTTGTGACAAAGAGGCGTCAATGAGAAACGACGGCCGGTAAGTGTTATTTAAGTCTACGCATTGTAGTAAAATGACATGTCTATGCATATGAGTGCGGTTTATGCTTATGAAAAGGAGTATTTTTGGCGGAACCTGCCGTGGCCGGACTGGAGGAGGTTGTGTGTGGATCTGAGGTGTATCCGGACTGCCTTATGTGTTCCTGCCTTGTGCATCCGAGCTGATTCCGCGTTGCCAGTCCTGTTCTGCGCCAAAGTTAGTCTGTAAAGACAAATTCTTAAAGGCAGCTGCATGTACCGTTGTGGTTGAACCGCGGGTGCCTGAGCGGAGCCTGGCTGAACCATGCTATCATGCCATAAAGTAGTTCGGATTCCTCAATTGGTGTCCGGGTGTTTGGCTACCGAATCAAAATTTGATAAACATGCACGACTCGCTATTCCGGCGGCGGTAGGATTTCCACTCTAAGGGTGGGGTTCGACCTAGCCCATAACTGTGACTATGTCACGCAGGACTGGCCTGATGTTGTACCTCATTGAATCTAGCCAACGTGGTTCGTCCCGATAGTATGTGGTAATTACTGTATAAGGGGATAATTCCGAAGACTTATTCTTCGGCGTGGTATTTGTTTTGGTGATCCGAAGACAAGTACGTCGGTTAAATCATCGACCGTGGCAATAAAGTGGGTGGTGGGTGGGCAACGAATTCCTTCGTCGTCTGCTTCCCACTCAAGCCAGACATAGTTCGGCCAAGGATCTCCTGACAAAGAGAGAGATTTTGACGAGTTCAGCATGTCGCCAAAGGGCGAGTGCTTGAAGATATCCGCAGCGGTGAACTCCATTACCGGAGCCCAACCAGGTTCGGCAGGCTCAGGAGCGCGCGAACTGGAACCTACAACCGGATATGAGTCCGAGGGTCCGGTGTCACAGGCTTCTTTGGGGGTGAGGCCTGTGTTCGGCTCTACCGCCGATGAGTGTGCGTCCTCTGGGGCAGGGTCCATCCACCCGTCCTCGGGCGACGCAATCCGCTCCGGATTTAGGTCCGGGGCTCCTGCAGGGGCGATATCTCGAGCATTGTCCGCAGCATGTCTAAGCCGTGCTCATCGTGACTATCCGGCGCTCCTGGCACAGGCCCAAATCCGTTGAAGATCAAGTCTCCGCGGATATCGGTCGTGTAGTTTAGGTTTCCGAACCTGACCTGGTGGCCGGGGGCGTAGCTGTCGATCTGCTCCAGTTGGCCAAGCGAATTGGCCCGCAGCGTGAAGCCGCCGAACACGAAGATCTGTCCGGGGAGAAAAGTCTCACCCTGGACCATGTTGTTGATGATTGAAGGAGCCATCAAGCCTTGCAGCAATGACATAGAGGAACTCTCAATAAAAGCACCAATGTCGGTGTCAAAACCGGCGGATCTCGGGTAGGGGGTCCCAATCTGCGTGTCTTAGGCTAATGGTAATAGGAGGCAAGGGACACAATGTTTACCCAGGTTCGGGCCCTCTTGATGGAGGTAAAACCCTACTTCCTGCTTGATTGATATTGATGATATGAGTGTTACAAGAGTTGATCTACCACGAGATCGTAGAGGCTAAACCCTAGAAGCTAGCCTATGATGATTATGATTGTGATCGTCCCTCTAAGGACTAAACTCCGGTTTATATAGACACTGGAGAGGGATAGGGTTTACATGGAGTCGGTTACAAAGAAGGAAATATAATATCCGAATCGCCAAGCTTGTCTTCCACGCAAAGGAGAGTCCCATCCGGACACGAGACGGAGTCTTGAGTCTTGTATCTTCATGGTCCCATAGTCCGGCCAAAGTATATAGTCCGGCTGTCCGGATACCCCCTAATCCAGGACTCCCTCAGGTACCATCAGGATGGAGCTTGTGTTTAAAGACCCACTTCCCGGTAATCACGTTGGCGTGCCGGGGACGGGGAACAAGCTGCCATGTCCAGTTATGCAACAGGGCGTCAAACTCCTCTTGCATCGCAGCCATCCAGAGCGGGTCACGAAGAGCGGCTCAAACGGAGGACGGTAACAGCGACGACTCAGAGGTGGACGCCGCATGGACGTAGTCATCCGAGGCGTAACGGAAGCTGGGGCGAAAAACGCTTGTATGGGCGCGGATGACCGTACCGGCCACAGGCGCCGGGGAGACCGTGGGCGCCGGGAGGGCCGCGGGCGCAAGGGGGCCGTGGGCGCCAAGGGGACCGCGGGTGCCACGGGCGCCAACGTGGGGGGCGCCAGCGCCGCGGCTATAGGAGGCGCCGCATGCGGGGGCGCACCTCAAAGCCAGGGGCGGGCCAAGAGAGGCGCGCAAGCGCCCTGGGAGAGGCGTCGAGGAGACCGTGTCACCGGTGGCGGGAGGAACAGCCAGGAGTACCTGGTGAAACGGAAACACATGCTCATCAAAGTAAACGTGCCGGGAAGTGAACACACGGTGGGAGACGGGTTCGTAGCACCGATATCCCTTGGAGTTGGAGGGGTAGCCGATGAAGATGCAAGCGACAGAACGAGGTCCGAGTTTGTGAGGAGCGGAGTCGGCAATGCTAGGATAGAAAAGGCACCCAAAATACGCAAGCCATCATAAGATGGTGGCGTATCAAAGAGAAGATGGTGAGGTGCATAGTTCCTGATGAAGTCATGTACCTAGGGTAGGGTTACGGACCTGTCCAAAGTACCCTCCCCAAGGACATCTCTTAGAAGAAGCCGTCTTTCAGTCGACCAAGAGGGATTCCACTCGACCGGCTAGAAGACACTCGATGAACTTGAAGACACTCGACCATGAAGACTCACTCGACCACCAGGAGTTCAAGATCTACTCTGTATCCAAATGGTCTGTAATTAAGTAGTCTTAATGGTCATGATGACACTTTATGTAGGGCGTTACCAGTAACGCCAGGCCTTAATGTACTTTAACCCTCTGCTACGTGGGCTGGCTGGGGTCCTGGCGTCCTCTATATAAGCCGCCCCCTCCACTGGTAGAAGGGTTCGCACCCCTGTAACCCATATACACATAAACCAGTCGACCGCCTCCGGGCTCCGAGACGTAGGGCTATTACTTCCTCCGAGAAGGGCCTGAACTCATAAAACACTCGTGTGTACAACTACTCCATAGCTAGGATCTTGCCTCTCCATACCTACCCCCATTCTACTGTCAGACTTAGAACCACGACAGTTGGCGCCCACCGTGGGGCAGGTGTCTTAGCGACTTGTTGGAGAAGTTGCAATCTTTTCGATTCCCATCATCATGGTTTCAGGTGGAGTTTTGGTTGAGGGCCGTGAGATCCGTCTTGGCGTGCTCACGTTCATCGCCGATGACTCTGCCTGGCTGTAGGAGGCCCCGCTCGACGTGGATGCGCTCCCGGTCCGCGGAGCTACGCATTTTCGAGCGTGCGTCCGCGGCGTCCTTCTGTGGCAACCGTCGACTCAGTATCGGCCGGTTTTTGTGTCATCCTCCCTCCAAGCTTCCCGCCGGCGTAAGCGCTCCGGTCGGTCGAGGCTTCAGCGGTGGGTGAGGCACGCAGTGGCTCGCCAGTCGACCACTGCCCAAGTCGCGGCAATCGAGCCCGACGAATCTCTCTATGGCCTGTTCGACCTGTCGACTGGCTCCGTAGAGACTGCATCCGAATGCGACAGCAGTGATCCGGCGGCAGAGGTCCTGATGGTCAATGGACCGCACGTTCCCCCCGGTTTTCCTAGCACCGAGGGAGGCAACGGCGGAGACGACCCGTCGCACGACCATGAGGAGTACCGCCCCGAGCCCCTCGACTCACAGCAGAGGGAAGAGCTTCGCCGCCGGAACATGGATGCGCTTCATACTCCGATCATTGGAGAAACCCCTGAGGCTCGCGCCTTAGAGGATGCGCGCTTGGCCAACCTGGCTGAGCGCACTCGACTGGAGAACCTTCAGCGAGCACTCGACGAGCACGCGCAGCAACGGATTCGGGACCCCGGTCGACGCCAACTCTTTAAACCTCTGACTCAGGTATACCGCACTCCAATCCAGAATTTAGCAGCTGCAACACGTATAGCAGAGTCGATTCAGCCTTCCCAGTCAAAGGCTGACAGAGGCTTGCTGCAGATCAGAGATTTGCTCCGGGCAGCTGGAGATCAGAATTCAGCTGTATTGCAGTCGCGGAACAGGATTCATAGCAGGTCCGTGGCGGCGAATACAGTCCAGTCGGCTCATAGCCCCAGATCGCCCCCGAGGTGTGAAGGGCGTGGTGACCGACACGATCAGTACAGGAACTATGAGCGGGATGATCACCGAGTCGATCGCAACGATCGACGTCGGGTGCCCACTCCTCCCCGGAGGGGTGGATCATATATGCCTCGGCAGCCAGATGACAGACGCCAGTACAGTGGCAAATGAAGAATTCCAGACCCTAGAGAACCAGGCTTTGACGCAAGATCCATCATCGTTCAGGGTCTGGTCGACCAGAACAGAGCCCACAGAGAGGGTAATGATAGAGACATACCCACCAGCAGCCGAGTACACGTCTCCGGACTAGAGTGCTTTAGCAGAGCCATCAGGGCCGCTGTCGGTGTCAAAACCTGCGGATCTCGGGTAGGGGGTCCCGAACTGTGCGTCTAGGCGGATGGTAACAGGAGACGAGGGATACGATGTTTTTACCCAGGTTCGGGCCCTCTTGATGGAGGTAAAACCCTACGTCCTTCTTGATTAATATTGATGATGTGGGTTACAAGAGTAGATCTACCACGAGATCAAGGAGGCTAAACCCTAGAAGCTAGCCTATGGTATGATTGTTGTTCGTCCTATGGACTAAAGCCATCCGGTTTATATAGACACCGGAGAGGGCTAGGGTTACACAGAGTCGGTTACAATGGTAGGAGATCTACATATCCGTATCGCCAAGCTTGCCTTCCACGCCAAGGAAAGTCCCATCCGGACATGGGACAAAGTCTTCAATCTTGTATCTTCATAGTCTTGGAGTCCGGCCGATGATGATAGTTCGGCTATCCGGACACCCCCTAGTCCGGGACTCCCTCAGTAGCCCCCGAACCAGGCTTCAATAACAACAAATCCAGCGTGTATGTTGTCTTCGGCATTTGCAAGGCGGGTTCTTCTTCATGCCCCATGTGTTTGCCGGATAGTGTCCGGTTGCTTCATAAATGCTGCGCTCCTTGGCTTCCGCGTCCAATAATGGTCTTCTTCCACACGTTCGCATGAATGCGAAAAGCCAGGGTATTTTTATGTTTTACCCCCTAGCTACGCAAATAAGCTGCCTATAAGAAAGGCGAGGATCCAGATCCAAATCACATCATCCTCCTTCCGCAAGCACTCATCGAGGCGCATCTGACACCAAACCCATTCCAACATGGACGGTCGACGCGGCTCCTCTTCTCGTGCTCCCAGCCCTAAGCCAGGAGATTGGAGGAGATGCTCAGTCCCGCACAGCAAGTTAGTGACGCTCCAAGCAGAGGGATATCTTCCCCCGGCCTTCATGGTTCCGGTTCGAGCCGGACTGGCCACCTACAAAGGAGGGAAGCAGGCGGAGAGCGCCCCCAATCCCTCCAAAGGAGAGCGGGTGTGCTTCGTCTCCTACTTAATAAGGGGACTCGGATTTCCTATACATCCATTTTTCCGGGGGCTCCTGGAGTTCTACGGACTCCAGCTTCATCACCTTACACCTGCCTCCATTTTGCACATCGCGGGCTTCGTAGCTCTGTGTCAGCTGTTCTTGGGCATTGAGCCCCATTTTGCGCTGTGGAAGAGACTGTTTTGCCTCGTACCCCGCTCTTACGAGGGGTCGATATATCAAGTGGGTGGAGCCAAAATATGGCGCATCGCCGGGACCGGATACCTGTCCGGGACCCCGAAGAAGGCGTCCGAAGATTGGCCTTCGGAGTGGTTTTATATGGAGGACGCTCCGCTGCCGGATCCAGTCTGGATCGGCCTTCCGGAGTTCTGCAATGCTCCCCTGAAGAAACGCCTAAGTTGGCGCCCACGGAGCCCTCGATGAGAAGATGATAGTAGCGTCCATTACTTGATGGGCCGGATACAGCTGCTAGCCCATTCCGGATTAACCATGATCGGAGTCATGGCGACATGCATTATGCGTGGGGTGCAGCCGCTCCAATATAGGGGCCACCCCATGTGGGACTTCAACGGAGACGACGACGGCACCCGTCACGGCCGCAAGCGACCTGGCTCGGCCGACGATCTGGTGAAGATCCTGTCCGGCTTGTACAAGGGGGAGAAGGAGGACTTCCTCCGCACGAATCCTCCGAATGGATTTTCCATGAACAACCCTCGGAGCTGGGTAAGCGGTCGCATGCATATCTGAACCGTGCCTTTAAAGGCAATTGTCTTATTGTATGATTTTGACACAGGAACTGCGTCAGGATGTGGAGGGCATAAAAAGCCCAGCCCCACAACCCGAAGACCCAGAAAGGTCCCTTGATCCGGCCTCCGAAGAGGATCCGGACTTAGCGGTGGAACTGATCGACGGGGTGTACCACCAGCTTAGCATAGATAATGCTTTAGTCACCATTATGGCTGACTACCCCGGTTTGTGTCCGGCTTCCCCGGTGAGTACGACCGAAGTCCTGGCGCTGTTACTTCTTTAATGCTTAGTTCTGACCACCGTGCACCAATGGTGTTCGATAGGAAGCGTCTTTACGGCAGGAAGTCGAGCCCGCGGCGACCGGCCAACAAGGGTCACTCTGGCCCGGCAGGCGGAAGAGGAGTGCGACGTGAACTGAAACGTCACCGCAACGGTACAGAGCACCGCTATTTTTTAAGGGAAGGATTCCCAGGAGGTATACTAATGCTCATAACTTTTCCAGAAAGAGCGCTCGCCGGACAGTGTCCGGAGAGGTTGCCAATCAAGCCTCCGCCAGCCATGCTCCAACGCATGGCCTGGAAGGAGAGGCGAATACAAGGCATGAGTCGGACGCTCCTCCGACGGAGGATGCCGACAGGCTGTCCGCCACCCGGTCTGAGGTGGAGAGCGCCATGAATCACAGGCATCGCCGGACAGTTCTTCGTGACGCATGTTTCTCCCCGGAGGCGTTAAATGCCTTTGATGCAGGAAACGCGCACCTCCGTGACGCTCAAGATGGGTTAACCAGAGCCACGGAGCAGTATGTGAAAGACATACGTGTAAGTAATTTTAATAGTTATATATGCCAGTAGCCCCCGAGACTTAAAATGGTTAAAATAACTGATTTAAGGATCAATTTTTATGCAAGATCTTATGGAGAAGAATACCCATCTGTCCCAGGAGCTCCAAGAGTGCAAGGCCCAACTTGAGGCCGCACTGGCCGCCACAGGGGGAGCCACAGAGACCCCTGCTGGTAAGACGTACTTTGAAAAGATAATTAATTAACAAAGTGCGGCGTGAATCTGACAATAATATTGCAGAGGGCGCCGGACTAGATCCGGACAAGCAACAACTACTGCGTCAGCTAAAGGCTGGTGAGAGGGTGCTTATGAAGGTGCAGCAGGAGAGAAACAAGCTCCAAGATGCCCACACCCAGCTAGGAGAAGAGCTGAAAGGTGTTCGGGCCCAGCTGTCTGGCTCCTTGAAGGAGAATCAGCGACTTCGTCGCGGCATTTATAGTAAGTGCTTGAGCAAATTCCTTTGAACAGAAGAATTCGGCGAGGAAGTCGTTTGACAGAAATATGTCTTTATGTGTGCTCACAGGTCGCCCTGCGGAGGAAATGCCTGGGTCAATAGGTGACCAACTTCCTGAGCTGGCGCAATTGTTCGAACGTGTTCGGCAGGCGATGAGTGGCGTCGTTCAGGCTTTATGGCCATCTGTCTCCCTACCCGAGGGCCTTGGTGAGCTTGCTGAGAAGCTCCAGGGAGCACGGTGACGCCTCCGTTTGTGGAAGATATCGGCCTGCCGTCAGGGCGCCAGGGAGGCCTGGGCCATGGTGAAGAGGCGCTACCCGAAGGCTGACCCAAACCACATGGCCGAGGTCGGACCTGCGGGGCCTGATGGGAAGGAGATCCCTGTGAGCTTGATGTATGGCCAAGTAGAACTGGCCGCAAAATATTCCCAACAGGACTGTAAATTAGATAGCCTGTTAGATGGGATTGAGGAGGAGTACAATCAGTCGGTTTGACGATGTAATTTGAAATGACATGTAAGATGCCTTCTAGCCGGATTGTAGATCGTTTGTCTTTGCGGACCGTTTCGCTTCAACCTCGGGACCCAACTGTCCGGAGTGTGTCCGAATACCCCTACGGTTATAAAAGAACCAGGGCATGCATGGAGACAAGGCGTCGGGGTCATAATTGCTTTATCAGACAAGTGCCCAACTAGTTATGTTATATTACATGGTTAGTAAGAAACATCTTCCAGGGAGAATAGTTCCGTTAAGGGTTCCTTTCCCTGGAAGGCATGCCCTAAGGTGCAATCCCGGACTGCGAAAATAGCAGAAAAAGCATCTGGGGGCTTATAAATAAGTAAGTAATAAATCATCTTTCAAGTCACCGACCGAATATTCTCTTAAGAACGCTAGCTTTCGGCTTCACCCAGTCTGAGGTACACATCCGGATGACCCAGCAGTAACAATCGCAGAGGTGCTCCCTTTACCTCCTAGCTGAACAATCAGGAACGTAGGGGTAAGCACAGGAGCCAGGCAACCCAGCTTGGCCAAAACTTAAGTCATATCGATGCATATAATGGTGAATAAAAGGTACATGCGGAAGTACGACACATGTATTGGGCGTGAAGCCCATATTAATAAGCTTCTGGTAAAGAAGCCCCCAGGTATAATGAGTGCTAGGAGCACATCAAGTGTGTGCGAACAAAGCGCAAATCAGCCTATAAAAGGTATTGAAAAAACGGTGGGAAGAAGGAGGGGGACAAGAGACAGTAAAAAATATAAAAAGGTGGACGGGGGAGTGAGACGAACTCTGAGTCCGGCGTTTAGGCGTAGAATCTTCGGAGACGGGCTGCGTTCCATGGGTTCGGCTCGAGTCGGTTGTTAGATGCTTTACGTAGACGGTATGCTCCGCCGGTCAGGACTTGGTCGATGATGAAGGGACCTTCCCACTTGGGCTTAAGTTTGTCCATTTTCTTGTCCGGCAGGCATAGAACGAGTTCGCCGACATTGTAAGTTTTGGCCCATACTTCTCTGCTTTGATATCTTCGATCCTGCTGCTGATAGAATGTGGAACGAGCCTTTGCCACGTCCCGCTCCTCCTCTAAGGCGTCCAAACTGTCCTGCCGATCCAACTCGGCTTCTCTTTCTTCGTACATGCGCACATGAGGTGAGTCATGAATTATATCGCAAGGCAGAACTGCCTCTGCGCCGTACACCATGAAAAATGGTGTGAATCCAGTAGTTCGGTTTGGCGTGGTCCGCAGCCCCCAGAGTACGGAGTCGAGCTCCTCTACCCAGTGCGTGTTAGATTCCTTGAGGGACCGCACTAGTCTGGGTTTGATGCCGCTCATGATTAGACCATTTGCTCGCTCGACTTGACCGTTAGTTTCGGGGTGATAGACTGAAGCGTAATCGAGCTTGATGCCCATGTTTTTGCACCAGAGTTTAACCTCGTCGGCAGTGAAGTTCGTGTCGTTATCAGTGATGATGCTGTGGGTGACGCCAAAACGGTGTACTACCCCGGATAGGAAGTCTATCACCGGTCCGGATTCTGTCGTTTTAACCGGCTTGGCCTCAATCCATTTGGTGAATTTATCCACCATGACCAATAAGTATTTGTGCTTGTGGGTTCCCCCTTTAAGGGGTCCAACCATGTCAAGCCCCCAGACCGCGAACGGCCAGGTAATGGGTATAGTTTTGAGGGCGGTGGGTGGCATGTGGCTCTGATTAGCAAAGAGCTGGCAACCGACGCATCGTTGGACTAAGTCCTGAGCATCTGCCCGGGCTGTCGGCCAATAAAATCCTGTACAGAAGGCCTTGCCTACGAGTGCCCGGGCTGCAGCGTGGTGTCCGCCGAGTCCGGAGTGAATTTCAGCCAGGAGATTCCGCCCCTCCTCTTCGGAGATACACCTTTGAAGGACTCCGGTTGTGCTTTTCTTATAAAGTTCTCCCTCATGGACCTTGTAGGCTTTAGATCTCCGAACTATGCAGCGGGCCTCATTTTGGTCTTCAGGAAGTTCCTGCTGAATTAAGTAGGCTAGGAATGGTTCTGTCCACGGGGCAATTACTGCCATTATTTCGTGAGCTGAAGGTGTTATTTCGTTGGCTGAGCCGCCGATTGTGTCAGAATGGTCTGAGTTCGGTGATGCAGCTGGCTCCGGTTTTTATTTCCGGACTCCTCTTCCCATAACACAAATGGCTTGAAGAGCCGTTCCAGGAAGATGTTTGGAGGGACGGCGTCTCGTTTCGCGCCGATGCATGCTAACACGTCTGCTGCCTGGTTATTATCCCGGGCTACATGGTGGAATTCGAGTCCTCCGAACCGAGCTAACATTTTTAGGACGGCGTTGCGTTAAGCTGCCATTTTTGGATCTTTGGCATCAAAGTCTCCATTTACTTGGGATATTGCGAGGTTTGAATCCCCGCGCACCTCTAGGCGTTGAATGCCCATGGAGGTTGCCATCCGGAGGCCATGTAGAAGGGCCTCGTATTCGGCTGCGTTATTGGAGTCCATGTACATTATTTGAAGTACGTATTGGATTGTGTCTCCAGTTGGGGACGTCAGGACGACGCCAGCCCCCAAGCCAGCCAACATTTTGGATCCGTCGAAATGCATGATCCAATTGGAGTATGCGCCGTACTCTTTAGGGAGTTCGGCTTCGGTCCATTCGGCGACGAAGTCGGCCAGAACCTGCGACTTTATAGCGCGCCGTGGTTTATAGGTTATGTCAAATGCTAAGAGCTCAATAGCCCATTTTGCAATCCTGCCCATTGCGTCGCGATTGTTTATAATATTGTTGAGAGGTACTTCGGAGGCCACCGTTATGGAACACTCTTGAAAGTAGTGTCGCAGCTTCCGGGATGCCATGAACACCGCATATGCTATCTTTTGATAATGTGGGTACCGGGACTTGCATGGAGTTAGAACAGTGGATACGTAGTACACTGGTTTTTGAAGCGGGAATCTGTGCCCTTCTGTCTCTCGCTCGACGACGAGTACCGCGCTGACAACTTGATGTGTTGCTGTGATATATAATAACATAGGTTCGCCCAGGTTGGGCGCGGCCAGGACCGGATTTGTTGCCAGTATGGCCTTTATTTCTTCGAGTCCGGTTGTGGCAGCATCCGTCCATTCGAAATGTTCGATGCGCAGGAGGAGGCGGTAGAGGGGCAGAGCCTTTTCTACCGAACGGGAGATGAAGCAAATTAAGGCCGCTACGCATCCGGTTAGTTTTTGTATTTGCTTGATGTCTTTTGGAATATCCAATTGTGACAGAGCTCGGATTTTGGCCGGGTTTGCTTTAGTTCCTGAACCGGATACGATGAAGCCCAAGAGCTTTCCGGCTGGTACGCCGAAGACGCATTTTTCCGGATTGAGCTTAATGTCATATGCTCGGAGGTTGTCGAATGTCACCCTCAAGTCTTCTACTAGAGTTTCGACGTGTTTGGTTTTGATGACCACATCATCGACGTATGCATCTACTGTTTTGCCTATCTGGGTAGCCAGACATGTTTGAATCATGCGCTGGTATGTTGCGCCGGTGTTTTTGAGTCCGAAGGGCATTGTGTTGAAGCAGAATGGCCCATATGGAGTAATGAATGCCGTTGCGGCCTGGTCTTTCTCCGCCATCTTGATTTGATGGTATCCGGAGTATGCGTCGAGGAAGCACAATGAATCGTGCCCTGCGGTAGCATCGATGATTTGGTCGATGCGAGGGAGGGGGAAAGGGTCCTTTGGACATGCCTTGTTAAGGTCTTTAAAATCGACGCAGAGGCGCCAGGATTTGTCCTTTTTTGGTACCATTACTAGATTAGCTAGCCAGTCCGGATTTTTTATATCTCTGATGAATCCGGCTTCTAAGAGTTTGGCTAGCTCTTCTCCCATTGCCTGTCTTTTGGGTTCGGAAAATCGCCGAAGAGCTTGTTTGACCGGCTTGAATCCTTTTAGGATGTTTAGGTTGGGCTCTACCAGCTTGCGTGGGATTCCTGGCATGTCTGAAGGGTGCCAGGCAAAAATGTCCCAATTTTCCCGAAGGAATTCTCGTAGTGCGGCTTCGACATCAGGACTTAATTGTGCCCCAATGGAGGCCGTCTTTGTGGGGTCCGTTGGATGGACCTGAAATTTGACCATTTCGTCTGCTGGTTTAAAAGAGGTGGACTTGGACCTCTTATCGAGTATCACATCATCCCTATCCACCGTGGAGTGCAGCGTGGTTAGTTCCTCTGCCGCTAGGGCTTCGGACAATGCCTCTAGGGCCAGTGCGGTTGTCTTATTTTCGGCGCGGAGTGCTGTATCTGGATCACTGGCAAGAGTGATTATCCCCTTGGGTCCGGGCATTTTGAGCTTCATGTACCCGTAGTGGGGTATGGCTTGGAAGATTGTGAATGCCTCTTGCCCTAACAAAGCGTGATATCCGCTGCCGAATGGGGCCACTTGGAACGTGACCTCCTCGGACCTGTAATTGTCCGGTGAGCCGAACACTATGTCTAGTGTGATTTTTCCTGTGCAGCGTACTTCTCGACTAGGGATTATCCCTCTGAAGGTTGTGCTGCTTCGCTCGATGCGGCTCCAGTCAATATCCATTTTTTGAAGGGTTTCCTCGTAGATGAGGTTTAATCCGATGCCGCCATCCATGAGTACCTTGGTAAGGCGAAAGCCGTCCACTATCGGACTGAGGACCAATGCGGCTAGTGCTCTAGCTGTTCGGAATTTAGGTTTGTCGCTGGCGTTGAAGGTGATAGCCGTGTCACTCCATGGATTTGCTGTTGCTACTTGGTAGACTTCGGCGAGGCCGCGGATTGTTCGTTTTCGCATGTTATTTGATGCTAAAGTCTCGAAGACTGTTAATACCGTACCGGTACTGCTGGGCTGTTTGCCCGGGGCTAAAAAGCCTTCGCCACTTTTGGCCACCTGCCGTAGTATCCAACATGCTCGAAGGTTGTGTGTTGGAGTGGCGCCCTCCGTACTGTGGATTTTGCAGGGTCCGTTGAGCCAGCCCTCCAGTACGGTTTCATGCCCTTTAGGGGGTCTTTGCTTTTTGGTTTTTAATCCAGGTGCTTGAGTATGGCGCACCCTTTTACTTCGGACTAGGGTTGTGGTCAAGGCCGGACTGTCCCAAAACCTAGTTTCGGTGTTCTTGGCACTCTCTACCGCACAGTATTTTTGTACGATAGTCGCTAGGTCGATGAAGCGTGTAACTTCGCGACGACTTATGGCGTTCATGATTCCCTTGTCCGTGCAATTGTTGCAGAAAATTGAAATCGCGCCTTCTTCGCAGCAGTCCTTTATCCTGTTCATAACCAGGAGGAATCTGGCCCAGTAATGATGTACTGTTTCATCGGGCTCTTGCCGTATTCGAGATAGATCGCGTATGTTTGGGTGGGCGGGTGGAATCAAGTTTGGACCCCCTCCCGATCTGAGGCTCAAAGGCCAAGAAGTTTCCGGATTTGGAAGCTTGACTTGCTGGATGCTTTCCAACGAATCTAGTCCGATGCCTGACTCTAAGTTCAGTATTTGATTAGCATCCGTCCCTTCGCGGGAATCCGGCTTGGAGGGATCGGGAATCCGGACATAGTTGGTTTTCAACGTAGAAGAAGGGTTGCCGCATTGTTCCTCTACCACGACAACGTGGTGGGTGGCCTGAGGAGAGTTAATCTCTCTCAGATCGGGTTTAAGCCCAATCTGATCGTAGTCTGTAGCGACTCCCAGGGCGGCGATGTGATCCAAGAGCTCCTTTACAGAGGAGAGCTCAATCGGATCTAACTGCTCGGTGAATTCCGGGTTGACGTGAAGATCGCTTTTGATGACCTGAGAGGTCATCGTCGGACCGGTGGCCGAACAGGCGGTCATAAGAAAACCGCCTAGCCGGACAGTTTGGCCAGCGGCCAAAGCTCTCTTGACGACGGTGTCGTCTTTAAAGACGGGAGAAGGCATCCTTCCTGATCGCGACGGCACAGAGGAACTCTCACTGAAATCACCAATGTCGGTGTCAAAACCGGCGGATCTCGGGTAGGGGGTCCCGAACTGTGCGTCTAGGCGGATGGTAACAGGAGACGAGGGACACGATGTTTTTACCCAGGTTCGGGCCCTCTTGATGGAGGTAAAACCCTACGTCCTTCTTGATTAATATTGATGATGTGGGTTACAAGAGTAGATCTACCACGAGATCAAGGAGGCTAAACCCTAGAAGCTAGCCTATGGTATGATTGTTGTTCGTCCTATGGACTAAAGCCATCCGGTTTATATAGACACCGGAGAGGGCTAGGATTACACAGAGTCGGTTACAATGGTAGGAGATCTACATATCCGTATCGCCAAGCTTGCCTTCCACGCCAAGGAAAGTCCCATCCGGACACGGGACGAAGTCTTCAATCTTGTATCTTCATAGTCTTGGAGTCCGGCCGATGATGATAGTTCGGCTATCCGAACACCCCCTAGTCCGGGACTCCCTCAGTCGCGGTGATTCCTCCCAACTTCAGGTTGGCGACTGGAGTCAGCAAGTTCAATGGTGAGTCCAAGCCCGACACTTGGCCTGAGGACTACCGAGTGGCTGTTCAGATCGGCGGTGGAAATGACGAGGTGGTCATGAAGCATCTGCCCCTCATGTTGGAAGGGTCAGCCAGGGCATGGTTGAATCAGTTAATGCCCAGCAGCATCTACACGTGGGAGGACCTCTCCCGAGTGTTTGTCAGGACATTCAAAGGAACGTGCAAGTGGCCAGCAGGATTGACAGAGCTGCAATCTTGTGTACAGAAGTCGAATGAGACTCTGAGTGATTACATCCAGAGATGGATCACACTGCATCATACAATGGAAAATGTGTCCGATCACTAGGCAGTCTGCGCCTTCAAAGAGGGCGTAAAGAATAGAGAGCTAAGCCTGAAATTCGGTCGAACCGGAGACATGTCTCTGAGTCGAATGATGGAAATAGCCACCAAATATGCCAATGGTGAGGAAGAGGATCGACTCTGGAGCGGCAAACACAAGTCAGTCGCCCAGGACACCGGGGGTGGAAATTCCAGTCGGAAGCAAAAGCGCAAAGCCGAGCCAGCCGCACCTGGAGAAGCCTTGGCCCTGAACCAAGGAAAATTCAAAGGGAAACCCAAGGGGCCTTGGAACCCCAAGAAGGTAAAAGATAAGGAAGGAAATGACGTGTTGGATTTTCCATGTCACATCCACACTAAGAAAGACGAAGAGGGTAATTTCATCTACCCGAAGCACACCACTCGGCAATGTCGACTCCTGATTCAGCAGTTCCAAGGGAAGCAGCCCAAGGACAAAGAGAAAGAGTCGGACAAAGTTGAGGACAAGGAGGATAGTGACGGAGAATACTCGCAGGTTAATTCCACCTTGATGATTTTTGCCGATGTTGAGAGCAAACACCGACTGAAAGTTATAAACAGAGAGGTAAACATGGCTGCCCTATCAACACCCAATTACCTGAAGTGGTCTCAGACTTCCATTACATTCGATCAATCTGATCACCCTACACACATAGCCACCCCTGGGAGGCAAGCGTTGGTGGTCGACCCGGTCGTTAAGGGCACTCGACTGACCAAAGTGTTGATGGATGGCGGCAGCAGTTTGAATATACTGTATGCTGAGACACTGAAAGGGATGGGCATTCCGATGTCCAGACTGAGCACGAGAAATATGAGTTTTTATGGAGTCATTCCTGGCAAGAAGGCCGCGTCACTCGGTCAGATTGCTCTTGATGTAGTTTTTGGTGATTCGAAGAATTTCCGCAAAGAGAAGCTGACATTTGAGGTTGTGGATTTCCAGAGTGCCTATCATGCAATTTTGGGTAGGCCAGCATATGCACGTTTTATGGCTCGACCTTGTTATGTGTACCTCAAACTGAAGATGCCAGGCCCTAAAGGTGTGATCACTGTCACCGGTAACCGCAAGAAGGCAGAGGAGTGCTTCCAGAAGGGCTCAAAGATCGCCGATGCTCAGATGGTGGCAGAAGAGTGTCAGGAACACCAAAGGAACGCGGACCCGAGTGATTTGTTGCGAGCCAAGAAGCCTGGCACGGAATCAGCGTTTCAGTCGTCCGGTGAGACAAAACCCGTTCACACCCACCCGACCGACCCAAACGCTGCTCCGACTCATATCTCCACAACACTCGACCCCAAATAGGAAGAAGCGCTCATCCAGTTCCTCCGTGAGAACTGGGACATCTTCGCATGGAAACCTTCTGACATGCCGGGTGTACCCAGGGGACTGGCTGAGCATCGTCTACAAGTCGACTCGAAGGCAAAACCTGTGAAGGAACATCTGCGACTGTGACACCCTCGATTCAATCGTACACTAATCATGCACGCAAATGTGTACGACCAAGATCAAGGACTCACGGGAAGATATCACAACACAACTCTAGACACAAATTAAAATAATACAAGCTTTATATTACAAGCCAGGGGCCTCGAGGGCTCGAATACATAAGCTCGAAAACACAAGAGTCAGCGGAAGCACAATATCTGAGTACAGACATAAGTTAGACAAGTTTGCCTTAAGAAGGCTAGTACAAAAGCAACATCGATCGAAAAGGCAAGGCCTCCTGCCTGGGAGCCTCCTAACTACTCCTGGTCATCGGCGGCCTCCACGTAGTAGTAAGCATCAGCGGTGGCATCTGGCTCCTGGGCTCCGTCATCTGGTTGCATCAGCCAGAAAGAAGAAGAAAGGGGGAAAAGGGGGAGCAAAGCAACCGTGAGTACTCATCCAAAGTACTCGCAAGCAAGGATCTACACTACATATGCAACATTATCAAAGAGGGGCTGTATATGTCGACTGGGCTGCGGAAATGCCAGAATAGAGAGAAGGCCTAGTCCTATCGAAGACTAGCATCTTCTGGAAACCACCATCTTGCAGTAAACAGGAGGGAGTAGAGTAGCATAAAGTAAAGTAGTAGTAGTGTTATCAACCTCGGCCGGAGATCCTTTCTCGACTCCCTGCGAGAAAGAAATCCCAGAGCATTACTATCCAGTTATCATCACAATCAAATCCTCATCACCATCCCGTTCTCATCACAAGTATCTAGTTCTAGTTGTATCGATCGGGATACAACTCCAAGTGTCCGTTACCGTAGGACAGGCTATGCATAGATTAGTTCTTCCCTGCAGGGGTACATCAACTTACCCACCACGCTCGATTGACTCCGGCCGGACACACTTTCCTGGGTCATGCCCGGCCTCGGCCAAACAATACGCCGCAACCCGACCTAGGCTTAATAGAGAGGCCAGCACGACGGACTAAACCTATGCCCCCAGGGGTCATGGGCCATCGCCCCGGGAACTCCTGCACGTTGCGTGGGCGGCCGGTGAGCAGACCTAGCTACCTCCCTAAAAAGGCAGGAGCTTACCAGTCCAACCCGGCGCGCGCCGCTCCGTCGCTGACGTCTATTAAGCTTCGGCTGATGTACACGACGCAAAACGCCCATACTATGCCCACGTGATGGTTAGTGCTATCAGGCCAGAGGCCCCTCGGATCAAATATCCAAATCGTAGTGGATTAGGAACGCGCGGTAACAAGCAGAGACTCACGAAAGATGTGACCCCGTTGCCCCGTCTCGAGGACTGGCGGCAAGGGCTAGGAATGCCCGGCCACGCCTCGTAATTATCTCTCGGGCACCTTCCAGGTCAACCCGACTCCACATCACTCGCAATTATGCTCGCGCGGGTACCCCTCAGGGTCGACCCGTCATTAGTAACATGGTTCAGTGTAAAGTCATAGTAACCATAGTAACCGTGTGTCCAAACATCAAGGGGAAAACCCGAGGAATCACCCCCGGTGAACTCCACTCAATGTAATCATCAAGATGAACGTAAGAGGAATCACCCCCGAGGTTCACACTTGAGGGGTTGCACGACAGATTCATATCGGAAGTAGTTAAGGTGGAATCACCCTCGATGACCACGACCGAATAGCTACACTACAGGGTTAACATCAGAAGTGCTGTAGAGGTCTCACCCTCGGCACTCGATAGTAACCCAGCAGTGTCGAGCAACTAAGGGGAAAGTGATGTGCGGTGCCGGGGCCTGGTCTTCAATCCCGTTGATCGGGTCTTCAATGATGAAGCAGGGGCAACAAGGACAAGGTGGGGGTCACTGATGGATCACTAACCAACCTATACTAAGCAGTTTAGGATAAGCACGTAAGGTACAACAACAAATACAAAAGCAGGCTATGCATCAGAATAGGAGCAATCACTAACAGTAGCAAAATCTAATGCAAGCATGAGAGAATGGAATGGGCGATATCGGGATGATCAAAGGGGGGGCTTGCCTGGTTGCTCTGGCAAGGAGGGGTCGTCGTCGAGGTAGTCGATCACAGGGGCGGCATCGGTCTCGGGGTCTACCGGAGAGAAGAGGGGGAAGAAACAGTAAATATAAAGCAGACATAGCATCACAAAGCGTAACATGGCAATATGTTGTGCTGGGTGTGACCTAACGCATGGCTACACGATATAGGTGAAGGGGGAATTCAACCGGGATGTTTTCCCGGTTCCGGACCTGTGTCAGACAGATGACCGAAGGGGGAATGTTCCATGTTCAGATAGTTAGAGGCATCTGACAGGTAAACGGATCACGTATTCGGATTCGTTGGATTTTTCTAAGCAACTTTCATATAGAAAACATTTTCATCCGAGTTACAGATTATTTTATATGAATTTTCTAAGTTTTAAACATATTCTGGAATTATTTATACTAACAGAAAAGGAATATGATGTCAGCATGACGTAGGAGTGACGTCAGCAGTCAACAATCCGGTTGACTGGTCAAAACTGACACGGGGGACCCACCTGTCAGCCTCTGTTACTTAACAGAGCTTATTTTAAACTAAACTGAGGTTAATTAGCTGATGGGCCCCACATGTTAGTGGCTAATTAATTAAACTAATTAATTTTAATTATAAAAACCATTTTATTTATTATTTAAGTGGTGGGGCCGGTTCGTCAGTGGCACTGTACCGCCATGTCAGTGTGTTGACTGGGTCAACCGAGTCAACGTAGCCCCTAAGGCCCACTAGCAGTGAGCCAGGGGTCGGGCCCGCCCAGCCACATCGGCGGCGGCCGGCGCCTCGCCGCCGGCGATGTTAGAACGCGGCGGAGCCGCTCGGGCCTCATCGGAAACGCGCTAGGGGCGGCCGTTTCGCGTGCGGTTGGCACCGTTCGAACACGCACACGACGCCGTGTCGGGTGGTGGTGGTGGCTCGCCCGGGGACGGCCGGAATAACCATCGGCGGCGAGCACGGGTGGCGGAGGCGTTCGGAGTCACATCAGGAATGGGCTAGGGGGCACGAGAGGGCGAGAGGAAGGGCTGGCCGAGCTCCTGGGAACACCAGGAGCACGATGGAGGGCTCGAACGGGGGCCACGGCAGCGGTGGCCACGACAGTGCTGGAGCAGGGCGACGGTGAGCTACGGCGGTTGCGGCGAGCGAGCTAGAGAGGGAGGCGGCCTACGTGAGAGAAGGGAGAGGGGGAGGAGCTCACCGGGTGGGCGCACGAAGGCCCGGCGAGTAACAGGAGCGCAGTGGCGGTGGCCGGAGTCGAAAGCGGCGGCGACGGCGGTCCAGGAGGAAGACGGATCTGGCGTTGGGGTGGCTCCCGCCTTGAGGTTGTTGGTGCAAACGAAGCAGCAGACGGCTGCGGGGCTCGTGGACACATCGGGGCGGCGAGGAGGGCCCGGTGGACGCGGTGGCGCAGCAACGCGGCGGCGACAGTGCGTCGGGGCGAGGTGGATCTCGAGAAGGGGGCGAGGCCAGAGGGAGAGAGGGGAGAGGGGGCGTCCAGGGAGAGTGAGTGGGTGCGGGGAGCCCGAGGGGTCGAGGGGACGTCGCCCTTATCCCTTCCCCGAAGGGGACGGCGACAGGGTTCGGTGGCGACCAGCGAGCACGGTCACTGGGTCGGGTGAACAGAGAGGAGGGAGGCGACCGGGGGAGGTGGGATGCTGGGTTGGGCCGCCCAGATGACAAAGGCCCAGGGGGGTCAGGGGGGTCTTTTTCTTTTACCTCTGCTCTTTTCTTTTTACAGAAAAAGCATGGTAATATTTGGGCTGCCAAAAAGGATTTTGTAAAATGTGGGACTTGACCACATAATTACATTGCAATAGTTAGCACTGCCACAAAAAAGGTTGTGAGGCTTTTGAAATAGTTTGAAATTTTTATAAAGTAAAAAGGCATTTAAACTATTGTTTTAGCCACTGCTTTAATTGCTTTAGGCCATTTAAACACCTTGCAAAAATGTTGGTTCACCACCAATATTAACAAATGACTATTTGCCACAAGATGAACTTTTTTTTAGATCTCATGTCTGACAAATAAGAGTTTTTGACTTTAGATTGGATTTGAATTTGAATCGGTGATTTGGATCAAGTGAAGATTAGCAACGGTAACAATGATGACAAGGCATCATTGGAAGGGGATTACTGTAACATGATTCTCGGGGTGTTACAAATCTCCTCCACTACAAGAAATCTCGTCCCGAGATTTAAGGGGTGGAGTAAGGGGGGAAAGACTCGGAAAAGACAGAGCTTAACACAAGATAGTTATCTGGGGACTATCTCAGTGAAATTGGCAAAGAGGCATCTCTCGAGTTGAAATTCAAGAAAGTCATCGAGAGCAAGGTAAGAAGGTGCAATAAAAAGCTTCAAACGGGTAGGCAATCATTTGTTGCCTGAAACGAAGTGTGGAAGAGTTTTAGAGCGATGGGAATAAGTATTTTGTCTGATACCAGAATTGGTGATCTCTCGGAAGGTGACTCATGAATTACATACGAAACCAAGCGTGAGGAAAAACTTTTAGAAACAGGGGGGTATATAAGAGAGTCAGGTTTCGATCATGTGGAACTGTGGGTTATGGGCCCACCTTGTGTGTTCAGAGGAGGAAAGGCAGCGACATCTTGTACGGATATGATACCAAGGCATGTCATAGGATAGCATGTCAGTTATGTTGGCATCAACATTGGTACCAAGGGCGAGGGACGAAGAGAACCATTTTCCTGCTCGTTGAACGAGGCGGACCATTAGGCAAAGTTCTTGTCCATCGGTGGTTACCAGAATATCAACAACAATAGTAACAGGGTTTTTCTGTAAGTGTTGTACACCAAGATGTTTATTTAAGCAGAAGAATATTACTGCTTAGATCATATAGATCACAAGAAAGGTTAAACAAAACAATGGAAAGGAAAATGTGATCATCAGATTAAACACAACATTGGAAAGGAAAATGTGTTTACACACAAGAATTGGGAGTATATCCTTCCCATGGGGAAGCGGAGCAGGATATACATGATATGATAGCAAGTTCAAAAGCATTTAGATAAGGGGGGTGAGGGAAGAATCATGATATTACCCATACAACGGTGTTTGTATAATAAATCAAGAAACATTCGACAATGTGCTTCCAATGTTCTTGTTGATATCCGGAATACCTCAGTCATGCTTCAAGGTAGCATTAACATGGTGTTCCCAGTAGGGGTTGGAGTTGAAGATCACAAGAAATACTCAAAGAACAATTGCAGGAATAGCAAGGAGTCCAAGGTATAACCAAGACATGATCAATCATGTGTTGGAAAGAAGACAAGGGGGTAGTCGATGATAACTCAATTCATCGTAGGTCAAGGATGGTATCTCTCACCACGAATTCAATTGTCATTTCAACAGAAGTCAAAATGTTGATGCTGATCACGACGCCTTTGTCGAGAGGCTCTATGAAGATGCCATCGAACAGCAACGACATCAAGCAAAAGGAATGTTGAAGCAAAGGCTATTGGAACCACGTATACGACACAAGCTCGGATTCAAGCTTGTTGTTCAAGGAGGAATGATAAGATGAGGAAGATTGACGTAAGCATAGCTCGTCGTCGGAAGTTGTGCTCCATAAGAAGGACCGGATAGCACAGTTAAAATTAGCTCGATAATGATATAGCCGATCAGGCTAGGAATGATGTGATGGAGTATCATTCCAATGAGAATTCACAAGAGGTAGTGCAATGACACACTATCCTCGAGATAACAGGGGGCAACACTCGAGGTAGATCGAAATAGAGGTTGGACAGATGAAAAGATCTATAGAAGACAAGTATTTTAACTTGTTCGAGAAATGGAATCAAAGGGGAACAATCATGGTCAGAACCACAGTTGCAAAGGACCAAACATAGTTACCAGATGAACTTATAACAAGGGGATTATTATTATCACAAGAAGCTTCCATGATAAGTTCCACATCGGGTCCATGGGCATGAACACAAAGTTCAAGGTCGACTCCCACTTCTTCAATGCATATCCTTTCATTTACTTCTCGCGTTCAATGAAGTTGTAGTGTTGAAATGTTATCTGGCAAAACACCAGAAGAGTAAGACTCATTAAAAACTCTCGGGTTCAAACGGATTAGGGGAGGCATAGGTTCAACCCATAGGGGCATCTTAGGAACCTATTCCACAAACTTCAAAATTAAACAACACAAGCTCGAAGCAGAGCATGGTTGACAAAAGGAGAGGATACAATTTACCAAAGGCTTTATGTATCCGAGAAAAGGCTCACAAGGTTATTGCATATGAAGGATGTTGTCGGATAACAACCCGGCAATGGGCCTGCCGGTCCACAATGGAGCTGATGTGAGTATCGGTACTCAATCAGAGGAAGAAAGAATGCAAAGGCATCGGATTATAGAACATCTGAATAATTCGATGCTTAGATAACAAAGGAATTATGATTTCCTAAATGAAGGATCAGAAGTAGACGCTCTGATCAAGGAGGGATAGGTAGAATAGACCTAGGGGCACAATTGATGACAAATAGATTGGTCGAGAACCAGCTCATGTTCAAAATGACGTCTAAGCCAAAAAGATATAGAAGGATCACTGATGATTGTGTGCCTTCACACACATGTTGAATCAATAGGATCAAAATGAAGGTGTCGAAGGATACTAATGAATATTGCTACACATATGGAAAGCATCCATAATGCAAGCAGACAAGTAATTGCAGAGCAATAGTTTGAAGAGGATACTCGAAAGATCGGGTAGTATTTCCAAGTATTTTGAAAAGCATATGAACAACTGGGGATGAGCGGACCCCGGTTAAGTGAATTATCCTTAGTGCAAAAAGAAGCTGCAAAGCAGAAGGCACAAGGATTCTCGGAACAACGGAGAGTGCTAGGGGTATCTTGTAACAACATGAGCAACTGGGGATGAAGGTACAAATGGCAAGGAGGTTATTCACGAGGATTACCGGTGGTCAGGAACTGTAAGGCAGTGTGCACAGAGTCTCGAGAAACATCGAGGAGTAACCGCAGAATCTTCTGACGAAGCAAGTGATCATCAGTAAGGTCGGGGCTCTCCGGGAGGAAGTGGGTACGAGAACCTAATGTCAGAGTTAGTAAATTCGTTTAACCCGAGTAGAAGAGAGTTCAGAGTCCCAGACTATAGATGAGGAGTAAAAGATGCTAATACCACCCAATGGCGACGTGGGCCCGTAAGACACACAGCCAATGTTAGTAAAAGTTTTTCAGTGACTAGACTCAACTTCGGCCAAGGAGTTGGAAAGGGGGCTACCTACAGGCAGTCGGCTCTGATACCAACTTGTGACGCCCTCGATTCAATCGTACACTAATCATGCACGCAAATGTGTACGACCAAGATCAAGGACTCACGGGAAGATATCACAACACAACTCTAGACACAAATTAAAATAATACAAGCTTTATATTACAAGCCAGGGGCCTCGAGGGCTCGAATACATAAGCTCGAAAACACAAGAGTCGGCGGAAGCACAATATCTGAGTACAGACATAAGTTAGACAAGTTTGCCTTAAGAAGGCTAGTACAAAAGCAACATCGATCGAAAAGGCAAGGCCTCCTGCCTGGGAGCCTCCTAACTACTCCTGGTCATCGGCGGCCTCCACGTAGTAGTAAGCATCAGCCGTGGCATCTGGCTCCTGGGCTCCGTCATCTGGTTGCATCAGCCGGAAAGAAGAAGAAAGGGGGAAAAGGGGGAGCAAAGCAACCGTGAGTACTCATCCAAAGTACTCGCAAGCAAGGATCTACACTACATATGCAACATTATCAAAGAGGGGCTGTATATGTGGACTGGGCTGCGGAAATGCCAGAATAGAGAGAAGGCCTAGTCCTATCGAAGACTAGCATCTTCTGGAAACCACCATCTTGCAGTAAACAGGAGGGAGTAGAGTAGCATAAAGTAAAGTAGTAGTAGTGTTATCAACCTCGGCCGAAGATCCTTTCTCGACTCCCTGCGAGAAAGAAATCCCAGAGCCATACTATCCAGTTATCATCACAATCAAATCCTCATCACCATCCAGTTCTCATCACAAGTATCCAGTTCTAGTTGTATCGATCGGGATACAACTCCAAGTGTCCGTTACCGTAGGACAGGCTATGCATAGATTAGTTCTTCCCTGCAGGGGTGCACCAACTTACCCACCACGCTCGATTGACTCCGGCCGGACACACTTTCCTGGGTCATGCCCGGCCACGGCCAAACAATACGCCGCAACCCGACCTAGGCTTAATAGAGAGGCCAGCACGCCGGACTAAACCTATGCCCCCAGGGGTCATGGGCCATCGCCCCGGGAACTCCTGCACGTTGCATGGGCGGCCGGTGAGCAGACCTAGCTACCTCCCTAAAAAGGCAGGAGCTTACCAGTCCAACCTGGCGCGCGCCGCTCCGTCGCTGACGTCTATTAAGCTTCGACTGATGTACACGACGCAGAACGCCCATACTATGCCCACGTGATGGTTAGTGCTATCAGGCCGGAGGCCCCTCGGATCAAATATCCAAATCGTAGTGGATTAGGAACGCGCGGTAACAAGCAGAGACTCACGAAAGATGTGACCCCATTGCCCCGTCTTGAGGACTTGCGGCAAGGGCTAGGAATGCCCGGCCACGCCTCGTAATTATCTCTCGGGCACCTTCCAGGTCAACCCGACTCCACATCACTCGCAATTATGCTCGCGCGGGTACCCCTCAGGGTCGACCCGTCTTTAGTAACATGGTTCAGTGTAAAGTCATAGTAACCATAGTAACCGTGTGTCCAAACATCAAGGGGAAAACCCGAGGAATCACCCCCGGTGAACTCCACTCAATGTAATCATCAAGGTGAACGTAAGAGGAATCACCCCCGAGGTTCACACTTGAGGGGTTGCACGACAGATTCATATTGGAAGTAGTTAAGGTGGAATCACCCTCGATGACCACGACCGAATAGCTACACTACAGGGTTAACATCAGAAGTGCTGTAGAGGTCTCACCCTCGGCACTCGATAGTAACCCAGCAGTGTCGAGCAACTAAGGGGAAAGTGATGTGCGGTGCTGGGGCCTGGTCTTCAATCCCGTTGATCGGGTCTTCAATGATGAAGCAGGGGCAACAAGGACAAGGTGGGGGTCACTGATGGATCACTAACCAACCTATACTAAGCAGTTTAGGATAAGCACGTAAGGTACAACAACAAATACAAAAGCAGGCTATGCATCAGAATAGGAGCAATCACTAACAGTAGCAAAATCTAATGCAAGCATGAGAGAATGGAATGGGCGATATCGGGATGATCAAAGGGGGGCTTGCCTGGTTGCTCTGGCAAGGAGGGGTCATCGTCGAGGTAGTCGATCACAGGGGCGGCATCGGTCTCGGGGTCTACCGGAGAGAAGAGGGGGAAGAAACAGTAAATATAAAGCAGACATAGCATCACAAAGTGTAACATGGCAATATGTTGTGCTGGGTGTGACCTAACGCATGGCTACACGATATAGGTGAAGGGGGAATTCAACCGGGATGTTTTCCCGGTTCCGGACCTGTGTCAGACAGATGACCGGAGGGGGAATGTTCCATGTTCAGATAGTTAGAGGCATCTGATAGGTAAACGGATCACGTATTCGGATTCGTTGGATTTTTCTAAGCAACTTTCATATAGAAAACATTTTCATCCGAGTTACAGATTATTTTATACTAACAGAAAAGGAATATGATGTCAGCATGACGTAGGAGTGACGTCAGCAGTCAACAGTCCGGTTGACTGGTCAAAACTGACACGGGGGACCCACCTGTCAGCCTCTGTTACTTAACAGAGCTTATTTTAAACTAAACTGAGGTTAATTAGCTGATGGGCCCCACATGTTAGTGGCTAATTAATTAAACTAATTAATTTTAATTATAAAAACCATTTTATTTATTATTTAAGTGGTGGGGCCGGTTCGTCAGTGGCACTGTACCGCCATGTCAGCGTGTTGACTGGGTCAACCGAGTCAACGTAGCCCCTAAGGCCCACTGGCAGTGAGCCAGGGGACGGGCCCGCCCAGCCACGTCGGCGGCGGCCGGCGCCTCGCCGCCGGCGACGTTAGAATGCGGCGGAGCCGCTCGGGCCTCGTCGGAAACACGCTAGGGGCGTCCGTTTCGTGTGCGGTTGGCACCGTTCGAACGCGCACACGACGCCGTGTCGGGTGGTGGTGGTGGCTCGCCCGGGGACGGCCGGAATAACCATCGGCGGCGAGCACGGGCGGCGGAGGCGTTCGGAGTCACATCGGGAATGGGCTAGGGGGCACGGGAGGGCGAGAGGAAGGGCTGGCCGGGCTCCTGGGAACACCAGGAGCACGATGGAGGGCTCGAACGGGGGCCACGGCAGCGGTGGCCACGACAGTGCTGGAGCAGGGCGACGGTGAGCTACGGCGGTTGCGGTGAGCGAGCTAGAGAGGGACGCGGCCTACGTGAGAGAAGGGAGAGGGGGAGGAGCTCACCGGGTGGGCGCACGAAGGCCCGGCGAGTAACAAGAGCGCAGTGGCGGTGGCCGGAGTCGAAAGCGGCGGCGACGGCGGTCCAGGAGGAAGACGGATCCGGCGCTGGGGTGGCTCCCGCCTTGAGGTTGTTGGTGCAGACGAAGCAGCAGACGGCTGCGGGGCTCGTGGACACATCGGGGCGGCAAGGAGGGCCCGGTGGACGCGGTGGCGCAGCAACGCGGCGGCGACAGTGCGTCGGGGCGAGGTGGATCTCGAGAAGGGGGCGAGGCCAGAGGGAGAGAGGGGAGAGGGGGCGTCCAGGGAGAGTGAGTGGGTGCGGGGAGCCCGAGGGGTCGAGGGGACGTCGCCCTTATCCCTTCCCCGACGGGGACAGCGACAGGGTTCGGTGGCGACCAGCGAGCACGGTCGCTGGGTCGGGTGAACAGAGAGGAGGGAGGCGACCGGGGGAGGTGGGCTGCTGGGTTGGGCCGCCCAGATGACAAAGGCCCAGGGGGGTCAGGGGGAGTCTTTTTCTTTTACCTCTGCTCTTTTCTTTTTACAAAAAAAGCATGGTAATATTTGGGCTGCCAAAAAGGATTTTGTAAAATGTGGGACTTGGCCACATAATTACATTGCAATAGTTAGCACTGCCACAAAAAAGGTTGTGAGGCTTTTGAAATAGTTTGAAATTTTTATAAAGTAAAAAGGCATTTAAACTATTGTTTTAGCCACTGCTTTAATTGCTTTAGGCCATTTAAACACCTTGCAAAAATGTTGGTTCACCACCAATATTAACAAATGACTATTTGCCACAAGATGAACTTTTTTTTAGATCTCCTGTGTGACAAATAAGAGTTTTTGACTTTAGATTGGATTTGAATTTGAATCGGTGATTTGGATCAAGTGAAGATTAGCAACAGTAACAATGATGACAAGGCATCATTGGAAGGGGATTACTGTAACATGATTCTCGGGGTGTTACAGCGACGGTCCGCCGTCCAGAAAAGAAAGGCCATTGGCGAAGAAGTGGCTCGGCTCCTAGCAGCAGAGTTTATCCGAGAGATTTACCACTCCGAGTGGCTCGCCAATGTCGTCATGGTCCCCAAAAAGGACAATTCTCTTCACATGTGCATCGATTTCAAGCATATCAATCGGGCCTGCCCGAAAGATCATTTTCCTCTTCCCCGCATCAACCAAATAGTCGACTCAACTGCGGGATGTGAGCGACTTTCTTTCTTGGACGCTTATTCCGGGTACCATCAGATCCGTCTGTTTGGACCCGATGAGATCAAAACGGCTTTCATCACCCCATTCGGGTGCTTCTGTTATGTCACCATGCCATTCGGCCTCAAGAATGCCGGAGCCACATTCATGAGGATGATTCAGAAGTGTTGCTCACTCAAATCAGTCGGAATGTGGAAGCATACATGGATGACATTGTGGTCAAGTCACAGAAAGGTTCCGACCTGCTGACTGGCCTAGCTGAAACATTTGCAAACCTTAGGAGGTACGATATCAAGCTTAATCCATCAAAATGCACATTCGGAGTTCCTGGCGGAAAGTTGCTCGGTTTTTTCGTTTCCGAACGGGGAATCGATGCTAACCCAGAAAAAGTTGGCACTATACTCCGAATGAAACGCCCCGTGCGTGTGCACGATGTCCAGAAACTTACTGGATGCTTGGCCGCATTAAGTCGATTCATCTCTCGCCTCGGTGAAAAGGCATTGCCTCTTTACCGACTGATGAAGAAGTCAGACAAGTTCGAGTGGACTCAAGAAGCTGATGCAGCATTTGCAGAGTTAAAAACCCTGCTTTCCACCCAGCCGGTGCTTGCTGCCCCAATAAGCAAAGAGCCTTTGCTGCTTTACATTGCAGCCACAGGACAAGTCATCAGCACTGTACTTATGGTCGAGCGGGAAGAGGAAGGAAAAGCCTTCAAAGTTCAGCGCCCAGTGTATTACATTTCTGAAGTCCTGACCCCGTCCAAGCAACGATACCCTCATTATCAGAAGCTTGTGTATGGAATTTACATGACCACGAAGAAAGTTGCCCATTACTTCTCTGACCACATTATCACAGTCGTCACCGACGCCCCCTTATCAGAGATTCTGCACAACAGAGACGCGACTGGTCGAGTGGCAAAATGGGCGATTGAACTTCTTCCCCTTGATATCAGATTTGAGGCAAAGAAAGCTATCAAGTCCCAAGCAATAGCAGATTTCCTCGCCGAGTGGACTGAACAGCAGTTACTGACCCAAGTTCACTCGAAGCACTGGACTATGTTCTTCGATGGCTCCAAAATGCTGAATGGTTCCGGTGCCGGAGTGGTCTTGGTTTCCCCCCGAGGAGATAAGCTCAGATATGTACTCCAGATTCACTTTGATTCCTCCAACAATGAAGCAGAATATGAAGCACTCTTGTATGGGTTGCGTATGGCCATTTCACTCGGCGTCCGTCGCCTCATGGTCTACGGTGACTCGGACTTAGTGGTCAACCAAGTGATGAAGGAGTGGGACGTCAGAAGCCCGGCCATGACTGGATACTGCAATGCAGTCAGAAAGCTGGAGAAGAAATTCGAGGGATTAGAGCTCCATCACGTTCCCCGACTGAAAAATCAAGCAGCCAATGACTTGGCGGAGATAGGTTCCAAGAGGGAAGCCATTCCGAGAGGTGTGTTTTTGGAACATGTTCACACACCATCGGTTCAAGAAGATCCTTTCACTGAGGAAGTCCCGCAGCCCAAAAGCGCCACAGATCCGACTGAAGTCGAGGTCCCAGCTGTGGTCGACTTGATCATGGAAGTTTTGGTCATCACTCCCGATTGGACAGTGCCCTATATCGCCTATATTTTGAGAAAAGAGCTCCCCGAGAATGAAGAAGAGGCTCGGGAGATAGTCCGCCGATCCAAAGCCTTCACCGTCATGAGGGGATAGTTATACAGAGAAAGTGCGACTAGAGTCAGCCAGAAATGCATAACACCAGAGGAGGGTCGAATGATTCTCAATGACATCCACTCGGGGACCTGTGGCCATCATGCGTCTTCTCGGACCATCGTGGCTAAAGCATACCGAGCTGGTTTTTATTGGCCCAGAGCAAATGAGATGGCGAAAGAGATAGTCGACAAATGTGAAGGATGTCAATTTTACTCCAATATGTCACACAAACCCGCCTCGGCCTTGAAGACCATTCCACTCGTCTGGCCTTTTGTTGTGTGGGGACTGGATATGGTTGGACCTCTGAGGACAGGCAGAAATGGCTACACCCATGTGTTGGTAGCAGTCGACAAGTTCACTAAGTGGATCGAGGCTAAACCCATCAAGAATTTGGACGCCGGCACCGCCGTCAGCTTCATTAGGGAGTTGGTGTTCAGATACGGAGTTCCCCACAGTATCATCACGGATAATGGGTCAAACTTTGACTCCGAAGAGTTCAGAGCCTTCTGCGCATCTCAGGGTACGCGAGTCGACTACGCTTCAGTCGCTCACCCCTAGTCGAATGGACAAGCAGAGCGAGCAAATGGCTTAATTCTCAAAGGACCAAAACCCCGACTGATGCGCGACCTCAAACACGCAGCTGGTGCGTGGGTCGATGAACTTCCGTCGATACTTTGGGGGTTGAGGACCACGCCGAATCGGTCGACTCGGAGGACTCCGTTCTTCTTGGTCTACGGAGCCGAAGCAGTCTTGCCGAGTGACCTGCTTCACAACGCGCCCCGAGTCGAACTTTACACCGAAGCCGAAGCAGAGCAGGCCCGACAGGACACAGTCGATCTTCTAGAAGAAGAAAGAGAGATGGCCTTGATCCGATCGACCATTTACCAGCAGGACTTGCATCGCTTCCATGCCAGAAATGTGAAGAGTCGAGCTTTCCAGGAGGGAGATTTAGTTCTCCGAGTGGATCAGCAGAAACCACACAAGCTTGCTCCTACTTGGGAAGGTCCCTTCATCGTCACCAAAGTTCTCCATAATGGGGCATATCGCCTTTACAATGTCGAGCACCAGATTGACGAGCCCAGAGCATGGAACGCGGACTTACTCCGCCCTTTTTATACTTAAGTTTTTCACTCGGATGAGTGGTAATAAAAGTACTCCTGTAGTGTATTTCATCAAAGACAAAGAGTTTCATAATTTTCTTAGTGATTGTTATTGCTTTTATAAATCTGTCCCCCAGTGGGTGGCTTAGCTGCGAACCCGTTTCACCTAAGCTTGTAAAAATCCTACCGAGTGGTAAGCCAGCCTTCCACTCGGAGGCTTAGCTGCGAATCCGTTTCGCCTAAGTTAAAACAAAATCCTACCGAGTGCTAAGCCAGCCTTCCACTCGGGGGCTTAGCTGCAGCCCAGTGCTCGCCTAAGTTTTTGAAAATCCTACCGAGTGGAGAGCAAACCTCCCACTCGGGGGCTTAGCTGCAGCCCAGTGCTCGCCTAAGTTTTTGAAAATCCTACCGAGTGGAGAGCAAACCTCCCACTCGGGGGCTTAGCTGCAGCCCAGCGCTCACCTAAGTTTCTAAAAAATCCTACCGACTGGAGAGCAAACCTCCCACTCGGGGGCTTAGCTGCAGCCCAGTGCTCGCCTAAGTTTCTAAAAAATCCTTCCGAGTGGAGATCGAACCTCCCACTCGAGGG
>NC_041387.1:144345813-144385138 GCF_002162155.2 Triticum dicoccoides | reverse complement strand
GCCTAAGTTTTTGAAAATCCTACCGAGTGGAGAGCAAACCTCCCACTCAGGGGCTTAGCTGCAGCCCAGTGCTCGCCTAAGTTTCTAAAAAATCCTGCCGAGTGGAGAGCAAACCTCCCACTCGGAGGCTTAGCTGCAGCCCAGTGCTCGCCTAAGTTTCTAAAAAATCCTACCGAGTGGAGAGCAAACCTCCCACTCGGAGGCTTAGCTGCAGCCCAGTGCTCGCCTAAGTTTCTAAAAAATCCTGCCGAGTGGAGAGCAAACCTCCCACTCGGAGGCTTAGCTGCAGTCCAAGTACTCGCCTAAGTAAACAAAATCCTACCAAGTGGTAAGCCAGCCTCCCACTCGGAGGCTTGGTTGCAACCAAGCACTCGCCCAAACATGACGAGCACAAGTCGACTGCAATTTGTGCTTCACTCCTACCTGCAAAAGAGCATTTCAGATGCTAACATATATTCCAACCCAAAGGAGATAGTTGTCCAAAAGAAGCAAACGTATTTCAACGGCAAATCAAGTTCGGATAACGTCCTACGGACCCGGAAGTGCTCAGGCATCAAGCCTGTTAAAGTTTGGCGGTTACAAAAATCACTCGGCATTCCGAGGCAAATTCAAATCATCAAGCATAATAGTTTTTTACCCCTCCTGCGAAGGGCTGGAAGGCTCAATGAACTCGTCCAGGTTGATCCCATCTGCAATCTGAGTGGCGGCCTCGATGAAGGTCTCCATGAAAGAACGGAAGTCATGCTTCCTAGTATTGGCCACCTTGAGAGACACCAGCTTGTCCTCTCTCGCTTCTTTGCAGTGGACGCGGACCAAGGACAGTGCGACGTCAGCACCGTACCGGGCAGAAGACTTCTTCCACTCTTGCACTCGACTCGAGATCTCGTTCAGTCGAGTCATCAGCGACTCAAGGTCATTCTGAAGCGTTTCTTCTGGCCAGAGCGATGTGTCGATGCGTGATGTAGCGGCCTTCAGTCTTGCAAGGTAATCGACCACTGCAGCAATGCGGGACTCGAGGCGGAGCACGTTCATAGCAGTTTCATCCTTCACCAGAGAATTGATGGGATCCAAGCCATTCTCCACTCGACTAGTCTCTTCTTCAAAGTTTTGGCAGAATTCTGTGGGCATGATTCAAGGATAAGCTAACACCCTTACAGCAAGTCAGTAACTGTCAGTCGGAGATAAGAGGTTACCTTCGAGCATGAGGAACAACTTCTTAGCGAGTCCTCCCAGATAAAGCTCCAAGTCATTTTTCTTTCCTGCCAGTTCACCAGCTTTGCCGTCTAGGACCATATTGGCATTCTTCAGTCGAGTGACTTCTTGGTTGGCCACGTCAAGAGCAGCTTTCAGATTAGTATTTTCTTCTTCAAGTTTGTTGACAGAAGCCAACTTCTCTTCTGCAAGCCTAGTCTTGTCTGCGGCCGTTTTCTGCGCCTCGACAAGGTCAAGGTCCTTCTTCTTCAGAGCATCTCTCAGTTTTTCTGCGAAAATCACAATAAGATCAGAATCGGAGACAGGCAAGAAGCAAGGACAGTCATCAAGATTCTCACCGAAAATGCCTTTTGCCTCCTCCTTCGCCTTCATGAAGTTCTCTTGGACAAGCTTTTGGTCAAGCTCAAGCTGGATATACTTGTTCTCCAATTCGGTATAGCGAGAAACAAGGTCACAAGATTTCTGCGAAAATTCAGTCGACAAACATCAACAGCAAATCACTTCCGAGTGACTAAAGGAAAAAACGTACTATTTCTAACACTACAGACGAATCAAAACATTCAACTGTAGTCTCGGGGACTACACCCAGTGGGTGCACTCAGCGTGCCCCCACTAGTTCTATCAGCTAGACTCAGAGTCGATCAGTCGACCGGAAGCAGTAAAAAAAGAGAGAAGAAATTATCAGACCATAGCCGATTGCCAGCAATCGACCATGGTCTCGGGGACTACACCCAGTGGGTGCACTCAGCGTGCCCCCACCAGTTTCATTGTTCCACTCGACCATGGTCGAGTGGCACGAGTGAAGTGAAAAATCTAAAGACACAAAGAATATAGTCGATTGCCAGCAGTCCACCGAAGAATCTGTTGGAAATATGCCCTAGAGGCAATAATAAAAGCATTATTATTATATTTCCTTGTTCATGATAATTATCTTTATTCATGCTATAATTGTGTTATCCGGAAATCGTAATACATGTGTGAATAACAGACACCAACATGTCCCTAGTGAGCCTCTAGTTGACTAGCTCGTTGATCAACAGATAGTCATGGTTTCCTGACTATGGACACTGGATGTCATTGATAACGAGATCACATCATTGGGAGAATGATGTGATGGACAAGACCCAATCCTAAACATAGCACAAGATCGTATAGTTCATTTGCTAGAGTTTTCCAATGTCAAAGTATCTTTTCCTTAGACCATGAGATCGTGTAACTCCCGGATACCGTAGGAGTGCTTTGGGTATGCCAAACGTCACAACGTAACTGGGTGACTATAAAGGTAGACTACGGGTATCTCCGAAAGTGTCTGTTGGGTGACATGGATCAAGACTGGGATTTGTCACTCCGTATGACGGAGAGGTATCACTGGGCCCACTCGGTAATGCATCATCATAATGAGCTCAGAGTGACCAAGTGTCTGGTCACGGGATCATGCATTACGGTACGAGTAAAGTGACTTGCCGGTAACGAGATTGAACAAGGTATTGGGATACCGACGATCGAATCTCGGGCAAGTAACATATCGATAGACAAAGGGAATAGCGTACGGGATTGATTGAATCCTCGACATCGTGGTTCATTCGATGAGATCATCGTGGAGCATGTGGGAGCCAACATGGGTATCCAGATCCCGCTGTTGGTTATTGACCGGAGAGTCGTCTCGGTCATGTCTGCTTGTCTCCCGAACCCGTAGGGTCTACACACTTAAGGTTCGGTGACGCTAGGGTTATGAAGATATGTATATGCAGAAACCCGAATGTTGTTCGGAGTCCCGGATGAGATCCCGGACGTCACGAGGAGTTCCGGAATGGTCCGGAGGTAAAGAATTATATATAGGAAGTGCTATTTCGGGCATCGGGACAAGTTTCGGGGTTATCGGTATTGTACCGGGACCACCGGAAGGGTCCCGGGGGTCCACCGGGTGGGGCCACCTGTCCCGGGGGGCCACATGGGCTGTAGGGGGTGCGCCTTGGCCTAGATGGGCCAAGGGCACCAGCCCCTATAGGCCCATGCGCCTAGGGTTTCCACCATGGAAGAGTCCATGTGGTGGAAGGCACCCCTAGGTGCCTTGGGGGGGAGGGAAACCTCCCCTTGGCCGCCGCCCCCCCCTAGTAGATCTCATCTACTAGGGCCGGCGCCCCCCCATGGCACCCCTATATATAGTGGGGGGGAGAGGAGGGATTTCACACCAGCCCCTGGCGCCTCCATCTCCCCCCGTTACGTCTCTCCCTCGTAGTCTCGGCGAAGCCCTGCTGCTGTGACGCCCTGCATCCACCACCACGCCGTCGTGCTGCTGGATCTTCATCAACCTCTCCTTCCCCCTTGCTGGATCAAGAAGGAGGAGACGTCTCCCGTCCCGTACGTGTGTTGAACGCGGAGGTGCCGTCCGTTCGGCGCTGGTCATCGGTGATTTGGATCACGTCGAGTACGACTACATCATCACCGTTCTTTTGAACGCTTCCGTGCGCGATCTACAAAGGTATGTAGATGCATCTAATCACTCGTTTCTAGATGAACTCCTAGATGATCTTGGTGAAACGAGTAGGAAAATTTTTGTTTTCTGCAACGTTCCTCAACAGTGGCATCATGAGCTAGGTCTATGCGTAGTTCTTCTTGCGCGAGTAGAACACAATTTGTTGTGGGCGTCGATTTGTCAACTTTCTTGCCGTTACTAGTCCTTTCTTGCTTCAGCGGTATTGTGGGATGAAGCGGCCCGGACCAACCTTACACGTACGCTTACGTGAGACCGGTTCCACCGACTAACATGCACTAGTTGCATAAGGTGGCTGGCGGGTGTCTGTCTCTCCTACTTTAGTTGGAGCGGAATCGATGAACAGGGTCCTTATGAAGGGTAAATAGAAGTTGACAAATCATGTTGTGGCTTTAACGTAGGTAAGAAAACGTTCTTGCTAGAACCCTAATTCAGCCACGTAAAACTTGCAACAACAATTAGAGGACGTCTAACTTGTTTTTGCAGCAAGTGGTTTGTGATATGATATGGCCAAAGTTGTGATGAATGATGAATGATCTATATGTGATGTATGAGATCTTCATGATATTGTAATAGGATTCACGACTTGCATGTCGATGAGTATGACAACCGGCAGGAGCCATAGGAGTTGTCTTTATTCTTTTATATGACCTGCGTGTCATCAAGAAACGCCATGTAAATTACTTTACTTTATTGCTAAACGCGTTAGCCATAGTAGTAGAAGTAATAGTTGGCGAGCAACTTCATGGAGACACGATGATGGAGATCATGATGATGGAGATCATGGTGTCAAGCCGGTGACAAGATGATCATGGAGCCCCAAGATGGAGATCAAAGGAGCTATGTGATATTGGCCATATCATGTCACGTTTATTATTTGATTGCATGTGATGTTTATCATGTTTTGCATCTTGTTTACTTAGAACGACGGTAGTAAATAAGGTGATCCCTCATACTAATTTCAAGAAGTGTTCCCCCTAACTGTGCACCATTGCGACAGTTCGCTGTTTCAAAACACCACGTGATGATCGGGTATTTTATTCAGACGTTCACATACAACGGGTGTAAGACAGATTTACACATGCAAACACTTAGGTTGACTTGACGAGCCTAGCATGTACAGACATGGCCTCGGAACACAGAAGACCGAAAGGTCGAGCATGAGTCGTATAGAAGATACGATCAACATGAAGATGTTCACCGATGTTGACTAGTCCGTCTCACGTGATGATCGGACACGGTCTAGTTTAACTCGGATCATGTAATACTTAGATGACTAGAGGGATGTCTAATCTAAGTGGGAGTTCATTAATAATTTGATTAGTTGAACTTAATTATCACGAACTTAGTCTAAATATTTTACAATATGTCTTGTAGATTAAATGGCCAACGTAGTCCTCAACTTCAACGCGTTCCTAGAGAAAACCAAGTTGAAAGACGATGGCAGCAATTATACGGACTGGGTCTGGAACCTGAGGATCATCCTCATAGCTGCCAAGAAAGATTATGTCCTACAAGCACCGCTTGGTGACGCACCCGTTCTCCCTGCAGAACAAGATGTTATGAACGCTTGGCAGGCACGTTCCGATGACTACTCCCTCGTTCAGTGCGGCATGCTTTACAGCCTAGAGCCGGGGCTCCAAAAGCGTTTTGAGAGACATGGATCATATGAGATGTTCGAAGAGCTGAAAATGGTTTTCCAAGCTCATGCCCGGGTCGAGAGATATGAAGTCTCCGACAAATTCTTCAGCTGTAAGATGGAGGAAAACAGTTCTGTCAGTGAGCACATACTCACTATGTCTGGGTTGCATAACCGCTTGACTCAGCTGGGAGTTAATCTCCCGGATGATGCGGTCATTGACAGAATCCTCCAGTCGCTTCCACCAAGCTACAAGAGCTTTGTGATGAACTTCAATATGCAGGGGATGGAAAAGACCATTCCTGAAGTATTTGCTATGCTGAAATCAGCAGAGGTAGAAGTCAGGAAGGAACATCAAGTGTTGATGGTCAATAAAACCACTAAGTTCAAGAAAGGCAAGGGTAAAAAGAACTTCAAGAAGGACGGCAAGGAGGTTGCCGCGCCCGGCAAGCAAGCTGCCGGGAAGAAGCCAAAGAATGGACCCAAGCCCGAGACTGAGTGCTTTTATTGCAAGGGAAGCGGTCACTGGAAGCGGAACTGCCCTAAGTACTTAGCGGATAAGAAGGCCGGCAAAACAAAAGGTATATGTGATATACATGTAATTGATGTGTACCTTACTAGTGCCCGTAGTAGCTCCTGGGTATTTGATACAGGTGCAGTTGCTCACATTTGTAACTCAAAGCAGGGGCTGCGGAATAAGCGGAAACTGGCAAAGGACAAGGTGACGATGCGCGTCGGGAATGGTTCCAAGGTCAATGTGATCGCCGTCGGCACGCTACCTCTGCATCTCCCTTCGGGATTAGTTTTAAACCTTAATGATTGTTATTTAGTGCCAGCTTTGAGCATGAACATTGTATCGGGATCTCGTTTAATTCGAGATGGCTACTCTTTTAAATCTGAGAATAATGGTTGTTCCATTTTTATGAGAGATATGTTTTATGGTCATGCTCCTATGGTAAATGGTTTATTCTTTATGAATCTCGAACGTGATGCTACACATGTTCATAATGTGAGTACCAAAAGAAGTAAGGTTGATAATGATAGTCCCACATACTTGTGGCACTGCCGCCTTGGTCACATAGGTGTCAAACGCATGAAGAAGCTCCATGCTGATGGACTTTTAGAGTCTCTTGATTATGAATCATTTGACACGTGCGAACCATGCCTTATGGGTAAAATGACCAAGACTCCGTTCTCAGGAACAATGGAGCGAGCAACCGACTTATTGGAAATCATACGTACTGATGTGTGCGGTCCGATGAGTGTTGAGGCTCGCGGTGGCTATCGTTATGTTCTCACCCTCACTGATGATTTAAGTAGGTATGGGTATATCTACTTAATGAAACACAAGTCTGAAACCTTTGAAAAGTTCAAGGAATTTCAGAGTGAGGTTGAAAATCAACGTGACAGGAAAATCAAGTTTCTACGATCAGATCGTGGAGGAGAATACTTGAGTCACGAGTTTGGCACACACTTAAGAAAATGTGGAATAGTTTCACAACTCACGCCGCCTGGAACACCTCAGCGTAATGGTGTGTCCGAACGTCGTAATCGCACTCTATTAGATATGGTGCGGTCTATGATGTCTCTTATCGATTTACCGCTATCCTTTTGGGGCTATGCTTTAGAGACTGCCGCGTTCACTTTAAATAGGGCTCCGTCGAAATCCGTTGAGACGACACCGTATGAATTATGGTTTGGGAAGAAACCTAAGCTGTCGTTTCTAAAAGTTTGGGGATGCGATGCTTATGTCAAGAAACTTCAACCTGAAAAGCTCGAACCCAAGTCGGAAAAATGCGTCTTCATAGGATACCCAAAAGAAACTATTGGGTACACCTTCTACCTCAGATCCGAAGGCAAGATCTTTGTTGCCAAGAATGGGTCCTTTTTGGAGAAAGAGTTTCTCTCGAAAGAAGTAAGTGGGAGGAAAGTAGAGCTTGATGAAGTATTACCTCTTGAACCGGAAAATGGCGCAACTCAAGAAAATGTTCCTGAGGTGCCTGCACCGACTAGAGAGGAAGTTAATGATCAAGATACTTCTGATCAAGCCTGAAATTCGAAGGTCCACAAGGACACGTTCCGCACCAGAGTGGTACGGCAACCCTGTCTTGGAAATCATGCTGTTAGACAACGGTGAACCTTCGAACTATGAAGAAGCGATGGCGGGCCCGGATTCCGACAAATGGCTAGAAGCCATGAAATCCGAGATAGGATCCATGTATGAAAACAAAGTATGGACTTTGACTGACTTGCCCATTGAGCGGCGAGCCATAGAAAATAAATGGATCTTTAAGAAGAAGACAGACGCGGATGGTAATGTGGCCATCTATAAAGCTCGGCTTGTCGCTAAGGGTTATCGACAAGTTCAAGGGGTTGACTACGATGAGACTTTCTCACCGGTAGTGAAGCTGAAGTCCGTCCGAATCATGTTAGCAATTGCCGCATTCTATGATTACGAAATATGGCAAATGGACGTCAAAACGGCATTCCTTAATGGTTTCCTTAAGGAAGAATTGTATATGATACAGCCGGAAGGTTTTGTCGATCCTAAGAATGCTGACAAAGTGTGCAAGCTCCAACGCTCGATTTATGGGCTGGTGCAAGCATCTCGGAGTTGGAACATTCGCTTTGATGAGATGATCAAAGCGTTTGGGTTTACACAGACTTATGGAGAAGCCTGCGTTTACAAGAAAGTGAGTGGGATCTCTGTAGCATTTCTCATATTATATGTAGATGACATACTGTTGATGGGAAATGATATAGAACTCTTGGACAGCATCAAGGCCTACTTGAATAAAAGTTTTTCAATGAAGGACCTTGGAGAAGCTGCTTATATATTAGGCATCAAAATCTATAGAGATAGATCGAGACGCCTCATAGGTCTTTCACAAAGCACATACCTTGATAAGATATTGAAGAAGTTCAATATGGATCAATCCAAGAAGGGGTTCTTGCCTGTGTTACAAGGTATGAAATTGAGCTCAGCTCAATGTCCGACCACGGCAGAAGAGATAGAAGAGATGAGCGTCATCCCCTATGCCTCAGCCATAGGTTCTATTATGTATGCCATGCTGTGTACCAGACCTGATGTTAACCTTGCCGTAAGTTTGGTAGGAAGGTACCAAAGTAATCCCGGCAAGGAACACTGGACAGCGGTCAAGAATATCCTGAAGTACCTGAAAAGGACTAAGGAAATGTTTCTCGTTTATGGAGGTGACGAAGAGCTCGTCGTAAAGGGTTACGTCGACGCTAGCTTCGACACAGATCTGGATGACTCTAAGTCACAAACCGGATACGTGTATATTTTGAATGGTGGGGCAGTAAGCTGGTGCAGTTGCAAGCAAAGCGTCGTGGCGGGATCTACATGTGAAGCGGAGTACATGGCAGCCTCGGAGGCAGCACATGAAGCAATATGGGTGAAGGAGTTCATCACCGACCTAGGAGTCATACCCAATGCGTCGGGGCCGATCAAGCTCTTCTGTGACAACATTGGAGCTATTGCACTTGCCAAGGAGCCCAGGTTTCACAAGAAGACAAGGCACATCAAGCGTCGCTTTAACTCCATTCGTGAAAATGTTCAAGATGGAGACATAGAGATTTGTAAAGTACATACGGACCTGAATGTAGCAGATCCGTTGACTAAACCTCTCCCTAGAGCAAAACATGATCAACACCAGAATTCCATGGGTGTTCGATTCATCACAATGTAACTAGATTATTGACTCTAGTGCAAGTGGGAGACTGTTGGAAATATGCCCTAGAGGCAATAATAAAAGCATTATTATTATATTTCCTTGTTCATGATAATTGTCTTTATTCATGCTATAATTGTGTTATCCGGAAATCGTAATACATGTGTGAATAACAGACACCAACATGTCCCTAGTGAGCCTCTAGTTGACTAGCTCGTTGATCAACATATAGTCATGGTTTCCTGACTATGGACACTGGATGTCATTGATAACGAGATCACATCATTGGGAGAATGATGTGATGGACAAGACCCAATCCTAAACATAGCACAAGATCGTATAGTTCGTTTGCTAGAGTTTTCCAATGTCAAAGTATCTTTTCCTTAGACCATGAGATCGTGTAACTCCCGGATACCGTAGGAGTGCTTTGGGTATGCCAAACGTCACAACGTAACTGGGTGACTATAAAGGTAGACTACGGGTATCTCCGAAAGTGTCTGTTGGGTGACATGGATCAAGACTGGGATTTGTCACTCCGTATGACGGAGAGGTATCACTGGGCCCACTCAGTAATGCATCATCATAATGAGCTCAGAGTGACCAAGTGTCTGGTCACGGGATCATGCATTACGGTACGAGTAAAGTGACTTGCCGGTAACGAGATTGAACGAGGTATTGGGATACTGACGATCGAATCTCGGGCAAGTAACATATCGATAGACAAAGGGAATGGCGTACGGGATTGATTAAATCCTCGACATCGTGGTTCATCCGATGAGATCATCGTGGAGCATGTGGGAGCCAACATGGGTATCCAGATCCCACTGTTGGTTATTGACCGGAGAGTCGTCTCGGTCATGTCTGCTTGTCTCCCGAACCCGTAGGGTCTACACACTTAAGGTTCGGTGACGCTAGGGTTATGAAGATATGTATATGCAGAAACCCGAATGTTGTTCGGAGTCCCGGATGAGATCCCGGACGTCACGAGGAGTTCCGGAATGGTCCGGAGGTAAAGAATTATATATAGGAAGTGCTATTTCGGGCATCGGGACAAGTTTCGGGGTTATCGGTATTGTACCGGGACCACCGGAAGGGTCCCGGGGGTCCACCGGGTAGGGCCACCTGTCCCGGGGGGCCACATGGGCTGTAGGGGGTGCGCCTTGGCCTAGATGGGCCAAGGGCACCAGCCCCTATAGGCCCATGCACCTAGGGTTTCCACCATGGAAGAGTCCATGTGGTGGAAGGCACCCCTAGGTGCCTTGGGGGGGAGGGAAACCTCCCCTTGGCCGCCGCCCCCCCTAGTAGATGCCATCTACTAGGGCCGGCGCCCCCCCTGGCACCCCTATATATAGTGGGGGGGAGAGGAGGGATTTCACACCAGCCCCTGGCGCCTCCATCTCCCCCCGTTACGTCTCTCCCTCATAGTCTCGGCGAAGCCCTGCTGCTGTGACGCCCTGCATCCACCACCACGCCGTCGTGCTGCTGGATCTTCATCAACCTCTCCTCCCCCCCTTGCTGGATCAAGAAGGAGGAGACGTCTCCCGTCCCGTACGTGTGTTGAACGCGGAGGTGCCGTCCGTTCGGCGCTGGTCATCGGTGATTTGGATCACGTCGAGTACGACTACATCATCACCGTTCTTTTGAACGCTTCCGTGCGCGATCTACAAAGGTATGTAGATGCATCTAATCACTCGTTGCTAGATGAACTCCTAGATGATCTTGGTGAAACGAGTAGGAAAATTTTTGTTTTCTGCAACGTTCCCCAACAGAATCAACACACCATCGACACACCTAGTGGGTGCATGACAAATATCAAGATTTCCAGTCGGTATTTAACTAACCTGGACATTACTCTGGAGAGCTGAGCTCGCGTCATAAGCTGCTTGGCTGGCAGTTCGGATCGCCTTCAACTGCTCCATCATAATCCCGGCCTGACGTATGGCTTCCTTGGCAGCGCTTGCTTGATCCTCCGGGACATGGTAGGTGGAGAAGAGAGAAGGCGGGTCAGCACTCGACGATGAAGGGCGGGTAACCGTCAATGGCTCCACAAAGGACACGGTAGCTCGAGCGACGTTGCTCCCTTCTGGAATCTGTGGTCCAGGCGCTGACACAGCCTGAGCAGCCTTGCCAGCAGTCGCCTTCCTGCTCCTCCTCTGCCTCAGGGGCGCTTCATCGTCATCGTCAGGAAGATTGATGACAACACTAGGTGGAGCTGCAGAAGAAGTTCAAAGTCAAAATAAAGATTCAATCGACCAAAAGCAAAATCGCGCGGATCATACCAGGCTGAGAAGTCGCAGCATCTTCCATTTCTTGATCCTCATGACTGGATGAAGTCTCGGAAGTAGCAGCACTGTGATTTGCAAATATCAGTCGGTCAGCGATTGAATCGACCAAAAATGTAAAACGTGAGTTATGACCATTACCCACAGACAGTCGGGATCTCCATCCTCATCTTCGGTAGAGCTTTCGCCGGTTTTGACGGGGCCGCTCGGGGTTGCTTCGACGCCTTTTCAGTCGGCGTCGGTGAAGTTGTCCGAGGGCGTTTGGTCGACGGCCCAGCTGGCGCGACTCCCTTGCCACGATCAGCCGCAGGATCGTGGACGAGCTTGGACCTCCTTTCGGAACGAGGAGGCGCAACTTCCTCCTCCTCTTCCTCATCCTCTTCTTCTTCGTCGGAACCTGCGTCTTCCTCACCCTCGTCGGCGTCCGACTCCCACTCTTCGTGACTTTCGCCTCCGCTTCCCTCCTCCTCTTCGGCCTGCGCCTGCGCCCCGTTGGGCATCGAGTACAACTCAGTGGTTTCCTGAAAGACAGCAAGCAAGACAAAAGGTCAATCGATCGATTTACGACAAAACAGAATGGACGGAGCAATCGGGGAAAAATAGTCGTACCTTGTCCACCTCATAAGACTGGTCGAGTGGAACGATCCTCCTAGCTCCCCGAGGGTTGTCCTTGTTCCCCGTGATGGCAGTCATCCACCTCTCCAATGTAGCATCGTCGACCTCCTCTGGGTGGACCCGACTGGTGTCTTCAGTACTAGAATACAGCCACATCGGGTGGCCTCAGTACTGGAGTGGTTGGATGCGCCGCCGAAGGAAAACCTCCAGAAGGTCCATGCCGGTCACACCATCACGAATCAACTGAACTACTCACTCGATCAACATTTTCACTTGAGCCTTCTCCTCCGGAACTACTTTCAGAGAGGAGGGCTTGTTCACTCGACTCATGGAGAAGGGAGGGAGCCCGGTCGACTGCCCTGGCGTCGACCGGTCTTGGCAGTAGAACCAGGTCGACTGCCACCCTCTGACCGACTCGGGAAGGGTCATAGCAGGAAAAGCGCTCTTGCTCCTCATATGGACCCCGAGACCCCCACACATTTGGATCACCTGGGTTCTCTCGTCATTGGGGCTGGCCTTTTTCACCGTCTGAGAACGACAAGTGAATATATGTTTGAAGAGGCCCCAGTGCGGCCGGCAACCCAAGAAATTCTCACACGGAGATACAAAGGCGGAGAGATAGGCGATGGAATTCGGAGTGAAATGGTGAAGCTGTGCTCCGAAGAAATTCAGAAATCCTCGGAAGAAAAGATGCAGCGGCAAAGAAAACCCTCGATCTACACGAGTCGCCAAGAGGACGCACTCACCCTCCTGAGGTTGCGGTTGACACTCCGTCCCCGGGAGCCTCACTGCTCCGTGCTCGATCAGCCCCTCATTGGCTAGGTCATCGAGGTCCTTCTGGGTGATGGTCGAGTGGATCCAATCTCCTTGGATCCAACCCTGCGGCAGGCGAGACCGCGACGAGGAGCCACCCCGACTAGGCGCTCTCCCCTTCACTTGCGTTGTCGCCTTCTTCGCCCGCTCCAAAGCTGTTGTCTTCTCCTTCACCATTGCCGCCGACGAAGCCCGAACGGAGTAGCGGCGCTGGGCAGTTAGCGAGCGCAACAGATGAATCTGGGGACGAGGGAGGAGAGAATGATGAAGCACTGTTCGGAAAACCTCCGCCCGGTTCCTTATATGGGGTCACTTCCGAGTGACTGACGGGTAGGCCCAGGCAATCCTGTCAAATCCCGAAACAGTCGCGCACGCGATACGTGGCGAAAAAGGTGGCGCGGAGATCGAGGCGTCCCTGCCTTATCCCGTCCGATTACCGCGGCGTTCTCCGCTTCGCGCGCTTCCCAAAATCCGGATCCCACTAAATCTGCTAACCAACAGGGCAACTTGTCAGACAGAAGATCTCCTGCGATCCGTCGCTCGGAAATCTCCAAGTTCATAAAGTTCACTCAACAGATATAAAGAATGGATCAAGGCGACTGAAGAAAGTTGACACCCTCACTTAGAAGTCATTGATCCTGAGCAAAAACGCCTTTACAGTACCAGAAGGCAGGTCGGAAAGACTGCCAACTCCGTCCTCACTCAAACCTCGATCCATTCGGGGGCTACTGATGAAGTCATGTACCTAGGGTAGGGTTACGGACATGTCCAAAGTACCCTCCCCAAGGACATCTCTTAGAAGAAACCGTCTTTCAGTCGACCAAGAGGGATTCCACTCGACCGGCTAGAAGACACTCGACGAACCTGAAGACACTCGACCATGAAGACTCACTCGACCACCAGGAGTTCAAGATCTACTCTGTATCCAAACGTTCTGTAATTAGGTAGTCTTAATGGTCATGATGACACTTTATGTAGGGCGTTACTAGTAATGCCAGGCCTTAATGTACTTTAACCCTCTGCTGCGTGGGCTAGCTGGGGTCCTGGCGTCCTCTATATAAGCCGCCCCCTTCCACTGGTAGAAGGGTTCGCACCCCTGTAACCCATATACACATAAACCAGTCGACCGCCTCCGGGCTCCGAGACGTAGGGCTATTACTTCCTCCGAGGAGGGCCTGAACTCGTAAAACACTCGTGTGTACAACTACTCCATAGATAGGATCTTGCCTCTCCATACCTACCCCCCATTCTACTGTCAGACTTAGAACCACGACAGTTCCACCGTGGGCGGCAAGGGCGAAGGTTAAGGAGAAGAGAAGCAGTGGCGAGGGCGTCCGACCAGAAACGAGGCGGCACATTAGCATGGAAAAGGAGCGTGCGAATGCAATCGTTCAGAGTGCGAAGGACGCGTTCGGCTCGACCGTTCTGCTGGGAAGTATACGAGCATGTGAGACGAAAAACTGTGTCGTGGTGCGATAGAAAAGTGCGGAAAGCAAGGTTGTCGAACTCTTTTCCATTGTCAGTCTGAAGAGCAAGGATGGGACGCCCAAACTGTGTGCTGACATAGGAGTAAAATGCTGTCAAAGTGGAGAGTGCATCCGACTTTATGTGCAAAGGAAAAGTCCACACATAATGAGAATAATCATCAAGGATAACCAGATAATATAAATAGCCTAGATTACTAGGAACCGGAGAGGTCCACACATCGCTATGAATCAACTGAAAAGGAAAAGAAGCTATGGTGGTGGAGTTATTAAACGGGAGGTGAACATGTTTTCCGACACGACAGGCATGATAGGTGTGATCCTCTATCTTATGACAACTGAAACTGAAACTCCTAAGAATATGATGAAGTGTGACGGGGTTGGGATGACCCAAACGAGCGTGCCAGAGATCAACGCCAAGTGGACGTCGAATGCACCGGATAGAGCTCATCGAGGCTGTCACATCGGTGAAGTACCATCCTGGTTCCAGCGTCCTTGACACAGAACCCAAGCTCGTCAAATTTAACAGTAACAGGATTTTCACGAGTTAAACAACGAACGGAAACAAGGTTCTTTATAAGATGAGGTGACACAAGTGTAGACAAACTAATAGGCATGGAATTAGAAGGAAAAGAAGTGTGCCCGACATGTGTGATAGGGAGTGTGGAACCGTCGCCAACAATGATGCGGCGGTCGGTGGTGACGAGAGTGAAGGAGGCAAGATTACCAGGATGAGCAAACATGTGAACCGTAGCTCCGGTGTCCATGTACCAATCATCACCTCCGGTGTAGTTGTTCAGCATAGGAGCGGCATGCAGTGTGGGAAGGAGCACCGGGTCCCAGGGCGCCGGTGGCAGGGCCGGCGAGGGGGACGGAGATGCCATGGGGAGGTCATAGCCACCGCTCAGCAGTGGCGGTGGGTACTCTCCAGACGGTATGGGAAGCAGCCCTGGCTGCGACTGTGGTGCCAGGTAGGCCGGATGGCCTGCCGGAAAAACCCGTTAGCCTGCTGACAACCCCCACCAGTACGGGGCAGCCCCGTACACGGGCGCGTCGAACGCCCCTCGCAACAGCAAGGGGTCGACGACGGAGTCGGCACCGGCGGCGGGGCGACGACGGACTGGCTAGAGAGCGCCGGCGGTGAGGCGGCGATGTACGCCAGCGGGGGCGGCGATGTCGAGTCGTACGGTAAGTCGGGACGGGCTGGCGGGGTCGCGCCGTAGGGCGCCGGCGACGGGACGACAGAGGCAGCGGCGGATGGGCCGATGGACGCCATCGCTGGGCCGACGACGGCGGCTGGGCAGCGGCGGTCGGCGGCGTAGAGGAGGTGCGTGACGGCGGCGGCGCAGAGGAGGTGCGCGGCGGCGGCGGCGACGGAAATGAAAAACCTAAAAACTGATAAGTGGCGGTGTCGGGCGATCGAGCGAGGTACAACAGCGGCTTGGCGGGTCAGATAACACAGTGCGGTCTGGCAGGTATGCAGCAGCAGGTCGGGGTAACGCGGCAAAGCAGCAAAGCGAGTGTGGCTAGCAAGTTGGCGCGGGTAGTGGCTAGCGACGCGGTCAAAGCGGGAGCGCTGGTGGGATTGGCTGGCGAGGCGAGCGAGTACTGGCGAGAACGAGGCCTGGGGTGATGCGATGCGCGGCGTGGGAGGCTGGCAGGATCGGGCGGGAACGATCTGAAGCGCTGGCGGGATTGAGCGGGCGTCGCGCGCGCAGGTAGAAGAGAGGTGCGGCGGCCGGCGCGGGAGGCGCGCGGGCGGCAGCGGCGGCGGAAAACTAGGGTTTAGAACCCAGAAACTGATACCATGTAGAGTATGTGAATTGCAGGATGTATTGCTCCTGTGCATAGGCACGTATATGATGTACGAAGATGGGCCACGGACCTCAACTATACAAGGAACTAGGAGACGGGCCCAATACACAATATACAAATAACACATATACTCAACAATTTAAACCTATCTTGTAAGAGGCTGTGAATCTTCATAGCAAAATATAGATGGAAATATTCATATGCATATCTCCTTGACTATTCAATAAAAAGGTACTATTTTAATTATATTTAAAATATCCCTTATGGGCGACGCAGTGACAAGCAGGTTTACAACTAACGTGCACTATTTAGAGGCATACAAAGGGTATGTGAAATTTCATCAATTCAATTTGAATTATATACAAATATATCAATGGACATGTATGTCTATGGGTTGTACATCATATTGGGTGCATCCTTAGCAAACACAACTTAATTTTCCTACCTAGCCAGTTGTGACATCGTTGTGACATATGGGCCATCTTTGTCAGTTTGAGATTAATAATACTAGTAAAGTGCCCGTGCGTTGCCACGGGCTCTTGAAATAGTTTATCAGAGTTACATGTTAAATTCCACACATACAAACAATATAACACAAACATAATTATTTAATAACTAAAGTCCATTGTTGCAATGTAATTTGATAACACAAAGAAAAATTAATGACATGTCCATGTAACAAACTGAGCGATGTTCCAACTGAACATCTATTATAAAACTATTAATATCTAGATGATGTGCTTAAGAAATTTTTTCACGATATCAGGAAAGTTTCCTCTAGCTTCATTCCCACGATGTTTTAGCAAGTATAATAAAAAATGCTTCCTCAATTCATACCCATCCTGCACAAACAATACATGTGGTTAGTATGAAAATTTCACGCCGAAGGTCTTAAAACATGTAACGCACAAAACTCACAGCGCAAACCGGCTTGACCAATTCTTTACCGCTCCCTCACAGCGCAAACCAGCTTGACCAATTCTTTACCGTTCCACCAGAGCATAAAATGAAAAACAAAATAGCCAGACACATTCCTGCAAAACTTTAAATTAATAATATAAAGAATATAGTGATTACAAAAGTAAATATTTTTGTTATGAATTCATTACCCGTCTATACTCGTTGGAACACCGAACGGAAAAAAATGTTGTCATTTAGATATATCAGAATTCTAACCAGGCAGCTTTATTTCGAGTGCTTCTTTGAAATCCCTTACAAAACTTTTTAATTTCAGTGCATGCCTCAATTTTTTATCCTCTGATAATTGTGATGTTTGAATACGATCCATAATATATAGACGACGTGCCTCTTTGTCGGTGACGTACAAGATTTATCGGCCGATGAATGCATAGGGAAGATAAATCTACAAGTGGAGCTATTAGAAACAACAATAAACCATAATAGCAATGGACAAAATACTTTACTTACCTTGTTGCATGATGAGATGTCGTTCTCCATCCCAAGCTAGCTATCGAATAATATTGCCAACGTCTGAATAGTTTCCTTCTCACAAAACTTCTGACCTCGTGTTGACTCTAGCATCATGGACTAAGTAAAAAAAGAAATATTGTTTCAACATGTTGATACTAATGGCACATAGAATGAAGAGTTACGATAACTTACACAAAATGGTAGATCCATGTAGTGTATAGGAGGGTCTGTGAACAATACTCCCTCGTCACATGCCAGCATATGCACGGCGGTGTTGAAGCAATCATTGTCCATAGGCTGCTCCATGTTAAGTATGCACTGAAGTTTCTTAAGACTTAAGCCCATTGGATTAGGTGTCGAGCTCCGGACCCATACCTTCCTGTAATTTGGATGGTAAGAAGAACAATAATATACATCCGCGCATTAAATATTGATACATGATACTTACTCCTAACACCAGGCATCATCGATCGACATGATGTAGTTGCAGAGGCCGGCAAATATTTCACGTTGGTCCGTGGGTATGATAGTGATTGGGGCAGAATGTTTGTTTTTGACTATGTCAGATGGATTATCCAGGATCTCGAGATCAGAATTAGCTAAAGTTTCTTCATTGACAGGTTGATGGTATATGGGACCTCCTTTTAGCTTACTAAGCTCTGAATCGAGCAAAATGACAGCTAATTTTAGTCAAAAATGTTTCATATCCTCCTACAAAATCATAGAATGCCCGTGCGTTGCTACGGGCCTTTCGTTGTATAAAACTCGGTGAATTTTTTGTCTCTTATAACAACATCGTCTCGACACCTTCATGGATGGATTTTTTTTAAAGTCGATATAATCCATTTCCATCTCTCCCATAATTTACAAAAATAAAGATATATAGAAACACACCTTTTGTATTATGATGTGCAACAAATATATAAAGAATAACCATTTGCATGCATCTCTTCGGATTGTGTAAAACTCGATGATTTTTCAGTCCGAACCCTCATAAAGCTTTGTTAATCGACATTTATCAAAGCATCCCTGGAAACCATCAGTTTTTATCTCTCATATACAAAATTGAACATATAAAAAATATTTTAAAAAGTAAAAAATAAGCTTATATACAACATATGTTCATTGGTCAGATGCTAAATGCGAGTAGGCTACGTTTCTAGTCGGAGTGAGTGGCATCATACTTTTTAGCAGAGTGGGTCAGATTCTAATTTTAATAAACTGTAAGTTCACCTATAAATCACTTGTTGGTATTTTTTTCATAAATGTCTTTGTTAAGGTATCTGATATTTTTCACTACATAAAAGTATGTGGCATTTCTCTCATAGCAAACAACCGCTTTCCCTAAAAAGAAGCAAACGGCCGCACCTTCTTATCTTTTTAATAAAAAAAGCAATTCACTCTCTCGTTCTCTCACTGCATGGCACAACGCTCATACCCACATCTCATTCCCCTGCCCTGCTCTCCTCGCTGACACCATTGCCATCTCTCACAGCCACGGCGTTCAACCCACATCTTTCTCTCAGCGTAGTCTCCCCTTCCTTCCATGGCGTCGCCCTCCCCCTCCTCTCCCCTCTATGGTGTCCCAGGCCAATTCCCAGTGCCAAAGAATGCACACCATCATAGTCATCCATGATATATGAAATGGTATATATCATACGACAACGGGCATGTACTCTAGTGGTTCAACATTAATTTGTCCAACATATACTTTACAATAAATATTCACGCATTGCCACACAATAACAATAATGATAAAAAGTTGTTCTAATTTAGAAAATAATATGTCAAACATGATGGCTTATACTTTCCATTTATATAACAAAAACTGATTTTCCAACTCTTTTTCTCTATCAATAATTGTCGTGTCTCCTTAACCTCACTCTATTTATTTTTAGAAGACAAAAAAATCCTACCCCTCATTTCCATTCGCCGGGTCTCATTAACCTCGCTCAATTTATTTTTAGAAGACAAAAAAATAAAATAAAGAAAACCTACCCCTACTTTCCATTCTCTTTCATTCTCGACACTGTGTCTGGGCTTTCTTTTCAATATATATACTTCCCTTCCTGATTGTTTGTCCTAACTGCTGGAACCTGAAGCATTTTGCTTTTTAGAATAGAAACTGAGCGAAATCACACAAGATAAGACATATTTCAGGACCAAAGAAGCACACTTAAAAAATTGTTGCTACTTTGTGAAATTCCGACTTCCTAGCTATCTTACCTTTGCTAGAGAATTATTTCAAGCTCTAATCCTCAAATAATGGGAAGGATAAACTACCATGCCAAGCAACTTATTTATGTTGTCATTGGATCAACTTCTTTAGGTTGATATGGGAGAAACAAAGGGCTAGAAGAAAAAAGTTAGAAGATAAACCAAAATTATGCAAAATGGCGAAACATAATAAGAAAGACTCGCTCGTTATTTTAACTTTGTATATGTTTCAATACATAATCTAATGTGACTTTCATGCATTTCAATATCTACAAGAGGGTTAACGCAAGAACCATACAGTACCATCTTGGATCTTCCTGCCATCATATCAATGTTTTAATACATCATTAGTGCAAGCCCATCCCAGCTGAAAACACAAACATGGAATTAGTTATACATCCAATATTTTGACAAAACGATGGATTCCTTCTGACGACGGCATGCTTACAAGCCCATACCAGATAAAAACACAAACAATATAAGCAAGCTGCAGCGTTAAAAGACATGCATGTCCATTGCTAAATTTGTGTTTTACTATATTTCTCCCATTCTAGCATCTATCTAGGATAATTATTCCAAAATCCAAACTACAAAGGACAAGGAGTTATAGCCTTTGCAATATAGGAACTTTAGCTGTGCAACTATAGTTGTGTCTCACCCCAAAAGGGGCCATCTTCACCAGAAAGAAAGCAATTAGTATCTCACTCTCCAGTTGACGAGTTAGTCTCTTTACTTAAAACTCTGATTCATTAAATGGTCAAAAGATGCACCCTTATATGTTGTTACTCTGCAACTAAGAAAGTCTCTCTATGTGTACTATTTTTCTTTTTGGTATCCAAACAAAGCATTGTCCCCTAGAAACACACCAACAAGCAACGAGGACGAGCAGGCGACACGGCCGACACCACCCAGTCTGACATGCCTCTTGAATTGTCTTGACATCATTTGCCTACATGCTCGTATACTTATCAATATTTGAATGAATCGACACTGACGGATGCACGATGCACGCGCGCACACACACATAATTTTTCCTAGATGTTAACCTTGCTGCCAAGTTATGTTTGTTTGATACGCAAGTCCGAACTTGAGAAGTAAATAGCAACTTTACCTCGCTGCAGCATCGAATCAATCTGAGATCATCAACATCCACCCTGAAATCGTCGCTCTACAGTAACATACAAGCACATCCGAATTCCCGGCACGGATCTTGTCTCCTGTGAAGGTAGAGCTTTCTCCTCACGTCTTCCCTTCACTTCATTCCTCAGATTGTAGGGATTCACAGAAAATGAGCCTAGTAGAATGTGTACAATCACAGAAAACGAGCCTAGTAGAATGTGTACAAAGCAATTTCCAATCACCTTAGCAGTGGTTTCCAAAAAAAAATCACCTTAGCAGTGGCAATTGTTCAAAAATTCAAAGGGTATCACTGAGACTGACACACCTTTTTCTTTGAGTAACACACATGCCTCAAAAAACTTACTGGATAACACTAAATATATTACTGGAAGATAGCTAACATGCCTCAAAAACATGAAAATAGGGATTAGAAAACAAACATGTAGAAGAGATCATAAGTATATATTATTAGTTTTAAAAGCAAGATCATTGTATACACGGTAAAATATGTTGCCTCGGCCTTTGTTTCCAGGGAGCAAACAACTATGGGAAGAATCACAATATAGGGAAGTAGTTTGTTTTTTTATGGGATTGTTTCGGTGCACAAAGGAACATATATTCAATATGTCTTCTGATGATTGAAATAGACATTACCTAAAAGCTATAGATACCTTTTTCCAGTATGCAGTATAAGTGATGGGTTCACTGAAAAAGTACCCCCATGCACACCATGGAAATTTTGTGACTATACAATAGCAGGCAAAAAGGTATGCTCTATCAACTCATCATCACTATCAACAGAACTTAGAGCAAATCCCCTACAAAGAATAACAGAGAAAAACCCAATTGTCAAAGGGCACAAGATGACAAGAAACCACGAAAGAATCAATGAAAGTAGAAAGAATAACTATATCAGGGTGAAATGATGATCGAATGGACACAAAAATAGAGGCATGTACATACAAGTTATTAGATATAACCCATCTGCGTACAAATGCTTTCCTGGAGGTGGCAGGAGTGGCGGTTCTGCAGAAAGCAACAGAGTCCCTGTACGGCGACCTTTGACGATGGATTCTCCTCATGGATGGTAGCGACAAGCGAGAGACGCCACGCAGAGGAGCGACGATGGTGTTCGGGGAAGGGGAGGGGGTGGAACGACGACCGGTTCCTTGACAGACAAGGGGACTCCATGGACGCCGCGTTGTGCAGGAGCATCCGCGTCTCCAGATCCGCCGCCGACGACCTGTAATCCACAGCCACCCACCCATCCATGGAGCGATCACTTGATAGCCTAGAAAAACCTGCGCTGCTGAGGATCCCAGCAGCTCAGACAGTGGGATAGGAGAACAAAGTGGCAAGGGTGCCCGACAGAAATCCAATCTCGCGGCGGAGACGGCGGCACGGGGGGCCCGGGCAATTTCATTACTGCTAATAGACATGCCAATAGGATGGTGAAAACGAAGCAGTTTCCTTAAAAAGGATACACAAAATGTAATTGGCAAGAGCAAAGTTCAGGGCAGAAGAATCAGCAATGAAATTCTGTTTGGGTTTTGTGAAATATAGCAAACTTCTGTCTCTATCCCACCAAAGTTTTCTCTTAATTAGCTGTCCTCGTCTAGAACCCGAGGCAGAAATAATATTGAAGGTCTATTGTTATAAAACAACATATCGGTTGACATAATTGATATTTACTTCAAGACAACCATGTAGTAATTCTGCAGAAAAAAGTAGAAAACTGTACTTGTAAAAGATATGAAGTGAAACCAGTATGCGACATCATTGAGTAATACATAGCATTTGCATTGCATCCATTTTTAGAACGCCATGAGTATAACAAAAGGATAAAATGCATCTGAAGTTCGAACTCTAGAGTATGATATATTCTGGTTGGAGCTGAGTACCTTTGTATTGCAAAGGGTGCACAAGAGTGCCTCCTCGCCATAAATTCTTGTTGGTAAGCTTCATCTTCCTTGGGTAGAGATAATTATATAGCAAACATTAGTTATAAACTTATTTTGTTTTTACCATAAGATTTAGAAGAAGAAAAACTCTAAGAATATATAACTCCAACAATGCATTTAAATACTCTGTAGCAGCTTGTGCCTAGGATAGAAGAGACCCCAAATGCATATGTTGTTCATTAGCACAAAAAAGTCTTATAGGCCATATACCAGATGAGAAGATGGTTAGTTCCTGCCCTAATTGATCTCCAAGGAGCCTCACAACAGAGATGACGGTGTTGTAGAGACGTGGGCGCCCTATCATGGGTGGCAACACATGATCCTGGCTGGCAAGCGGCAACACATGATACTCAGCGGCACCGCCACAAGAATCACTCTTCCTCGACGGCGGCTAGCCGGCTACGTACTGAGCAGCAGGGAGCAGCTGCAAAGGCGGCGGCGCCCAGGTCCATGCCAATTCTGAACCTGGTGGCGTGCAAGTAGAGCCGGGCAGCAGCGAGCACCTCCACAGCGCCTTCTGCCGACCACCAGTGCCCGCCCTCGGCACCCATGGCTCTGTTGTCGTGCAGCTGCACGAGTATGACGCAGGAGCACAGTAAGCAGCAGCAACACGAGCACACAGGAGGGCGACCACGAACAATAGCAGTAGTATGGGCCGGCCAGAAGTAGCAGCAGCAGCAGCATGCACCGGCAAGAAGCAACAGCAGGGGCATTACAGAGCGACCATTCTGACACTCATAATTCTCCTAAGGAGTGACTATCATAATCTAAGTCAATGGTCTTGGAAGAATATCCCAATCAAGTAGAGGTTGTTGGTTATACAAGCACCTTATTGGCCTACTTTCCAACTCATAAAAGTATTTTAGATTGATCATAGTACACATACACAAACTGTTGGACTAAATTAACGAATCAGCGAGGATCTAGGAAACATGAAGAGGACTATATGTCTATACCTGAGGTATCTTGTGATAGAAAACCTCATATTTGTTAGAGCTCATGGCCATTTGCTCCATTTTAAGTTTCAGATCACCATCTGACTGCCAAATTGTAGATGGCAGGGCTGCATACAATTTGAATTCATCAACAATTTGCAACTTGAAAGATGACATCTGAAAACATTAGTGGCGATGATTTTAACAATAAGGGAGAAAAGTGTATGATCAAATTGAGGTTGAAGATACCTATTTCGGAAGCACATGATGAAGCTGGAAAGAAAACAAATAGGTGTCAAACTAAATACCGAAGATGCACTTTTTTTCATTTTTCTGACCAAAATGTGAGATAACATGATAGAATTCTAATGAAGGAGCATCATTTTAATAGCTCGAGGTGAAAGTACAATTGTTTTCAGTCAATTGCATAATGAAGCCAACTATTTTCAATATCGATCTCCTTAAATCTACTTACGCTCAGTGCGGTAGGTCTCAATCCAAGATAATCGAATTCTGAAAGAATTCAGAATCCAAATTTGTGACGGATAATAATGATAATACAATCAATGGCATTCCTTGAACACCGACGGTGATGCTCCTTGACATAAACATGGGCAGGAATAACTGTACACACATGTTGATGATTTAAGGAGTTAGTCAGAAGAGAAGAGGGAAGTAAACGAGGATATGTCAAATCTGCCTAGGAAGTAAAGTACTATTACCTTTTTTTTTCTCAGATCCCTTGCTTCATTCACATAATCATAAGCTCTGTAATTGAACAGATTACAGAATAGTCTGCCATACAAGCATTACAACAACGTTAGGGACATTTTTCTACATTTTAAGTACAAGATTTCCTACAGAAGATGTGTGCTGAAGATTGAAACCCGTAAGAACAAAAGACAAGACAAGCAAATAAGGGTTGGAAACGAAAACTCTAAGAACCAGAATTCAAGATGTGATAATCCTATGAGTAAGAAACCTCAAATGTTGAGTTGCGCATCTTATCATGGCACATTGGAATCACTTGATGAACATAATTTAAAAGCAATTTTTTAGTCTGCAAACAATCAGAATCAGGTCAATGGAACAATGGCATCTGAGAATTTGCAGAAAGAAACACATGTGATATCTGCATGAGCCAAAGCGTGCATGAGCCTTGCAGTACGAATCAGTTCAACATCTTTAGGTGCCCTTTTGTGTAGAAAATCTCTCACACCCCCCAACAAGATAAGCTTCAAACCTGTAAAATAAATTTGTCCTCTGTTGATAAGAAGCCATTGCATGACAGAGATATGGTGTGAAACAAATCCCTTGACTCTGAAACACAGATAAAGAGACTGCTATTCCCAATGTGGCAGACGAAGGAGCATGATATGGTGCCATAAGTAAGAGCGAGGCAGTGAGCACAGACCTGGACGGAGACGCTCTTCTTGCCGTAGACGGACTCCCCGGCGACCATGTTCTTCGTGCAGAGCGGGTCCTCCTTGGCCTTGGTGATGAAGACACCGTCGTGCTTGTGCGGCACCACGACCACCTTTCTCCCGCCCTTCATGCCGGGCCCTCCCCTTCCCCCGCCGCCACGACCATGGCCCCTGGGCATCCTGCCTCCCCGGCCACCCCTGCCGCTGCGGCCGCCGCCATCGCTTCTCCCGCCGAAGCCCCTGCCCCCGCGGTCACCGCCGTCGCTCCTGCCGCCGAAACCCCTCCCGCTGCATCCTGTGTGAAGCGTAACAGCGCCCGCGGGTGAGATCGGGGATGTGAGGAAGAAGAATAAGGTAGCGCGTAAGGAGACGGGTGAGTACCTCCTCATGCCGGTGGCCTCATGGTGTCGGAATTTGTCGCTGTCGCCGCCAGAGATGTGAGGAAGGAGGCGGGGATCCGGGAGGCCTTGGTTGCCGCCACCTCGAAGCGACGCTTCCTTGACGAGGACACGGCCGTCAGCCGTGACGTACGGTGCGCGTCGCCGATCTGGGAACGCCGCCGTCGTGGGCTTCGATCTGGAAGCGCAAGCGCCGAGGCGGAGAGGCGATCCCGGCACGTTAGCGGCGGCGAAGGGATGGAGCGGCGGCGGCGAAGGGATGGAGGCGGCCGCGAACGAGGGCAGTGAGTCGGGCGTAGTCGGGCGTGCGAGTGGGGGCAGGAGAGTCGTGCGTGCGTGCGGGGTTTTTTTCGCTGGTTTTTTTTAGGTTTTTTTATCGCTGGTTAATCGTCATAGATTTTTTCTTCGTCGCTTGTCTCGGGCGCGATCGGTGGTTACGACCTGAAGAGCGTGGGGGCTGGTGGAGGAGTCGGTACGTGGTTTTTTCGGTTAGTGGCGGGTCAGCGTGAGGTGGGAGGAGGTATCAAAATAGGTACCAAAAATAACCGGGTGAGGTGGAACGAAAATAAAACGCGAAATGCAACCTACCAACTGAGACATTAGGAGTAGAGATGCCGTGAAACACAACATCTTATTTGAGGTAAAATTTACTCATAGAAGTGTTTTTATAAAAAGAATTTGTCCAAAATTCCGACGGTTCAAAGAGAAAGCTTGCCCTGCCCTTTTCGATCGACATATAGATATGGTATAATATTAGTGAACTGTACAAAATAACCCTTGAACAATTATAGTATGGGCCGACTATGGCCACGACGATGAAGCTGCCAATCCCGGCTCACCCCATCCATCTTCTTCGACGCCACGAACCATCCCTGCACGGCAATCCTATGTCGCCGCATCCTCAGCGCCGTCTCTGACCAAGAAATCTGATGGTGGAGAATATACTGTGATTTTATGAAATTTATCCAGTCCACGGGAGCGACAGTAGACCCGTTAATACCGTTATAGCACGATCATGATAACCAGTTCTCGAATCCAGTTGTTGGCAAAGGACTCGACAAAAGTTTAGCAATCACTCTCACTGCCGGTGGGCTTCAGCTCAGGGGTCCCACACCTCAGCGACCTACAAACATAGGGCTTTACAAAAAGACCCCACCTCGCAAATCATCTCTCTCAGGACAGGAGCATCCAAACGTTGGGAACAAAGGCGTTCTCCGCCGGCCGCTCGAGCTGGCACGCCCGGCCCCACAGGTCAGTCAGCAGCACTGCCATCTTACAGAAAAGACCCCTCTGATCTCCCGTGTACAAACGAAGACCTCACAGCTGGACCCCAGTCTCCAGCGAGCAGAAGCAGCAGAAGGCCAGCTGTCCGGGGGCAGACCGGTAACTCCGCAGGGGCGGACGTGCCAACTGTGAGCTCGCGTATTTTATTGCGGGAAAAACCAGGGGGGGATTTATTTCCATCCGAGCCCCTGAAAAAATGCGTCCCCATTAAAACCTCTCTCCTTCCTTCCTGTCTCTCTCTCTCTCCCTAAAATCTCTCTCCCTCACCTCACTCTCTCTCCACCCGACCCCCGCTGCCGAATCCCCAAACCCCGCCGTCGCAATCATCCGCACGCGCGCGCGGATTTCTGTGGACTCCGGCGTCCCCGGCCCGGATTGATCCCGCCGCTCCTCCTCCCCTCCTCCCGATTCTCGCCATCCAATCTTTTGCTCCCTTCCTTTCCCGGCCGCCTCCCTGGTTTCTTGCCGAAATTGCCTGCCACCTGTTTGGACTCTGGACGCGCGCATAACTTCCCTCGCCATTGTGGCTGCTCTGCTCAGCCCGGCTGCTTCTTTGGATCTGCTAGCTCGCCTGCCGCCGGCCTCCGGGCCGCGCATGCCCGTCCTCCCCCGCTCCAAATATCGTCCTTGTTTCGGAGGTCCTCGTATGCGGATGAGGAGGGGATCCTGACCTGACTCTTGCTGGGCTCCGGCGGTTCCCTTCTTGGATCCTTGCGGCGGAGGCGTGCCGGGATGGGTTTCTTGATCTGCGCCTGCCTCCTCCAGCTGCTCTTCTTGGGCTCTTCTCCGGCGGCGGCGCAGTCGCCGTCGCCGGCGAGGGCCCTGGACGCAATGCTGCAGGACTACGCGTACCGGGCCTTCGTCCGGCCGCACACCGGCATTGTCTACAACGGCACCGTGCCTGCGGACCTCGCCGGCGTCGCGGTGTCCGGGCTCCGCCTGCGCAGCGGCAGCCTACGGAGGAAAGGCTTCTCCGACTACTTCGAGTTCAGCTTCCCCCCTGGCGTCATTGTGCAGCCGTACGTCGAGAGGGTGGTGCTCGTGTACCACAACCTGGGCGAGCTCTCGGAGAAGTACTACCCGCTCCCCGGCTACACCTACCTCTCGCCCATTCTCGGGCTGCTGGTCTACGACGCTGCCAACTTGTCAGCGGTGGGGTTGTCTGAGCTGAGCATCGTCGCGTCAGGGAGCCCGATTTCTGTGAGTTTCAGCAATGTGAGGGCGGTGCCCTCAGGCAGTCCAGCGCCGCAGTGTGTGTGGTTTGATTTGGATGGCGTGCCACAGTTCCGGGGCTTGGAGGCAAACAACGTGTGTGCAACGTATCGCCGAGGGCACTTCTCCATAGTGGTGAACTCCAGTGATGTTGCTCCTGCTCCAGGGCCTTCAGGCGCAATTGCCCCACTGATACCGACTGATGGTGGTCGTAATAAGGGTAGTTCGGACGCATGGAAGATTGCTGTCGGTGTTGTTGGGGGCGTCATTGCATTGGGGCTGTTGGCTTTGCTTCTGGTGTGTTTTGTCAGATATAAAAGGGAAAAGAAGATGGAGGTGATGGAACGAAATGCAGAGGTCGGGGAGACTTTGCGCATGGCGCAGGTTGGGCGGTCGCAAGCGCCTGTAGCGTTGGGAACGCGAACAAAACCTGTGATTGAGAGTGAGTATGTTGCATAGTTGATTTTTGGTGTTCTGCAGAATTCAAGCAACAGCAACAATGCTCTATGATGATGCCCTGAGATGTGGAATTGTCCACCGGTCAGTTGAGGCAGAAAGCATTCGATGTCAGTGAGGGTGCTGTGAATTGCTAGGTTTAGCGTTCAGCTGCTGCTCCTTGCGGGTAGCAAATTCTTTTGGCGGTTCTTATTAGGACTTGAATTGTTCTGCAATGGTTACTGTTGATGTTCATAGTCGCCATGTTCCTTGTTGGGTTCATCTGCAAGCAAGCAATGGAGAAGAGATATTTGTCATGCCTGATTTGGAATCCTTCGATTATTTTTTCATTGTTGTATTCAAAAGGAAAATGGGCCTGGCAATAAGGCTGAGGTAATATTCATTGCACATGCCATTGTGCTGTTCCAGTGAACTTCATACAGGTTCCAACTCAATTCCATTTTGGTGCCTTTTAGCTTCTCCTGTTTGGACACATGTTTAATACAATGTAAATGTTTACTCATTTAGTTTGGTTTGGTAACTAATCTGCTTATTTAGATTTCATTGTTGCTTGGTTTAGCATGCAGTCTGTATGCAGTGAGAACCTTCCTTTTTCTTCTCAGAAAGGTTCTCATTTCTGGCTGTACCTTCTTGATGATCGAACCTTGTGATTTAACAATTAACATGCAGTCTGTGTGCAGTCTGTGTGCAGTGAGAACTTTCCTCTGTCTTCTGAGAAATGTTCACATTTCTAGTTGTACCTGATTGATGATCGAACCTTGTGATCTAACATTTAGTCTGTGTGCAATGAAAATTTTCCTTTGTCTTCTTAGAGATATACGCATTTCTAGCTGTACTTTCTTGATGATCGAACCTTATGATTTGTTTCCAAAGTAATACTAAACTCTTGAACTTACAAGGGTGTCATTGTTATTGTTTGTCATTAACAATTTATGTTTCTTTCATGCTGAGTTGGGTAAGAATGGCTTGAATGCAGCTTTGTAAAATAGCAAAAGAATGTATAATTGGTGTGAGTGTGATCAAACATCAAACTGAAGATAGAACAGATGATTTGATAATTCTGTGCTAACAAAATGAGAGAAAAATATATTCGTTTGTATGATTTCGGGTCAGTCTGCTGTTTCAAAGTTAGTTAGGACTTTAGGGTATTATTTTTCCAGCATAGTGTTGTTCGCGAGGCATTGGACGATGGACGGCGAAAGCAAGGTGCATTTACATTAGAATAATTTAGTTTCAAGTTCGTTGCATAAGCTCCTGTCTTTAGTATTGTTCATCACCTTTACCTAGGCTGGTCATGGAACTGTCCTCTGTTTCTCGCACTTTAACAATTGACAAGGTAATTTAACAAAGGCACTTCCCGAAAGTTGAAACTCAGGTGGAGATACTTGTCACATAATCCCTTGGGTGGAGGTCATGAGCAATCTATAATTCGACAGCCTGCCTCTGGTCCAACCTTTTGGAGCATGCTGTGCTCTTTTAGGCAGCATTGTTCTTTGCTGTCAGTCATGGGTGCACGTTCATCTGATCGTTTCCATGCTGGATATGGTATAAGCTGCTCATTTCCATGTTGCATATCAAATAAGCACTAGGAGGCTTAGAATAGCTGTCACTTTGCTGCTCATGTTTTAGTGGTCAAATGTTTCTGTCACATGAAAAATTCAAACTAGATACCCACATTTTGTACTAGCTTTTTTTAAAAGAATACGGTGCTGAAGTTGAAAATTTTCCAGGCTAGATATAAACATATCCTTTCTGTAGTGGTGAGTGGTGCTGAAGTGTTCTGCCGAAGCAACCCGGAGTAGTATAATGATGGTGCTAAGCTGGTAGCACTTGCCTGCACTTAGAGGCAAATGTAATCAATTTTGTACTACAGGGTTAGCCCTGCACGCATGTGAGCGGCACCCTGATCCTTGCAGGTCCTGCCAACTTATGCCAGCCAGGTGAAACGAATGGAATAGAGCAAGAAACAAGCACAAGCCAGGCCACTCGCTCGCTCACGCAGATGATGGCAGAATTTTCTGGGGCTTTGTTGCCCTTGTTGCGAGGCCGTGCCTTTTTCTTTGGAATGGCTGTAGCTGTACAACCCAGAACCCAAAGCGACAGCATCCATGTCTGTGAGAGGGCCAGGGCCAGGGCCAGCTAAGAACCCGGAAATTTGGCCCGATTTTCCCAGGAAATTGCCTTGCTGTTTCCTATGTGGGATTTTGCCCCGGAAACTCGAATCATTCCCTGTGAGGTTCGTAAGTTTCAAATGGGGTCTCCAACAAGGATGTACGTACTGAAGAATGGGGCTGGTAGGGGGTCGGCCCCTGGTGTGGTGTGGTCGGCAGCTTTGGAAGCTGGTGGCGCAAACACTGGCATTGTGCACGGGAATCTTCGCTGTCACCTGCACCAGCCCACTGCATAGGACAGCTCACACATTTGTTTCATCGCCAGCCACAGGCAGTGTGTTTGTTCGGTTTTGTTTTGTTGGTTTGTTTACTGTATGTACTGGCTCCCCTTTGCTGTACTACTTTACTACTACTACGACCACTTACTGGAGTGGAGGGTTATTAAGCTAACTCACTCTTGGATTCTGCATTGTTAGACTCAATGGTAAGAGGAAAAATCACATTAGCAGTGCCGCCATTGCCTGTAGTAGGAGTAGCATCAGGACAGCAGATGGGACAGCTGATTATCATGCTATGGTACTTGTATCAAGAGAACTTTTTGGAATGTTTGTTTGGTTGGTTGTTGGCGGGCAGATTTTGTGCTTGTGGTTAACTGTGGGTTAATGATGTAGTAGTAGCACTGGTACCAGTACTCCAGCCAGCAATTAGCTAGCCAGGTGAGATGTCTGGGTTTGAAATTAGGGACTGTACACTATACTGTGTGCAGGTGAGTGTGGTCCATGTCCATCATCACTGCATTGACTAGCGGCGAGGACTGGGAGGATCTGGGGTGGTTGTTTTTAATTAATGAAGTGAAGCCCTATTATACTCCTGTATTTTGAAGCTCATCCTCCTTTGGGAACCACATGGTCCGATCACCTAAACAGCTTTAGTCAGTACTAGTAGTGCAACGGACCTAATAAAATCATTATATCATCATGCGTGTAACGTACAGTATAAAATACTAATGCACTTGTGAGCCTCGACTGAGTGGCAGGCTAATGACTATAGGTATCTTGATCACTCGGCAATCTATGTATGGATCATATAAGGGAAAATGGGACGGCGACAAGACGTGGCGTTGCCGGCAGGGGAACACTGTCTGCCATCCATCGTCGGGGCGGGCCAGCCATTTGCTGCGACGAGGGCGGTGGAGGCTAAATTTCGTGTTTTTGACCCTTTTGTCAAACAAAATCAAGATCTAACCTCAGTTTGAATTTTTTTTGACATCTGATCTTTTTGCTACCACCAAAGGACTCGGCGGGAGGTTCACGCAGGCTACCGCCAGGGCTTCCGGCGGTGGTATGGACGGCTCACTGCCGTTAGCTAACGGCCAGCGCAACACCCTACCGCCGCAGGTCTTGGCGGTAGGGTCCTGTGGGTTTAGGTTTTTACAAGTTTTATTGATTGTTTGTTTTGTCACAAGTTTCACATAGTTTCACAAATAGCAAAATATGAGCTCACATATTAATAAAGGTTCCACATAGCAAATATCAAACAGTTTACACATAGATTCATAAGTACGAAATAGCAAATAGCAAACTTGTCCACATAGTTTGACAACCCCTACTAAACCATAGATGCATATGCAATAGACATGTTTATAGTGCGGGTAAACCTCCCCTCCTCGTATGTTAGGGCTCGCCGTGGAGATAGATACGGCAGCGGATCCACCGGTTCAGGCGGAGGCGGAACGCTGGTCGGCATCCGACCGTTCAAGCACTCCCACCTTGCCTTGCCAGCTGGAGTTTTCGCCTCCGCCCTTCCCAGCTGATGATATCGAACGCTGATGCACTTGGGGGCGGCATCCTGACTCTCTCCTCCACATTGCTCTCGAAGTAGATCCTCCTACCCAAATTGCACAGCTCCCAGTTGGAGTGCTGCTTGGCAGCTTCAATGGTCCCTTCACAACGTTCACGGGAGATAGTTGGATCTCCCTCCATCTCTGCAGTCACTCTCTTCCACTCCTTCACACTCTGCGACCAACACTTCACATCGTTGGCGATCCGTTCTGCCCTCTCGTGCCACTGCACTGCCCTCGTCGCCTGTAGGAACTCTCTGAAAAAGCGGTCACCGGCTGCAGAAGCTCGGGGCAGGACTCGCACACGTACGGAAGTGGCAAGCCGTACGGGTCGTGTTGGAGATGAATGGGCGATGGTTGCGCCACTGTTGCAGACCTAAACATATGGATGAATAACAAAAGTTCATCATTAACTAAATAAAATACATATATCAAGATGGGTCAAATGCAATATCATATCATATCATATTTACTCCACTACTTGCATCATATAAATTTTGTTTACTCCAATATTCATCATATCATAAATTTTGTTAACAAGAAAATTGAGAAGTTGATGGTTCAACATTTGTTAAAAAAAATCTAAGCCTAAACCTAGGGTTCATCAACTAGGGAGGGTTCCTCCTTTGGTCAAAAAAGACTAAACCTAGGGTTCATCAACTAGGTTCATCACATTGCAATCATCTAGGTTCTAGGGTTCATCATATCAACTAGAGAGGGTTCCTCATATTAACTAGGGTTCATCATATCAACTAGGGATCCTCAAGATTTTGAACATGAACATGAACCTTTTTAGGCTATAAGAAAGCGGATTGATTTGACTCAAACTAATTGGGGGATGGGAGGAGCTTACCTTCCTCTTTCCAAACCCATCTCGATCCGCAAAATCCGTGAATCAACGAAGAAGATCAGAGGGGGGAAGTGGAGGAGATGAGAAAATGGGAGAGAGGAAGAAGAAGAAGGCTGGGTGGGTGGGGATAAGGGGTTGGGGTGGGGTGGACGGGGCGGTTGGGTTTATATATGCCCAAACCCTACCGCCATAGGGCACGACGGTAGGGCAGGAGCATATGTGTTAAGTTCCTATGACCAAAAAACGAACAATTCAGCGGTAGGGTTGCACAACCTACCGCCAATGCGCTCGGCGGTAGCACGCTACCGCCAAGAGCCCTGGTGATAGGGTGTGCAACCCTACTGCTGAGTTGTTCAATTTTTTGGTCACAGGAGGGGGCGTGGGGGGGGAGGCACCCTACTGCCGGGTATCATGGCGGTAGGCTGTACAGACCTACCGCCTTAGTGTCTCGCGGTAGGGTGACCCAGTGTGCACTTTTTGTACCTTCTAACTTCTTTTGTCTTTAATTTTTGGCAGACAACATTTAAACAGCATATGTATGATATATGAAGCACACAATGTATGATATATGAAGCACACACCACAAATCTATAAATAAGGTAGGTTGGATACATAGCAAATAGACATCCATAAAGGTTTTCACCAAGTTATACATAGCAAATTAACGAAACAGTTTCACGAGCAAATCCATATGGTTCATGAAGCAAATATGCAAGTTTTTAGTTCAACGACACAGCAACAACTTCAGTCCTTCCTTCCCCTCTTCGACGTCCGGTCCTCATTATCCTTCGATCGCTTCTCGACCGCCGTCTTCTTGCGGGCGGTAGGACGTGCTTTCTGAAACGGGGATGGACTCTTCCAATCCTTCTTCGGCACATTCCTCTTCTCACGCTGGGTTGGCTGAGTTGCTGGAGGTCCGTCGTCATCATCGTACTCCTCCTCCTCCTCATCGTCCTCTTCCTCTTCCTCACCCTGTTCTTCTTCTATGCCCTCTTCTTCATCTTCGTCTTCATCATCATTGTCCTCGCTCTCCTCCTCGTCATCTTGAACCTCCCTAGACGACGAGGCTGCATGGCTCGATGAAGCGAGGCTGCGCATCGGTGCAGGAGAAAAAACATCCTCGGTGTTTGTAGCGCACCCAAGCAGGCCCACAAGACGGCGTGCTTTGTTGACGTATTTCTGCAATGATAACGAAACAATGTGAACTTCTGCAATGTCCAATATCTGCAAATGAACTTAAGAAAATGAACTCCATATTACCTTCACCATTTCCCTCAACTTGTTCTCACTAGCTCGAGTCCCAGGGATAGCACTAAGCGCATCAGAGGCTTGAAAAATGCTTTTGTTCAGCTCTAAAGACTGCAAAGTAATAAAATGAGTCAATAGCACCAAAAGTTGATTTCATCCAACCATCGGTTCAAAAGAGGTAAAAATAACTTACCACTCTGTTCATGAGGGGTCTGTACTCCCTAACCCCGCCTTGAAGCTCTCTGATGCTTTCGTTGTAGGCTTCATTCTCGAAGCAGTCATCGAACATGTCTTCGGCATCTGCTGTCGTCCATTGGGGCCTCAGACATAGACGATGCTTGATGCCATCGTCATACCACAGCATGTGATCCTCGTAGTCGTCCCAGTCAATCACTCTCCTCTCCGTGTCTTTGCGTCCTTTCCACTCGTTCCATTCCTGCACGTATTTCGCATGTTCGGCTTCCCAATCCGTGATTGATTGATTCTTTTGCCTGCTCATCCTGCAATGCATAAGAAAGAATGTAAAACATCCTTCTTGTATGAATGTAAAACATCAAAACAAGAACTTAGAATCGATGAGGACGACTTGTGGTACTCACTGCTGTAGGTCGTAGCCACCGGTATCCTTACCGGCTGGTGGTGTGTGTTGCGCCTTACCAAATTGTGCGGCAACGCGCTGTGGCAAGTGGTACTCCACGACATAGACACAAATCATGGGCACGATGCACCGGAAGAGAAGCCGGTCCTGCTTGCACATGTTGTTCAGCTCAAACCCCCACTCTCGATCATCACTATACGGCCGCCAAGTAACCTATAACCAAACAATGGTAAGCTCAAGTGAAAGTGTTATCGAAACAATGGTAAGCTCAAGTGAAAATGTAGTTCTTATACCTGGAAAGGCGTGAGAGCATCAAGCTCGTTGCTGAAGACCTTGTACAAGGCCTTCGATTCGCCCGTGTAGACACGCACCACGTCCCAAGCGTATGCGACGGTCGGGTTCCGATCATCTTTGTCATCTCCGCCATAGTCCGTCCATGCGCGTGAGCGCAGCTTCTCCGGACGGCCCACCGGGATTCGCTCCCACATCCAAATGGAGAGGCCCCATACACATCCACACATATCGGACGTGACTTCCGCTCTCTGGTTCGCATCGTCAAGCTACAACCAAGTATAGATGATAAGATGTCAAAATCTAAAGCAGCACACGTCCATAATATTTGAAAGAAAGTGATATTCACTTACCGAACGGTATAGGTAGGCGAGTCCGGCGGCCCCCCAGCTGTACCCTACATCCCAGTCCTTTAGGAAGTCCAGATACATCCATAGGGCAGAGTTCCCGGAGCAGTCCAAAAACACTACCTCTGTGAGAATGTACCACAGGTAGGCCCTGGCATACTGCTCCACCACCTGGGGCTCGGCGTCTTCCGGGCACTTGCTCCGGTGCTCGAGGAGCCATGGCAGCAGTATGCCGGAAGTCCATTTGCTCTTAGCGGGAAGGGGGGGGGGGGCAGTCGGCGGCTTACGCTTGAACTGCAGGACGAAACCCAATAGTCGGGCTCTCCTGAAGAACGGTGCGTACCGCTCATCGTACTCCATCTTAACCATCGTCTTGTGAGCCCTCATCCGCAGTGGCGGCAGCATCTGTGAAAATCAATAACCAAAGCATAATTAGCATGGACATAATAGTTAGCAACTTGTTTTCATCAATTGGAAAGATTTGGTTTTAAATGGTAATTACCACCTCATTCTCAATGAAACGGGCACGGTGACACTTGTCGAACCTAGGGTCAAGCATTGTGTACTTCGTGCCGATGTCGTCCGCAAGAGGTGGCCTCCTAAATGAATTGCATAAGCATATCAAAAGATTTTTCAACATGAACTAAGGGTTCATATATCTCCAACAACACCCAACATGCATCATATCATATTGTTTTTTCAAAAACAAAAACCATGAACTAGGGTTCATCTTGAAGATTTTTTTAACACAAAAATTTATGAACTAGGTTCATCTTGAGGGTTCAACATTTGTTCTCCAACCATATCCACTACTTGCATCATTAGAATATCAACATGCAACATCATATCACAATAAATTCCTCCAACATGCATCATATCAAAAAAAAATCCTCCAAAAATAATATGAACTAGGGTTCATCTTCACATAACCATACCAACTAGTGACTAGAGTTCATATCTAACACAATATAACATCTATCATCTACCTAAATCAATCCTAGGGTTCAAAAAATTTAAATCTAGTTCAAGAAGGGGGGTGATTTGAATCAAATGATGCGACAAATCGGAAGCTATTTGACTAAAACTAATTAGAGGGATCGAAGGAGCTTAATTTTCTTTCTTTGGGGCCATCTTGATCCGCAAAAATGGTGAAGAAACGACGAAGATCTGAGGGGGGGAGTGGAGGAGAAGAGAGAGGGGCGAGAGGAAGAACTCCTCTGTTCTTGGGCGGGTGGTTGGGGAAGAAGGGGAGGGGTGGGGGCGCCCAACGGCTTATAACTGCACCCACCCTACCGCCAGGTTCATCGGCGGTAGGATCGGACAGGCTACCGCCAGGACAAGCGGCGGTAGGGTGGGACGGAGGGGGAACGAAGGCCGTTTACGTTGCTGACGTGGATAAGTTCCCTACCGCCGCAGTTTGTGGCGGTAGGCTGTGCCATCCTACCGCCGGGCCTCGTGGCGGTAGGAGAAAGGGTCAAATGTCGAAAAAAATCAAACTGGAGTCAGATCTCGATTTTGTTTGACAAAAGGGTCAAAACACGAAATTTTGCCGCGGTGGAGAATGCAAAACATTTTCTTTGCACTTTCGGCTGCCTTGTACTCCCTTCGTCCGGAAATACTTGTCGGAGGAATAGATGTATCTAGACGTATTTTACTTCTAGATACATTCATTTTTATGCATTTCTGCGACAAGTATCAGTCCCAAAATTCTTGTCTTAAGTTTGTCTAAATACGGATGTACGAATGTATCAAGTCACGTTTCAGTATTAGATATGCGTATCTAGACTAATTTAAGACAAGAATTTTGAGACGGAGGGAGTAATTTTTAAGCCGTGCTCAGTTGGAACAAGTACAATGAAAATTCGCTGTCACGATTGGCAGACCACTTTTGGCAAAAAATGCCAATATCCTCCTATGTGTGCTGTAGTTTAATAATCCCTCCGTATCAAAATATAAGATATTTTTTAACACTATCATAGTGTCAAAAAATATTTTATATTTTGATACAAAGGGAGTATCTATCACCACATGCAATTGTTTGATAAAAAAGAAACACAAAAACAAGTAAGCCATCCTATAACAAGTTTTTATTCTCCCACTTGGATGCCGGAAACAACAAAAAGCAGCATTTGTCAAGACACGATGTTTCTTAGCTCGAGCTCAAATGAGCTTGGGTGACCAGTAAATTCTAAAAAAGGAAATTGGTTTTTTTGTGGCAAACAGTGACAATTTTTTTTAGTGATTGCAAAGTTACATCGTGAAATAACATTCATGGACATGGAAGCCATGAACCAGAAAACCAAATTGATGCTCCAAAAATGCTAGTATTTGCGAAAGCATTTTGAGTGCTATTTCTCTTCCGAGGACTTCCCCAAATGTCATTCCATAATGGAACTTTGCAAGCACTCGAAACAATTATCAAAGTTTGCCACAAAAAAAAAATTATGTTTTTTTTTAATTTTACTGTTCATCATGAGTTCACGCATGCAAAAGAGGACTTTCACATTTGTCATTACTATAGGCAACAACATCATGTCTACCCCGCAAAAAAGACATCTTGTCTTGGTCTCCCAATGGGCGGTGTGTTCGATCAATCGAGATGGCCGCGTGCAATCGCTCACGAGTGAGAGACTAGAGCCTTGGAAGATAGGACAATGTTGCGCAATGGTGAGAGACAAACAACCGATAGATTGGGGTGGTCTCAAGTGTTGTCATGTGATGTATCCAATGCGAGGAAAGAATGATTAATGGTAGGGTAAGGGTAGCTCCGTGCCCATCATGGTTCGATAACCAATAGAGTTTCTTGGACCTCTTCTTATCAAATGTGTGAGCATGAAGTCTGGCCAGACTTGTATCCTATATATACCTAAGAGAGTCATTTTCACTAACTTATTTATCGTAAGCATGTCATCTAACCATAAAATTATGAATGAGACAAGGCCCACTTGAACACGGTGATGGTGCTAGAAGTCAGAAGTTGTGATGTCAAAGTTAGAAATTTAGCTTACACATAGCCAAACTACAACTTAAAATAGTAAAACACATGCGGTTAATCTTAATTCTATGATCTCGTTTGACATAGTCACCGTGTAGCACCGCCACTGCCTCAGCATGCAGTCATGCATAGAAAGTACTACATCACAACATTCAACCATGCATGGGAAAATGTTCATTCAATTATTGTACTAATATTTAATAAATATTTTACAACTATGCATAATCAAATGTAATAAGTCATATGTATGTTTAATTTTGATTCTTATGTTATCAACCCAAGTTTTCATCAACCAATTCTCGCAGCAACACGTGCCTCTAGTTACTCACGTTTACAATAACCCAAACACTATTAGACACTATGGCCAATTATGCTACGCTTAGTGCATGTACGACAGTTTGGTTATGCTCTTTCCCTGAAGATGCAGGGGCATGCACCACGCATATCATAACTGCTGATTTGAGTAATACATGTTCATTCACCATAAAAAGTGAGATTAACCTTGAATCCTTGCAGATGAATAGAATGTGTATTCTAATGTAAAAAATGACTGGAGTTGTGT
>NC_041387.1:144337425-144345466 GCF_002162155.2 Triticum dicoccoides | reverse complement strand
GTTTCTTCGTTTTCCCCCAAGCTGTTGTGATAGAGAACACGTTATTGTAGGCTCATTGTTTCGAATATACATAATTAATAGGAATCGAACACTCCCGTGAGCAATTTTGGCCAGTCCATTTTCCCATCGCGCAATTTTATCGTTGTATTTTTTTTGTTTCTTCTCAGTTCTAATGATTTTGCACCGGATTTTCCATCCATTTATCTTGCTATTTATTTTTCATTCAAATTCGTGATTTTTAACAATTTAATTTTTAAATGGATGAACATTTAAAAAATTGAACAATTAAAAATATATATTTTTTAAAAATCTGTTAAATTTTTAAAATTTATGACTATTTTCTAATCATTCGTGAATTTTAGAAATTCATGAATGTTCTTTAAAGTCATGATTTTTTAAATTATAAATGTTCAAAATCCTAAAATAAAGTTAAATAAAAAAACTAGTAAAAAAACTACAGCTTTTTTTTAAACTACAGCTTTTGTTAGTATAAACGTGCAGATTTTTAATACCAAAAAAACCCAATGGGATACCACCAAGACGTACGATTATGCAATAATGGGCCCAACCCTATATAGTGTGGGGGCGTGCATTTTGCCTCCTGTTCTACGCCTTCTGTCCTCCAAAACTTTTTTTTGAGACAATCATGTGAAGCTTTTATTAAACCGTCACAATATTTACAGAGACGGAAGGATGTTTATCAGAGTGTCCTAACCAAATATGACGGCCCACACCTAATTTTTAAAGCATGCTCCGGAACTTCTATACAACGCTTAGGCGCCGAGTGATGCTACATTACTCACGGGCATTCACGCAGGGGCGGCCCAGGTAAACAGTCGATCGCTGGGCTAGTTGTACGCTCGCTGGTGCTCTAGCCCTAGGCTCGCCTATTTTCTTCCAATCTCTATCTCTATCTAATCTTTACCTACTAATAAACCAGCGATTGCTTCTGGTCGTCCGTCGTTAGTACTTTTGCAGAAAAGTCCCTGGTGTTTTAGTTATTCAACCCGCAGTCCCTTTTTAAGTCAGAAAACGTTTCGTTTAGGATGTTTTTATTAAAAGCCCATGTAGTTTCTTGTATTTAACGCGCGATCCTTTTAAAGTGAGAAAACGTTTCGTTCGTTTCTGGGCTTGGGCCTTAATTTTATTCAGCCTAACACAAGGGTTGGAAACCAAAAAGAAATACAGGACACACGGGCATGTATGCATCGAAGGAGAGCTCGGGGTACGGCCGCCGCCGCCGCCACGCATGGATGGTCTTCCTGTCCGGCCATCGGGGTAGCCCACGCGGGCGAGCTGCAGATTTGGATGGGCTGCCTGGCCCACGCAGCAGACGGCGGTGGTTCGAGCAACTCCTCGACGCAGGGGAAAAGATTGGCGGCGCTGGAGTTCGCCGGAACGGGCAGGCGGCCGGTGGGTGACGCGAGGCCGCGGCGCCGGCGCGAGGAAGACGAGCGGATCCGGCTGCTGGCGCGGCGGCTTGCTCCGGTGGCGGCGGCGTCCTGCTCATCCGTAGAAAGAGAGACAGGGCGTGAGGGAGAGAGGAAGAAAGGAGAGGGAGAAGGGGGCGCAGGGTCAGGGAGGCGGTCGATAGCGGTGGCGGGTCCGGCGACCGGCCGGCGGGCTTGCCAGGCAAGGCTAAGGAGTACGCCAGCCTAAGATTCGATAGCGGTATGTTTGATTTTTTGAATTGGCCTGAACATCCTGTTTGATGTGTTTCATCTTCTGAATTGGAAACCATGGCGTGCCTGAATTTTTTTCTAGAACATGCTGCTTGAGTTGGTAATCAGTTGGTAATCATTCTTGGTGATTTATCCGATATACTGATGAATCATCCTTTGCAGGGCATGACTTGAATGGATTTCTGAATTCCAAACAGTATGCTGTCGTGATGTTTGATTAGTGTCTTATGTGAATTTGTACCAAAACAGACTAGACAGCAGACCAAGGCCATGGATCGGTTGATTCAACAGGGAAGGAAGAGACAGCAGATTATAAAACGAGCTTGGGGATTAACTGGCCTGAAACTTAAACAGGGCCGCCCTGATGATGGACTCAAGCTCCAGGTTTGCTCGCCTAGCACGTCCTAATTACATTGGCTCTTGTCAAAATGTCTAGCAGATGGATAATGAATTCATTCTGTGATGCCACATAGATATGCAAAGTCATAGTCCTGCATGTATGCACGTACCTCTTCCTAATGGCACGATGTAGTCTTTCTACTGATACATACAAGTCGATAGACGGGCACACACATTAGTAAGTTTTGCTACTAGCCTAATGAAGAGCATTTTATACATCCTTGCAGATAAAAAATGAATTGAATTATGAGCATCAGACAACTACGATCAATTTCCCGGTTATACCTGAAATAAAAGTGGCCGACCAAATGAAAGGAGGGATGCTCTCCTTGATGTGAGATTGTATAGATTATCTTACTTGATCTGCAATATTTCTTTGGATTTCTTTTTTATGAAAGACACATGACACATAGTTTGCTGGATGGGTCTAAGATAAATATTTTAGTTATAGGAGGATTTTTTGAACGAGTAATAGTATTACCACCATTTACTTGGTCTGTTGTGCTTTCGGTAGAGCTTTCATATTTCAACACAAAAACAACAATTCAAGTTGGGACCAGAATCGCACAAACATCAAGCTCAAAGGAAATATCAGTTGGGAGTGATCAAGTATTCATTTTCTTAGTGATCTAATAGGTCTTATATTTGTTTAGAGAGGGAGTATGTTTCTAGATAGCCGTCAATTCCAATGTTTTGTTTATTTACTCTCTGAATATGAAGAAGATAGGTTTGCAATGTAGCTTTTTACATGATAATGTAACAAACATTTGTGTCTTATAATTGCAAACATTTTTTTAGTCCGTCACCGAGCAAATGTTTGGGAGTTGGAAATTATTTGGATACACGTGATCTCAGCAAAGAAAGATTCACACATACTGCAACCAAAGGAGCTCCTTTCACTCTCTACGCAACTAGAGAAATTATCCTTAATTACGAGCAGTACCCTAGATTTAGTTGTGGTTCTAACATATTAGAGATGTGGTTAGAATACCTACTGCTCTGAAATATTAAGTGGTTTGCACAAATCACCGATTCCCTCGTGCAGTGTACAATGTGATATTGATCATCATAGGATCAAACTTAATACAGGAAGTACGCACTTAATTGTTTCTGAACTATACTACTTTGTATGTTCATTCTCCTTTCCTTTTAAATCTCCAATTTAGTTGCAAGTATTTTATTTGTTATCATTTGGCTTCTTATTAAGAAATTCAGCAAGCAACTACTCGACTGATGAGAGAGATGTTGACAATTTTTGCTGCAGTGAGGTGCATTCTCGATCATGTTAATAATCTGTATCTAAATTATTCAGATGTGAAACTCATCCTTCTTAAAACATCTGCAACACATATGTGCACTCCGAAATGGTAAAATATTTGCATTCTATAGGCCTTCAAGTTTGTGTAGCATCCCCATATTTACCTGGTTAGTGTATATGTTGGTATGCATTTTGCCTGCACAAGATTGGAAATGGTGATAGATTTGCACAAGACTACTTGCCACTTCTTATAGGATTGGTGAAAGAAGATGAGTAATTGCTGAAATTTGATGTTCTGTGTACAGAATCAAGACATGCCACTGTAGATGTTTTTTTTAAAGGCAGCTAGCTACTTGGATTGCGCAAATCAACAAGAACTCCCTCATATAGCATCAGAACTAAGGTTATTCTTAATTAAGTAGCTCACAAGATCACTTTAAGATTTTTTTCACATGAAAATAATAACCTTGAAGTTCAAATCTTCTATTGAAACTCCTTTCCTATGTATGAACCTCAGGAGACAACTTCCAGTAGACCTGGCCAATGGAAATCTCAATTCTCTTAGCCTGTAAGCTCAGCTCTCAATCAGGTATTCTATTCGTAACTCAGCGTATTTTTTCTGAAGTTTTAGGCCTAACTCCCAAACATCTTTTGTCAAGAGTAAGAATGTAGCTGTTGATGGTTGCTTGCTGAAGAAGAGTGGTATCAATATTACCATAGAAGTAGATGTTTTTCGAATTATTCTTGATTTTCTATTGTGTTAATATCTCTCTGCTCTGTTTTTAATTGGGAATCCTTGCTCCTTGGGTCCCTGTAAATTGTACAAAAGGTAATTTATCTGAATTTTATGGTCTTTTAGTTTGTTCTGAGCCTCTGAGTTTCCTCAGTTCTTCTGTACCTTTTCTTTGTTGGTTTACATTTATTGGATGTTCCAATGTTATTCTATGTTCATATGTGCAATCGGATTTACAAAACAACAAGCAAAGCAATTTATGAACGTTGCATTTTCTATTTTATCAACGTTGCATTTTCTTAGTTGTCGTTAGTTACCAGATGTGCTAGAACACACACGCATGTGTGCGATTTTGCCCTGGCTTTCTGATTTCTGAATTGAAACGAGTAGGTGCATGGGTTTCTTGACAGAGTCAAGTAGCGGTGCTTTGAGCTTGATGTCCCGTGACCCAGTTCCTTGAACTGGCTAACCCTTATTGATGTCGTATGTCCTGAACTAACTCTCATGACCAAGTCCTCAACACATCTGACCCTCACAGGCATGTTGTGCCGTGGCTCGATTCATTGCATTGTGATTGAATACATTTAGACACATTAGGATTAGGCGGTCGCCAACATCAGTGAGGGTGGTGAGGAAGAAAAGCGACGACATGGGTCGGCACCGTGTTAAAATAGAGGACATGGACATGTGAGGGAGTCTTGATCCACGCTTATGTCTTAGGGGCATGCGATACTTTTTTTCCTCCCGTTGCAACGCACGGGCAATTTTTCTAGTCTTTACCTATATATATACTAATAAACCACGCATCGCTTCTGGTGGTACGTCATAAAAACAACCCTCGAAGTTGGCAATAATTACCCACCAATGCCACCCGTAAGTGGCAAAAACGATTCGTTTTTAATTTCTAATATCGCTCCAGGGTTCTGTTATTAAATGTGGATACGATATAATAGCACCAATGCATGAGCAGCCCGATGGCTGAGGCAACGATGCTCCACACAGGAGACCAGGGTTCGATCCCTGGTTCTCACGCTTTTTCTCTTTCTTTTTACCAAGCACAGTAATGGGCCAGCCCATGTGCGGGTCGTGGCGCCCCCTGTTTTCTATATCTTTTTTTTATTTCCATTTTGTTTTTTCCCTAAAAATAAATTTCGGATTGATGGCGCCCCCTATTTTTTATTTCTTTTTACTTTTTTATTTCTGTTTTGGTTTTTTATCTCAAAATTAATTTCGGATTTCCAAAATATCAAACAATTGCGAGTTCTGAAAAAAAGTAGGAAAATGGTAAACTGTTTGTGAATTTAAAAAATATTCTAAAAATCAAAAAATGTTCATGACTTAAAAAATTGCTCACAAATTATAAACAAATCACGATTTCTAATGATTTCATGAAATAAAAAATGTTCATGATTTTTTTAAATGAGCCAATATTCAAAGCATATTCAGGAATTTAAAAATCATGTCCATCAGCTTTTAGAAAATGTTCACAAAAATTAAAACACATCCGTAAATAATGAACAAAACTAATTGTAGGTTCCATAAAGGTTTTATTAGGAGATCTATATAGCTCGTTTTATGATTTTATTTAGTCCTTCGCGTTGGGTAAAAAAGGGTTTCCGTGTTTTGTACAACGCTGAACCCAACAAAATTGACATAACTTTCTAAGGGTTTGTTTTTGTAAGCTATATTAAAATGACTAAATGTCTATTTTGCTTCCATACACAGTTATGCTTATTTTCATATCACAATAGTGGTTATGGTAAACACCGCTACGCTAAGTTCAGACGAGACACTTTATTTATCAGTATAGCTCAGGCAGGGTCCGTCAATGCAGTTTGCTCAGCCACAAAATATTTTGTTGTGACGCCTTAAAAAATCAAGTCTTGATGAGCATCATATTGTTCATTTTTGAAATTAATTTTTGTGAACATTTTTCTCTTTCTTTTTACCAAGCGCAGTAATGGGCCAGCCCATGTGCGGGTCGTGGCGCCCCCTGTTTTCTATATCTTTTTTTTATTTCTATTTTGTTTTTTCCCTAAAAATAAATTTCGGATTGATGGCGCCCCCTATTTTTTATTTCTTTTTACTTTTTTATTTCTGTTTTGGTTTTTTATCTCAAAATTAATTTCGGATTTCCAAAATATCAAACAATTGCGAGTTCTGAAAAAAAGTAGGAAAATGATAAACTGTTTGTGAATTTAAAAAATATTCTAAAAATCAAAAAATGTTCATGACTTAAAAAATTGCTCACAAATTATAAACAAATCACGATTTCTAATGATTTCATGAAATAAAAAATGTTCATGATTTTTTTAAATGAGCCAATATTCAAAGCATATTCAGGAATTTAAAAATCATGTCCATCAGCTTTTAGAAAATGTTCACAAAAATTAAAACACATCCGTAAATAATGAACAAAACTAATTGTAGGTTCCATAAAGGTTTTATTAGGAGATCTATATAGCTCGTTTTATGATTTTATTTAGTCCTTCGCGTTGGGTAAAAAAGGGTTTCCGTGTTTTGTACAACGCTGAACCCAACAAAATTGACATAACTTTCTAAGGGTTTGTTTTTGTAAGCTATATTAAAATGACTAAATGTCTATTTTGCTTCCATACACAGTTATGCTTATTTTCATATCACAATAGTGGTTATGGTAAACACCGCTACGCTAAGTCCAGACGAGACACTTTATTTATCAGTATAGCTCAGGCAGGGTCCGTCAATGCAGTTTGCTCAGCCACAAAATATTTTGTTGTGACGCCTTAAAAAATCAAGTCTTGATGAGCATCATATTGTTCGTTTTTGAAATTACATTTTAAAAATGTCTTATCGCATCATGACATGATTTGTATATACTTTGTGAATTTGATTCATACTTTTTTATATCTACCACACATGTATAACTTGATAGTTTTTTTCCGTTGCAAGGCACGGGCATTTCCAAAAACGTTCGCTAAATCAAAAAAAGTTCGTCAAATTCAATAACTATTCCACCCAATTTCTAAATATTTTCATCGATTATAAAATGTTTGCCAGTTCATAAAAATTGCTTAAAAATGTTCACAATTTTTAAAAAATGTTTGTAAATAGCAAAAAATATTCATAAATTGAAAAAATGTTCTTGATTGTAGAAAATGTTCAGAAATTTGTAATAGTATGTTGTTTGCGATTCAAATATGTGCATGAGTTTAACAAATTGTTCATAATTTCAAAATGTTCATGATTTCGAGAAATTGAGAGAGATATTGTATCTCGTTGATGCAACGAAATGTGTTCATGACCATTTGAAATTATGAATTTTTTTCTCCCGTTGCAACGCACGAGCCCTTTTGCTAGTAATAATAAAGCAAATAGTGTTTCTGGTCGTCCGTCATCTAAATTAACCCTGAAGTTGTGAATAATTACCCACCATGCCACCGGTAAGTAGGAAAAAACGTTTCGTTTCTTATATTTATTTTGGCGCGGTCAGCTTAGGTCAATAGGGAAGAATCCCATACAAAAAAACAAACATGCATACAGCCCAGTGGTTGGGCCTTTGGCTGCCATGCTGGCGATCGTGGGTTCGAACCTCCTTACAACCATTTTTTTTTAAAAAAGATCAAATACTTTTAAAAATATTCATACCTTTTAAATCCTAGCTCCAAATCTAAGATGTCATATATGGAAATCCATCAGAAAAATGTGTAGATTCCAAATATGCTATTATCATGCACGTTAATAATTTTTACAATTAGTGCCAAGCCCAACAAAACACTCGTTCCATTGATCTTTATTTTAGATAGTAGTGGCATGTGGGTTAACGATTCACCTCAATATCGGAAGAGCTCTGAGCCTTCCTTCATGCAGATAATTAAAGGAGTGAAATGGATGGGGTAGTCGTCTTATGATAACCATTTTCTTTTCTTTTTTTTTAAAAGATCAAATACTTTTAAAAATATTCATACCTTTTAAATCCTAGCTCCAAAT
>NC_041387.1:144300982-144337001 GCF_002162155.2 Triticum dicoccoides | reverse complement strand
AAATGGATGGGGTAGTCGTCTTATGATAACCATTTTCTTTTCTTTTTTAAAAAAGATCAAATACTTTAAAAAATATTCATACCTTTTAAATCCTAGCTCCAAATCTAACATGTCATATATGGAAATCCATCAGAAAAATCTGTAGATTCCAAATATGCTATTATCATGCACGTTAATAATTTTTACAATTAGTGCCAAGCCCAACAAAATACTGGTTCCATTGATCTTTATTTTAGATAGCAGTGGCATGTGGGTTAACGATTCACCTCAATCTCGGAAGAGCTCTGAGCCTTCCTTCATGCAGATAATTAAAGGAGTGAAATGGATGGGGTAGTCGTCTTATGGTATGTAGTGAACCTTCTAGCTTGTAACTAATGGTGTTTGCCTTTTCTCTTCTGTTTTGGTCACTTTACAATGGCCTATATACCCTGTAACCTGTCTGTTTCGCTCTTAACGAATGAAAAGCGGTGCCTGTTGCATTTCATCAAAATAAACAAGCAACCACTTGAGAATTCTTTATAACGGCACCGTTTCAACGGTAATTTGCTTGCCCAAAACTTGGTAATTTGTCTTCTTCGGATTATTTATAGGAATGGTTTGCGACGGATGGCTACCTTGCATAGGTTCTGGATCAACTAAATAATTAATTTACTCTAATTATGTCAATAAACTAGACTTTTTGCCCAAAAATTCTGTCAACTTTAAATTATTTATAGGGAAGAGAGGTCTGCAACGGTTAGCTACCTTGCATAGGTTCTGGAACAAATAATATAATTAATTACTTTAATTATGTCAATAAACTAGATTGTTTGTGGCTCATGGTTTAACGCAATGTTCCTTTCACAAGGTGTGACGCTATGGCATATTAACCTGGAGGTAGCATCTAAATGGACCTGACTTTGTTCCTTGAGGTGAGCATATATTGTTCATCTGCTCATGTCAATTGCAGAAGTTCCTTGATTCACCGTATATGTAGTGAGGTACATTTGTTATATTTGCAAGTGTATACCATGACCACTGGTCAGCAAGACAAGGAGGATAAGCAACAATAGCATGCTATTAGCGAGACATTACTCAGAATGTTAGAACGTTCTATTAGCAGTGCTATAACACGTTTTTTTTTTGAAGTGAACGATACATATGGGTAGCTATGTTTAAATATTAGGGCATGCACATATTATTGGGTCATGTTTATTGCACTATGTCCTATGATACTGTTTTTCTCCCGTTGCAACGCACGGGCATTTTTGCTAGTTCCTCTAAAAACAACTTCTGGTTAAAAAACCGACTATCGATTTAAGAAGAGCTCGTAAAGTTTAAAACTGTTTGTGAATTTCGAAAATGTTTCACTTTTTATAAATTTTAACTAATTTAGAGCAATTTCATAAATTTGGAACATGTGCGTCTAAAAAAACACAAATTTAAAAAATATTCCTGAATTTTGGAAAAATACTGTTCAAGATTTATAAAAATGTTCACGGATTTTTAAAAATTGACAGCTTGAAAAACTGTTCATAAATTTGAAATTTTATAAAAATATTTGTGTACTTAAAGTGCATGGTGTGTACAATGAGAAATAACATAATAACTAAAAAGGTAAAAGCAGAAGAAAAAAAGGAAAATAAATAATTGGAAAAGATAAAAGACAAAACTAAGAAAACATAAAGAAAAAACACATACAAAATCATTTAGAATCTTCACAAAACCGGGTGGGGAGTTTAACCTTACCCTCCCACATGGGTTGGCCCATTGTCTAAATCTGCTCACATGGGGTGTGTACCTCGTACCATATGAGTTGAATGGGAGCTCCTATGTGCCGCATTTTGCGGCTAATTGCCAGCTTGACGCACAGGAGCCGTGCGACTGGGCCGGCCCATTGAGAGGCAACGGCGACCTGAGTTTCTGTAAAAATCGCGAAACCAAAAGGTGACGACGTGAGGCATCGAACTGGTGACGTCCATCTCCTCAGCGAGTGGAACTAGCCACTTGAACTAACTGTTATTTGTGATTAAAAGTGCATCGCGACCTTATTTAAGCTCTAAGTTTTGGGATATGCCATGTTGCATTTCATTTTCTGTAGGTGTATACATTTTTGAAAATTGAACACATTTCGGAAAACACAAGACGAAGTTTTGAATAAATGTGAACAGAATTTTGAATAAAAAAAGTTTTTAGAAAACACGAATTTGTTTTGGGACTTCAAACATATTATAAAAAAGTTTGGAACATTTTCTAAAAACAAGAACTAATATTTGTGAAGGTGATTTTTTTTAGTTTCGAACAATTTTTAAATTACTTGAACAAATTTTGAAATTTTAATTTTTCACTAAAAATAAATAAATATTGGAATCCTGAATGTTTTTCCAAATAACGAACCAAAATTGAAGTTCCACATATTTTTAGTCATTTGGGAACAAAATTTGAATACTTCAACATTTTTCAGAAAAGTGAAGAATTTTTTGAAATGCGAACATTTGCAAATTTGTGAACCAAATTGAGAAACTCAAATTTTTTGTCGAAACATGTACAATTTTGAGGAATCTCAAACATTTTTTGTGAACAAAAATTGGAACAAAATAGAAAATGAGAACATATATTGAAATTATGAACAATTTTTTGAAAAGGGTCAAAAATTACAATTCTCCGAATGTTGTTGAAACAATTTTTAAAATCACGAACATATTTGGAATTTTTAGACCAAAATTCGAAATCCGGAACAAAATTTTCAAATTTGAAACGGGAACACATTTTGAGTACGGGAACAAATTTTGAGTACGTGGAACAAAAATTTGAAACGAGAACAAATTTTGAGTACGGGAACAAATTTTGAGTACGTGGAACAAAAAATTGAAACAGGAACAAATTGAAAATCCGAAATAAATTTGAAACAGGAACAAATTTTGAGTACGTGCAACAAAAAATTGAAAAGGAGAATTTTTTTTCAAAATCATGAACATATTTTGAATATTTAGAACAAATTTAGAAATGGAGTTTTTTTTGAAAATCCCAAACAAATTTGAAACAGGAACACATTTTGAATACGTGAACAAAAATTTGAAAAAGAGAACAATTTTAAATTTTTGTAAATTTCTTTTGGAAACAGAAACTTTTTTTGAAATCCTGGTCATTGTTCAAAAAGTACTAAAAATGAAAAGAAACATTTCGAGCAATTTTCGAAAAACAGAAATATTTTTTGAAATTCCAGAATTTTCTTTTAGAAATGTGAACATTTTTGGAATTTATGAACAATTTTCGTAAACACAAGAATTTTTGAAAAATGAATACTTTTTAAAAGCATGAACAATTTTTTGAGTTTCAGAACAAATTTTAAAGTATGAACCTTTGTAAATAAAGAAATTAAACTTGAAAAATAAAAAATAAACGAATAAAAAAAGAATCAGGAAAGAAAAAAGAAAAGAACAAAGATAAAAGAAAAAAAACCGGTTTAGGGAACCTTCTAGAAGGTTCCCAAAACCAGAAAAAACCGGCTGGGAAACTTTAGAAGGTTCCCAAAACCGGAATCACGGGAACACGTTAAATGGGCTGGCCCAAGGTTAGCGCTCGATAGCTGGCCTCTGTGCGAAGCTTCGACTCTTTGACGCAGAATGCGGTAAATAGGATATTCCGAGTTGAATAAAGCTCCACGCGATTCTCTCAAAAAGAAAAAAAAAACTCATACCTGGTTTTCTTTTTAGTAAATACCATATGCATTGATGGTTCCTATTTATCGTGTGGGTTGGAGAATACAACGCAAATGTGCACCCCGCCCCCTCCCATGAGCTTGCACAATTTGGGTCGGCCCATATTCGGGTCTTAACATGCTTTTCTCCCACCAGTTTGGGAAGGTCTAGAACTTTCTCTGAACCAGTTTTTCTATTTATTCGTTTTCTTATTTTTTTTCTTATTTTCATTTTATTTTTTAGTCTTTTTTTATTCCTTTTTAATTTTTTTTGAAAGTGATATCATTTTTAATATTTGGGGACAATTTAAGGTTCCCGTTGAATCGGCAAACATTTTTTTGAACTGATGATGTTTTGTAAATATGTGAATAATTCTTGTATTTGTGAACCTTTTTGAATCGACAAACAATTTTTAAAATTTGAAATTCATGATTTTTTAATTCAAAAACGTTTGATATTATAAATTTTTAATTTTTGAAAATATTTTTCAATTTGTGAACTTTTAAACTATGAATTTTTTTCTGAAATTCGGGAACATTTTTCAAATGCATGAACATTTTATAAATCTAGAAACATTTTAATTTTTTTGATCTCCACCGGCCCGAGTTTGTTGTCGACCACCCGTGTCGGGTCTTCCGGCCCCGTGTAGTCATACGTCGGGGTCGCACGAACCCTTCGAGGGAGGATGCAACATGCCACTAATGTCCACAAAATATGCCCCCTTTTAGCCCAGCAGTCCTCAGACGAGCTGTGGTGTCGGCGAGGGCGAGGGCCTTTAGCGACAAGCGGTCTAGCGAAGCCCAGGAGCAAAGCTTCTTCGGGGGCTCGTTGACGAAGGGAGGCAGATCCTCGCCGAGCCTGGAGGCATAAAACCATAACTTGTGCCACTCCCGAACAAATTTTGGGAAGTCCACAGGGAAGAATTTGGTGGTAGGACGAAGTTGTAGGTCGGCCCCACCCAGGTCGCAGAAAACGTCGCCATTCATCTGGACCCGAACTCAGAAAATGTATCAGAATATCTCAAAGTGAGGAGCCGTCTCAAGGAAGCACTCACAAAACATGATGAAATTAACAATATGAAGAACCCCACTGGGAAGAATATGATGCAGTTGGTAGCTAAGGAAGTCCAGTAGCCCGCGCATGAAGTTGTGCGGTGGGAAGCCGAGCCCTCACCCGATATACTCCTGCTAGAGAACATGCTCGCCGATGCGAGGGGCCGGCGGGACCTCACCATTTGAGGTCCGGCACGCCAGATTTTCCACCATCGACTTCTCGCCCACGAGCTGGTCAAGTTCGTTGGAGGAGACCACCAATGGGAACCATTTCTAAGTGGTCCATTGACCACCCAGAGTTTCTTCTTTCCATCACCAGTGGTGGCGGTCCTCTTTTGTTTCTTCTTCATCGCGACGGCAGGTTGGCTGTGGCCCTGGGCTCAGGCCCTTCGCTCACTTCCTCTGGTCCTTCCCATCTCGGGCATGCGAATGGGATCGAAGTAGAGAGAACGGCGGGCTACAGTGGGCTGGCAATGGCAGAATGGGCAGAAAAGTAGGACGCGCGAGGGTGGGAATGGATGAAGTAGAGAAGGATAAGCTACCCTCCCTATTTCCCTCCTTATAGTTGCCTTGAAACCGAAGGGGAAATCTTCACGGAGTGACACGTGCCCCATGTCCCTTGCGGTTTCCCACACCACGAGACACGGGCGCACGATTCCAGTCGTTATCATCATGACAGAGCGCAACGAGCGTGCGTCCTCAAGCAGTTTTCAAAACCCAATTTAACTAAAAGAGGCGGGTCTGTGATGTCTGCTACTCCAGTAGGAGTTGTTGGATTTCCCCGAAGAGGAATGGTGACATAGCACAACAGCAGGAAGTATCACCCTTAGTTAAGAACCAAGGTTTAATTGAACCAGCAGGAGTCAACAAGCTAACAAAATAAGCAACACCTGCACACAAACAAAATAAAATCTTGCTCCCAACTTGGCAAGGGGGTTGTCAATCCCCTTGTCTTGCTAGTTGCAAGAATAAAAACAAATAGTGATAGATAGTGGTACGTGAAAATGGCAAAATAGTAAAAGGAAATAAAGGAGCAATTGTGTAAACGTAAGTATTAATAGAGAATGGATCCGGGGGCCGTAGGCTCACTAGTGGCATCTCTCTCAAGAGCAGGTAGTGGTATGGTAGAAAAATTATTGTTGGGCAATTTATAGAAAAGTGGTAATTCATAACTATGATCATGCATGGCATAATCCTGTATAGGCATCACGTCAGTGATAAGTAGACCATTATCCAACTGACCCGGAGGTTATCACTGCCGCAGTTGTGGAGTCTTGGATAGGTTGCGTGCCGTCCATGAAGATTCCGACCCTACTCGGCGGCTCAAGGAGATCCGGAATACTGCTGCCATCGAAACAGCCCCCAAGCCCGCCGTCTTGTAATTGATACAATGAATCCGTCTCGCCTCTGGATGACTCACCATCAGAATAGATGGCCGTCTCACCGCCTGATGCAGATCCTTCAGAGAGTCCTCCGTGGATGCATCCCACGAAGGCACGCTTCACAGCAGGCAGAGCACGGGCGGGTCTCGCACGCTGAGCCATCTCGACGAGGTCGGTGCAGATGTCCGGCTCAGGGCCCGGCTCGCCGATCTTGCCGATGAAGACGTGGATTCCGTCGAAGGGGACCCGGTACCCATACTCAATTGAGCCGGCGTCGGGGCCCCAGCCTGCGTCGTCGATGTAGAGCTTGCCGCGACGACTCTTGGTCATCCGGCCCACAGCGTATCCCTTGAGCCCTTCGAAGCTGCCCTTCAAGAACTCAAATCTACCGTGCACTGGCCCCACAGTGGGCGCCAACTGTCGTGGAATTGTCACGTTAGATGTCCTAGCGAAAGGACTTAGTCGTGAAGCCATCGCAACTAGGAAGTTTAAAGGGGTTAATCGGGACGAAGGACACGGGGTTTATACTGGTTCGGCCCCTTACGGTGAAGGTAAAAGCCTACGATCCAGTTTTGAGTGGGATTGCTTATGACTCAATTACTAGGGAGCAGAATCGCTTAACCTAGCTCTCGATCTGATCTTACTTGCCCTGAACCACCGCCGGGTCGTCCCTTTGTATACAGAGGTCGACGCCTAGCGACTCACAGAGTCCCGGCCGGCTCATAAATAGTGTCCGGCTCGGTCTCTTAACTATTCTTGCCTTACAATACAAGTCACGTACATATGGCGGTTCATCACTATGGGCCTTAAGTCGCCTTTGGGCTTTGGGCCCTTACTGAACCGCCACCTTCAACCTTGGTCTTGGGCTTCAAGAATACTTGTGGGTATAACCCGACCCCTCTTGGATGGGTCATACTTAATAGTTATATCCCCAACATTAGGCCCCAGATTGATTTGAACTGGTTCATGTCAATCTTCAACACTTAAGAAAAATCTTCAGCTCTTTGCTTATGAAGTCTTTGTAACCCGCCATGACGTCATCCTTTGGATTTGCAGTAACCCACCATGACATCACCTGTCATAAATGAATGTTTTGTCCAATGTATCTCAACGGATCTTTTTCTTAATGACATCCCGAAGATCGAGGCGTCTTTGTAGTTGGATAACTTATGTTTTCGGCCTCCTCATTTTTCACGCTCTCTTAGTGGTCCTTCCTTATAAATAGACCCGACCAGGTCTTTCTTCATTCTTCCCTTTCCTTGTCTTCTTCCTCTCCCCCTACTGTCGCTCGAGCTCCGCCGCCGCTGTCGCAGCGCACCTCGTCTTCGTCAACTTTGGCCGCTGCATCGACCTGAATCCGTCCAGAGAACGGCGGCGCGCCTCGCAACAGATCTGCTGCTGTAAGTTTTCCCCTTTCTGCATCTTAGATCCATGCTAGGGTTGAGAGTTCCTCTGTACAGTTCGCAGGTCATCTCGGTTTCTTCGTGTTTCTTCTGCCGTAGCCTCTTTTGATCCAACAACAGCACATACCTCATGCGGTAGCCATTTCTCATCCATTTTTGGTACTTGTAGATCCTTTTTCTTTGTAAAGAAGCTTCATCAGAGCGCATGAACTCCTATGTACCATGTTTTTAGGTCTAGAAAATTTTCTTTTCTGAACAATTATTTGATCCAAAATAGTAGCTGCAGTTTGTGAAACTTGTTTATGCTACACTTAGGCAAAAACTTGTATTTGTTAGATCCACCTAGCCATGGCGACTCTTATCACCGGCTTAAAAAGGCAATGCTCAATTGATAACCTTGACCACCCATGGCGGTTTAAACAACTTTAACTGCTTAGGGAGCCTATGGTGACTTAAATGATCTTGACATAATTATCCTTATACCATTAGGCCCCTTCATAAGCCGCCATCTTGAATATGCACTGTAATGTTTTTCTCTCCGGCTTAAATTTGAACCGGTAATTTTTACTCTGTACTAGGCTTTCATCACAATGGCACCGAAAGCACCCACTTCCCGCAACTGGGTCAAATCCATTGTCACAAGCAGAACATTTGACGACTTTGTGAAGACCGGCTATTTGCCGAAGAAGGAAATCATGTCCTATCGTGCTCCTAACCCGGAGAAGGAATTTCCTCAGCCCAAAACGGGGGAGGTTATTGTTTTCACAGATCACATGAACCGGGGTTTCTCTCCACCCGGCTCAAAATTCTTCAGAGATGTGTTGCACTTCTTTGACCTCCGCCCACAAGACATCGGACCCAATTCCGTGTCTAACATCTGCGATTTCCAAGTGTTCAGTGAAGTATATCTTGGAGAAGAACCCAACATCTTACTCTTCAGAGAGCTATTCTATTTAAACCGCCAGAATGAATGCGCCAACGGCCAGAGCTTGGAACTTGGTGGTGTCTCGATCCAACATCGTAGGGACGTAATCTTTCCTTATGCCAACCCGCTGAGTCATCCCAAAGTCTGGAATCAGACATGGTTTTATTGCCAAGACACCTCTCCGGCTGGTGAGAACCCTCTGCCCGGGTTTCGCGCTCTACGTCTTGGGTCCAACCACCAGCTTCCTGACAAGATTACAGCCGCCGAGCGCAAAACACTAGCCCCTACCCTAGCAAAGATCAAAGCTCTTCTAGGGAATGGGTTAACTGGCATTGATTTAGTCCGGGTTTGGCTCGCTTGGCGGGTCATTCCATTGAGCCGCCGCCCCGGCTTGATGTGCACCTACACGGGCGAAAAGGGTGACCCTCTGCGGCACATCCCTAATGACTTGCCTGAAGATGTCATCAACGATATGACAAAGTCCCTTTTGAACGAGAGCCTGGCAGATTGTGGTAAGGTGGGCTTAGCCCCCTTCTGCAAGGCTAACCCGGCTCCAGCGATAAGCCGCCCAACTGAATAAGTTACTTTGGTTTTTCAATGTTTTATCCATACTCATACTTCTGCTAACTCTTACAAGGAGGTGGCAAATTCTGGAAGGTCAAATATGACCATGAAGCTGCAAAGAAGGCCAGGAAGGCCAAGAAAGCCGCCAGGAAAGAGGCTGCGAAAAAGAAGGGCAAGAAAGCCACCGCCTCTGACTTGCTTAGGCTAGAAGATTCTTCTGAGTCGGAGGTAGCCCTTGACTCTCTTGGCTCCTTTTTTAACCATCTTATTGACACTGATTATCAGCAGGAGGACACAGGAGCAAGCCATAGCAAGGGTGAAGAGGTAACTATCATTTCCTCCGACTCCGAGCCTTTGCCAAGATAGAAAATCCGCAGAGTAACCCAGAAAGTAAGATTTTCACATCCCTTAGCTTATCAAGATCCTCAATTTCTTTTGAAGCGACAGATTCATGAGAACCGGAGGCAGACCTGGAATAGCAAGGATGCGAAGCTCTCCTTCGGCTTGCCGAACACCCGAAGAAAGCGCCGAAACAAGGTCACCTCTGATTTAAATCTCTTTTATCCTTTGGCAGGTCTCACTCGTCGACCGCTCAATTCTTCTGACTCGGATTATCAGGAAACTTCCCCTTCCTCTCGCGACTCAATGCAGTCCAACCTGCCGGCTTTCAAGATCGCGCCAGGGTAATGATAACCTGCTTATCCTGTATTCATTTCAATTCGTTGTATTTGCCTTTAACCTTTTGATTTTGTGCAGTGGAAAAGCCAAACCCAGCAAAAGGGCCAAGAAGGATAAGCCCGCCGAAGAAACGGTCGTAACAGAGCCAGAACTTGGAACAGCCGTGCCTGAATCTTCAACTCATGAGCCGCCACCTGAACCGGCTCAAGACACATCAACTCCAATTTCCGACCTGCCTGCTGAGCTAGCCGTTGATGGTTCAGAAAACCCGTAAGTCCCTAGCCCGGTCTGGACGAATGATCCTCAAGATATTGATGTCGAGATCACCAGAACCTGCTTTGCTGAGCCGAGAAGGCCAACTGTGCTGGCCAAGTGTTCCACCAAGGAGGAGCTTCTGGATCATCGCCGGGTCAAGCTTGACGTCACGGACTATACTCACATGAGTATAGGAGAAGTCTTTTCTGGCTACATGAGCCAAGTGCACAGTAGTCGTAACCTCGAGATTGACATGGTGAAGCAGATGCACCAAAAATTTGAGGTACAACCCTTTCTCTGTATTCATTTATCTTTACTATGCCAGCCCCCAAGTCTATTACTTATGATGAATATGCTGTAGACTTAGGAACAAATTTAGTTACATTAGTAACATAGATGGATAAAATATGCAAGAAATCCGGCTAACTCCGTAGTCCCCAAGGGGCGGCTTAACCAGCATGGTCGAGCCGGTCCTTCATATGGTTGTATAGAATAAAATAATTAAAAAGCTTAAACAACAATATGCATTAGCCCCCAAGTGCCAAGTACTGTTGCTTGCAAAGTGCTAGGGACTTACTGTCATGAACCGCCACTTTAAGTAAAATTCTTCGGTAGACATTAGCTCCCAAGTGCCAAGTGTTGTTGCTTGCAAAAGGCTTGGGACTTAATATTGCATCATGATTGTACTGCTTTTGACCCGGTATTTGTATAGGCCGCCATGAGTCAACTTGAATCAGAAGTGGTTGATCTGAAGAACCGCCTTGAAGCCCAAGAGAAGGAAACCCAAAGAGCCGACTCCAAGTTTAAATTCAGCGTTTCTGAACAAGAAAAACTGAAGAAAGACTTTAAAATGGAGAAAAAGGCCTAGGATGATGAAAAAATGCATTGATTAATCGAGCCGAGAAGGCAGAGGCGGCTCTTGAAGAGGCAACCGGTGAATTAACCGGCTTAAAATGCCATGTCTCTCAGATGATCTCAGTGGTCTTTGGTAAGTCGCCTTACAAGTGTTAAATGTTTGAACCTTTCAATTGATCATATAAATTGGAATTGACTCACCTAACCATGTTTATGCAGGCCCCAGGAGTTCAAATCTGAATCAAGATATGCTGATTAAGCTGAAGGCGGTTTATACTCTTGTTGAACAACTGTACACTGGGTCTCAACATGCCTTAGCCTCGGTGGCCCTGTCCAATGAAGTGCCCACGCTCCTGGTAGACGTGCTAAAGAAACTTTGTGTGCTGCCCCAGCGATTCACCGAACTGAGGCGATCGTCTGTGAGAGGCGTAGCTGTGGCTGCTTTAAGTCGGGCCAAAGCTTGGCTACCGGAGCTAGACCCGGCAGACCTCACCACTGGTTATCCAAGCTTCAAGGAGGATGGCACTCCCTTTGAACAGGAAGACTTTGCCGCTTGCATGAAGGGGATACGCCCTCTGGCCACCCTGATAGCTGACGAAGCAGACCTCTCCAAGTACTAGCCGGGTTACGACGCGGAGAACCGGAGAATTCCAACGCCTCACTATAAAGTGACCAATATGATTCCCCCACTCCGTAAGCATACCTTCGCCCCTGAAGTTGACCCAGCCAGACTAGTTGATGATGAAGCTGAATTTGAAGCTTTGAACAACATTGACTGGTCATCATCAACCTTCCAGGAAAGGGAACAGGGCAAAGAAGAGGAGAGGGCTAACCCAGACGCTTCAGGCCAACATGAGAGTTAATCTGCCGTGGCGGCTCATACCTGTGGTGTGCTAAAGAAACAATATGAATCATTTGGACTTGGGGAATCATGTAATAGAATAGAAATAACTTTGATTTGGCTGTGCCATCATGCATGTTTTTGGTGCTCAGTATTATTAAGCCGCCATGTTATATTCACCCGTATTATACTTTTCATCTGCTTTCCTTATGCTTGACCAAGTCTTTTAACTATCCTGCACATAGAAATAGATCACAAGATCCCTTGGTGGCTTAATTGCAAGGTGGGTCATCATAACTTGATATATTAAGATAGAAAAAGAATCACAGATAAGCCTGTTGTAACATATAATGTTGAAACACAACTATAATCTTATACCTGTGATCTTTTGATTTGCACTACCGGCTTATATGACCCGGACAGTAAGGCTGATAACCCGATCTTTGGAAACCAACACTTCCAAAGGTATGACGATTCTAATCTATTGGCCACTTATCAGCCAAAATCAAGCCGGTTAAAATTAACCACACTTGTACTTTTAAATCTCAAAAAAGTCTCAAGTCAAATAAAGGGTGCTTCCAAAGAAAACATAAACCAAATAGAATATAAAAAATCCAAGGCTTCTGATTCGAATATGATCAGGAAACCGTTCCAAAGGGGTTAAGCTAGGATTCGAATACGATCACGTAGCCCCCAGTGGCTTTGGCATTGCGCCGATCAAGAGGGTACCGACAGCTATGTTCTCTTTGGTTCGAATACGACCTATGTTTGAACAGGAAGCCCCCTAATGACCTTGAGAGTTTTTTAACGACTCTGATTCGAATACAATCAAAGTCGGTTCCCAAAAGGGGTTGAGCTATGATTCGAACACGATCAAGAAGCCCCCTAGTGAGCTCGACAGTGTGCCAATCAAAAGGGTACCAACAACTATGTTCTCTTTGGTTCGAATACGACCTATGTTTGAACAGGAAGCCCCCTAGTGATCATAAAGTTTAACGGCTAGATTCAAATACGATCATAAGCCAGATCAAACGGGTCAAGCTAGATTCGGATACGATCAGCCCCCAAGTGATCATGTGAAATGACAATGATAATGACAATAACATATTACCTTTTAGGATGAAAAAAGGACAGTGGTCCTGCTTTATTATTTATCATAATATATACTTCGTCAAAATATGTACATCATGAGAGCCGGTGGCTCAAGTATAGTAAGGCCAAAGATGAGCAATATTCCATGGCCGGTGGGTCTCCTCCTCCGAATTACGTGAGTCTTTGCGCTCTCGAACATCGATAAGGTAGTATGACCCGTTGTTCAAGTTCTTGCTGACCATAAAGGGCCCTTCCCAAGGTGGGGATAGCTTGTGTGCATCAGTTTGATCCTGGATGAGCCAGAGCACCAAATCACCTTCCTGAAAGGTTCTGGACTTAACCCGACGGCTGTGATAGCGGTGCAGGTCCCGTTGGTAAATCGCCGAGCGAGCTGCTGCCAAGTCACGCTTTTCATCTAACAGGTCAAGGGCATCCTGACGTGCCTGTTCATTTTCCGCCTCAACATAAGCCGCCAGACGGGGCGAGTCATGACGGATGTCACTAGGGAGAACCGCCTCAGCTCCGTAAACCATGAAGAAGGGCGTGTAACCCGTAGATCTGTTGGGAGTAGTATTGATGCTCCATATAACAGAGGGTAACTCCCCAACCCAACAACCCAGCGTCCGCTGCAAGGGGACCAAAAGCCGGGGCTTGATGCCTTTCAAGATCTCCTGATTGGCTCTCTCAGCTTGACCATTGGATTGGGGGTGAGCTACTGATGAAACATCAAGCCGAATACTCACGTTGACAAAATTCTTCCATTGCGCCTTTAGACAGATTAGTACCATTGTCAGTTATAATGCCGTGTGGAAAGCCAAAGCAAAATATCACCTTCTTCATGAACTGAACCGCCGTAGCTGCATCACACTTGCTAACTGGCTCTGCCTCAACCCACTTTGTAAATTTGTCAACCGCCACCAAAAGGTGGGTCTTTTTATCTTTGGACCTTTTAAAAGGTCCAACCATGTCAAGCCCCCAGACTGCAAACGACCAAGTAATTGGAATCATCCTCAATTCTTGAGCCGGCACATGAGCACGTCTTGAGAACTTCTAACAGCCGTCACATTTACTGACCAGGTCCTCTACATCAGCATGAGCTGTCAGCCAATAAAATCCATGACGGAAAGCCTTGGCCACAAGGGATTTTGACCCGGCATGATGGCCACAATCCCCTTCATGAATCTCACGTAGAATTTCTTGGCCTTCTTCAGGAGAGACACAACGCTGAAACGCCCCAGTGACACTGCGATGATGCAACTCGCCATTGGCAATTGTCATTGACTTAGACCGCCGGGTTATCTGCCTGGCCAAGGTTTCATCCTCAAGCAACTCTCTCTGGGTCATGTAAGCCAAATATGGCACTGTCCAATCTAGTATGACGTGAAGAGCCGCCACTAATTGTGCTTCTGGGTCAGGAACAGCCAAGTCTTCCTCTGTAGGTAACTTGATAGAAAGGTTATGCAGAATATCCAAGAAAGTATTAGGCTGCACCGACAGCCGCCTCATTCTTTCTGCGGTCAATGTGCTCCACCTGGTAATCCTTGAAATGTCCAGCAATGGCATCAACTTCACGGCGATAAGCCGCCATGAGAGGATCCTTGGCATCCCACTTGCCTGATACTTGTTGAGACACCAAATCTGAGTCGCCAAAACACCTTACCCAACTTAAGCTCATCTCCTTAGCCATCCAAAGACCATGGAGTAAGGCCTCATACTCAGCTACATTGTTAGTAGAGGGAAACATCAACCGTAGCACATAACAAAATTTGTCACCTTGAGGGGAAGCTAAAACAACTCCAGCCCCCGAGCCCTCCAACTGCCTGGACCCATCAAAGTGAATAGTCCAATACATGTTGTCTGGCTTTTCTTCAGGCATCTGCAGTTTTGTCCAATCATTGATGAAGTCCACCAGTGCTTGAGATTTGATAGCAGTACGTGGCACGTACTGTAAACCATGAGGCCCAAGCTCAATGGCCCACTTGGCGACTCGTCCTGTGGTTTCTCTGTTTTGAATGATATCTCCTAAAGGAGCAGAACTGACCACAGTGATGGGATGACCCTGGAAATATTGCTTAAGCTTCCGGCTTGCCATGAATACCCCATAAATGAGTTTCTGCCAATGTGGATATCTTTGCTTGGACACAATAAGTACCTCACTAATATAATAAACTGGCCGTTGAACCGGATGCTCTTTGCCAGCCTCCTTGCGCTCCACCATGATGGCCACACTGACAGCCCGTGTGTTAGCAGCTACATATAATAATAATGGCTCCTTATCAATGGGAGCAACAAGGACCGGCGGCTCAGCTAGCTATCTCTGCAAATCTTCAAAGGCAGCGTTGGCAGCGTCACTCCAGACGAAGTCATCTGTCTTTTTCATCATTTGATATAGTGGTATGGCCTTCTCACCTAACCGGCTTAAAGCAGCGATCCGACCCGCCAAACGCTGAACATCATTGATGCACGCCGGCTTAGCTAGAGAGGTGATTGCCTTGATCTTCTTCGGGTTAGCCTCGATGCCCCTGTTAGAAACCAGAAAACCCAAAAGCTTGCCTGCAGGCATGCCAAAAACACATTTGGCCGGGTTAAGCATCATCTTGTAAACCCAAAGATTGCCAAAGGTGTCCTTCAGATCATCTATCAAGGTCTCCTTCTCTCTGGATTTCACCATGATGTCGTCCACATAAGCATGAACATTGCACCCAATCTGATTATGAAGATAATTCTGCACACACCGCTGGTAAGTCGCCTGGGCACTCTTGAGCCCAAAAGGCATAGATACATAGCAGAAGGCTCCAAACAGAGTAATGAATGCTGTCTTCTCCTGGTCCTTAATTGCCATCTTGATCTGATGATAACCAGAGTAAGCATCCAAAAAGCTCAAACACTCACAACCTGCCGTAGCATCAATAATTTGACCAATATGAGGGAGAGCGAAGGGATCAGCCAGACAAGCTTTGTTTAGGTCTGTGTAATCCACACACATACGCCAAGTGCCGTTCTTTTTAAGCACAAGCACCGGGTTAGCCAACCACTCTGGATGAAAAACTTCAACAATGAACCCAGCTGCCAAGAGCCGGGCTACCTCCTCACCAATGGCCTTACGCCTCTCCTCATTAAACCGCCAAAGAAACTGCTTGACTGACTTAAATTTTGGATCAATATTAAGAGTGTGCTCAGCGAGCTCTCTCGGTACACCCGGCATGTCAGAAGGTTTCCATGCAAAGATGTCCCGGTTCTCACGGATGAACTCGATGAGCGCACTTTCCTATTTGGGATCCAGATTGGCACTGATACTGAACTGCTTCGATGAGTCGCCTGGAACAAAGTCAACAAGCTTAGTATCATCGGCTGACTTAAACTTCATGACCGGCTCATCCTCTGTGGTTGGATTTTTCAAAGACGTCATATCTGCCGGGTCAACATTGTCCTTGTAGAACTTCAGCTCTTCTGTTGCACAAACAGATTTAGCATAAGCGGCATCACCTTCCTCACATTCCAAGGCTATCTTCCTACTCCCATGCACCGTGATGGTGCCTTTATGACCCGGCATCTTGAGCTGCAAATAAACATAACATGGCCTCGCCGTGAACTTGGCATAAGCCGGCCGCCCAAAGAGGGCGTGATACGGGCTTCTGATTTTTACCACCTCAAAGGTTAACTTCTCCGCCCTAGAATCATGTTCATCTCCAAAGGCCACTTCCAGCTCAATCTTACCCACTGGGTATGCCGACTTACCAGGAACCACTCCATGAAAAACAGTGTTGGAAGTCTTGAGATTTTTGTTAGTCAAACCCATGCGGCGAAAGGTCTTATAATAGAGGATATTAATGCTGCTGCCTCCGTCCATGAGCACCTTAGTGAACTTGTATCCACCAACCTGAGGTGCTACCACCAAGGCCTAGTGACCCGGATTATCAACCTGAGGAGGGTGATCCTTCCTACTCCATAGAATAGGCTGCTCAGACCATCTCAAATAACGAGGAACTGCCGTCTCAACAACGTTCACAACCCTCTTATGAAGCTTCTGGTCTTGTTTACACAAACTGGTGGTGAACACATGATATTGCCCACTATTTAGCTGCTTTGGATGACTCTGGTATCCACCCTGCTACTGCTGCTGACCACCCTAGCCAGATTGCTGGTTATGACCCTCCTGATTACCCTGAGAATTGTGAAAATTGGAATTTGAACCGCCGCCCGGGCCATGAAAGCCGCTGCCACCTGAGCCGCTGCCCTGCCCATGATTACTGTCGAACATGTTGGAATTCTTGAAAGCCTTCATGATCGTACAGTCCTTCCATAGATGAGTGGCCGACTTCTGCTGAGTGCCATGCCTTGGACATGGCTCATTCAGTAACTGCTCAAGCGTTGGGCTTGACCCGCCGGACCGGGGAGGTGGTCTCCCCTTACGTCATTGATTGTTACCCTGTGCATTGGTGTTAGCCACAAATTCCAAGCTACCATCATCCTTACGTTTATTACCTCCTTGATTTGCCGGGTTATGCTGAGGGCCCTTGCCGTTGTCATTCTTCTTTCCCTTCCCTGTCTTTTCATCATCAGACTCAAGATCCTTGGTACTGTCAGAGTCGGCGTACTTGACCAGAGCCGCCATCAGCGTACCCACATCACTGCAATCGCGCTTGAGCCACCCAAGCTTCATCTTCAGAGGCTGAAAACGACAATTTTTCTCCAACATTAAGACTGCAGAGCCGGCATCCATCTTATCAGACGAATGTATTATGGCCTTGACTCGGCGCAGCCAATGGGTTGTGGACTCGCCCTCCTCCTGCTTGCAACTAGTCAAATCCACAATTGACATGGGCTGCTTGCATGTATCCTTGAAGTTCTGAATGAACCGGGATTTTAACTCTGCCCATGAACTGATGGAATTAGGCGGTAGCCCCTTCAACCAAGTGCGGGCGGTTCCATCCAACATCATGGTGAAGTACTTGGCCATCGTAGTGTCACTGACCTCTAGTAACTCCATAGCCATCTCGTAGCTTTCAATCCATGCCCCAGGCTGTAAGTCGGCCGTATAATTAGGCACCTTCCTAGGTCCTTTGAAATCCTTGGGCAAACGCTCGTTACGCAGAGCCGACACCAGACAGGGGACACCTCCGGTCCTGGTGGCCACGCCTGCCTCAATAGAAGTCGTTGGATAAACCAGAAAAGGCTGGTAAGCCACCTGCTGAGCCGTCCGCTCAGCCTCTTGACATATTCTGTCATGATCCACCAAGTTAAAGGCTCCATTGCGCGCCGGGTCATGCCCGCCTGGTTGGTTACGGTGTCGGGCGTTGCTTGAAATAGCCGATGAGTCCATGTGCCTGCTATAACTTGGGCTCCGGCTTGGACGAGGGGTTGAATGAATCCTGTTCCGACTATACGAGTACACCTCCTGTTGTGCTAAAGCCGTCTAAAGAAGTTCTCTGACCCTGCGTGTTTCAACCGTCGTCGGAGAGTCGCCCTCCATCAGGAGAGCCGCCAGTCGTGCCGCCATAGCGATCATGTTCTCTAACGGGTTAGAATAATGACCCGGTGGTGTTGGTACATACTGAGATGGAGCAGTATTCATACGGGGAGGCCCCATCACTTGTGGTTGAACCGGCGTTCCAACCCCGGGTGCTGCAACCCGATCTATCTCCGGCGGGTTGCTGGGCCCTGCACCGGGTGTATGGAAAAGGTTTCGAGGATCATAAACCGGAGGGAGCCGAGACTGAGTCTTCTGGTATCTTCTCCTCATGACCTCATTGGATGCGTTCTGATCCATCGTGAGCCGGAAAGTCTGTGCCTGAATCCGCTGAGCCTGAGCGTCCAGAGCCGCCCGCTCTGCGGTCATCCTGACATCTTCTGCTGCCAGATCTTCTTTAGCCTGCACTATATCTAGTTTTAACTATGCCACTTCCACATCATGTTGAACTTGATCCGCTGGGTTGACCGCGGCGGTTAACAGAGCGGTCATCTTATCCGTGAGATCCATCAGCACCTGAGTCGGTGAGCACACATGGCCTCCTACCCCGGCTGCTGCTGACCCGGAGGTTATCGCTGCCGCAGTTGTGGAGTCTTGGATAGGTTACATGCCGGCCATGAAGATTCCGACCCTGCTCGGTGGCTCAAGGAGATCCGGAATACTGCTGCCATCAGAACAGCCCCCAAGCCCGCCGTCTTGTAATTGATACAATGAATCTGTCTCGCCTGTGGATGACTCACCATCAGAATAGATGGCCGTCTCACCGCCAGATGCAGATCCTTCAGAGAGTCCTCCGTGGATGCATTCGACGAAGGCACGCTTCACAGCAGGCAGAGCCCGGGCGGGTCTCGCACGCTGAGCAGTCTCGATGAGGTCGGTGCAGATGTCCGGCTCAGAGCCCGGCTCGCCGATCTTGCCGATGAAGACGTGGATTCTGCCGAAGGGGACCCGGTATGCGTACTCAATTGAGCCGGCATCGGGGCCCCAGCCTGCATTGTCGATGTAGAGCTTGCCGCGACGATTCTTGGTCATCCGGCCCACAGCGTATCCCTTGAGCCCTTCTAAGCTGCCCTTCAAGAACTCAAATCCACCATGCGCTGGCCCCACGGTGGGCGCCAACTGTCGTGGAATTGTCACGTCAGATGTCCTAGCGAAAGGACTTAGTCGTGAAGCCATCGCAACTAGGAAGCTTAAAGGGGTTAATCGGGACAAAGGACACGGGGTTTATACTGGTTCAGCCCCTTATGGTGAAGGTAAAAGCCTACGATCCATTTTTGAGTGGGATTGCTTATGACTCGATTACTAGGGAGCGGAATCGCTTGACCTAGCTCTCGATCTGATCTTACTTGCCCTGAACCGCCGCCGGGTCTTCCCTTTATATACAGAGGTCGATGCCCAGCGGCTCATAGAGTCCTGGCCGGCTCATAAATAGTGTCTGGCTCGATCTCTTAACTATTCTTGCCTTATAATACAAGTCACGTACATATGGCGGTTTATCACTATGGGCCTTAAGTCGCCTCTGGGCTTTGGGCCCTTACTGAACCGCCACCTTCAACCTTGGTCTTGGGCTTCAAGAATACTTGTGGGTATAACCCGACCCCTCCTGGGCGTGTCATACCTAATAGTTATATCCCCAACACTTTCTTTCACTGGTATATAGAAATCACCTCAAGATTGAACCCACTACTATGCACTACTCCTCTGAAGAATTGCCCATCCATCTTGGCCAAAGAAGACAAATAACTTAGAAAGCATACCCAGCTACTCAATTATATAAAAAAAACTTTAAAAGGTTCAATTGATTTCAATGAACAATCTGACCACAGATCCACAATTCATCGGATCCCAACAAACACACCACAAGAATTACATCTGATTGATCTCAAAAGAGAACATGATATTGAAGATCCAAGAGAGAGGGATATATATATATATATATATATATATATATATATATATATATATATATATATAGATAGATAGAGAGAGAGAGAGAACCATCTAGCTATTACTATGGACCCGTAGGCCTTAAAGGAACTATACATACATCATCATGGAGGCAGCAAGTTGATGAAGACGACTCCGACAATGGTTTCCCCCTCTGGTGGAGCTCTATAAGTGCATCTAGTGCCCCTTAGTGATTTTGGTGTATTGAAGACTTATAGGTTAAGGGACTAATATGTTTGTGAGTGTACATAGGCTCTATAAGTCGATGAGGAGTTTGATATTTACGATGAAAGTCGACCCCTAAAAATGTATGTCTACAGCTGAAAACTTTGGTTCTCCTGAAGATTTTGAAAGTGAAGAAATTGGTGTGACCTTGAAGACTTGGATATTCATGCGAGGATTATGAAGCGTGAAGACTTTTGTTTTCGTAGTTTCATTTTCTCTTTCTTGAGTCATAGGAAACACCGTACTATTAAAGGGGGTCGAGGTAGTACTAAGGAAACTGATTTCCATGTGATGCTCATCTCAAAATCCTACACCTACCTAATTCTTTCGAGTGAAGCCATTGGAAATCTCATATCAGTTCAGCCAATTTCTTCAGTGATAGAGACGAAGATCTTCTGGTCTCTAAGGAATTTGTTCTGACTAAGGAGTTAGGAATTCGCCAGTGCGGATTGCCTACACAGTGAGGAACATGATAACCCTGAGGAATTTGAACCTCAAATATCTGACCGTTGATGTGCTATGCGCCATCTGTCCAAAAATATCTTCCACCTAACGGTCATATCATTGAAGGGCATTTATGTCTTATCATGTCGGGCTGCTCCCTAGGCTATAAATAGCCACCCCCTACAACCACTAGCTGGTTGTCTGCTCCGAGAGAAACTGACACTTGTCATTGAGAGCATCCCATCCCCCGAGGACTTTGAGCGAAAATCATCAAGTGAGGAAAACCCAAAATCCAAACCCAAACACCTACAAACCCAAAGTGATTGAGCATCACTGAAGAGATTGTTCCTGTGTGGAACCGACACTTGTTACCTTTGAGGACTATGTATCCTCGAGACGGTTAGGCATCATGGTCTGAGCATCCAAGAGGAATTGTGGATCGCCGAGTGACCAAGTCTGTGAAGGTTTGGAAGTCACTTGTGAAGACTTACCACGAGTGTTGGGCGAGGTCTGTGTAACTTTAGCTCAAGGAGAATATGGTGAGGACTGTGTGTCCTCGAGTTTAAATACTCAGCCACTCCAACCAGATGTACAATTGTCACAGCAGTTGGAACTGATCTACCAAATCATTATCTTCACCAAGCCAACATGTTCTATTTCCTCAACCCTTTCATTTCCTCATTCATGTGTTGATGAACCTGATCATTACTGTTTGAAGACTTTGACTAAAGACTTTCTCTATTTCCTCAATCCAATTTCTTCAGTCACATAGTTTTCAGCCTGCTTATCCTATTTTTCACGCTATCCGTACTCTGTGCTTGTTTTCGTTTCATCATGATGACTATGTTGTTGCTCTGTTATGCTTATACCCGAGTACCGCTGCTAGTGTGTCGTTGCTTAGGAATTTCTTCACCTAAAAATTCCTCAGTGATGAATTTGTAAAAATCGCCTATTCACCCCCATCTAGTCGATATAACACACTTTCAATTGGTATCAGAGCAAGGTACTCCCTTGTTCTGTGTGATTTTGGTTTAACCACCTGGAGTTCTAGTTATGTTGACTACAGGAATGATCAAGGTCTTGGTTGGGTGTCCTACCTTCGATGGGACGGACTACCCCTACTGGAAGAACAAGATGTGCATGCATCTTGAGGCAATTGATAACGATCTCTGGTATGTTGTGGAAAATGGTGTTCCCTCAGTCACTCCGTCTGTGAATGCTGCTGATGTGAAGAGATTCAAGCAACTCGATTCTCAAGCGAAGAATATCATATGTGGCCATCTGAGCAAAGGACAGTACGGCAGAGTGAGTGCTTTGGAAACTGTTAAGCTGATTTGGGATAGGCTGTCCAAGGTCAATGTCGGTGTCAAAACCGGCGGATCTCGGGTAGGGGGTCTCGAACTGTGCGTCTAAGGCTAATGGTAACAGGAGGCAGGGGACACGATGTTTTACCCAGGTTCGGGCCCTCTCGATGGAGGTAATATCCTACTTCCTGCTTGATTGATCTTGATGATATGAGTATTACAAGAGTTGATCTACCATGAGATCGTAGAGGCTAAACCCTAAAAGCTAGCCTATGATTATGATTGTTCTTGTCCTACAAACTAAACCCTCCGGTTTATATAGACACCAGAGGGGGCTAGGGTTACACATAGTCGGTTACAAAGAAGGAGATCTACATATCCGAATTGCCAAGCTTGCCTTCCACGCAAAGGAGAGTCCCATCCGGACACGGTACGAAGTCTTCAATCTTGTATCTTCATAGTCCAACAGTCCAGCCAAAGTATATAGTCCGGCTGTCCGAGGACCCCTTAATCCAGGACTCCCTCAGTAGCCCCTGAACCAGGCTTCAATGACGATGAGTCCGTCGCACAGATTGTCTTCGGCATTGCAAGGCGGGTTCCTTCTCCGAATACTCCATAGAAAATTTATAACACGAGAATCGTGTCCGGCTCTGTAAAACAAATTCCACATACCACCGTAGAGAGCACAATATTCCACAAATCTAATCTGCTGACGGCTTTTCATAGCATGACGTCACACCATGGCCCGGTCTTTATTCCAACCATTTTTCACAACCAACCACCGCACATATCGCGAGGCGGTTTTATCGGCACGTCTTGTCGAAGCAGAGATCATGTCCCCTTATCACGGGATCCTCATCAATACGGACGTGGGTCACCCAATCGTGCCATCAAACATGGCGCTTGGGGGAATAAGCGATTTTAACGGGCAAGTGGGGAGGCGCAGGATCCCTGCTTCCTTTATAAGGGGATAAGAACTCCCTCTTTCACCCACGCCTTCTTCCTCTGCGCACCCGTCCCTTCTTGATCAAGACCTAGCGCTCAAGCATCCACCTTCTCCATCAAAAAGGTTTCCCAAAAATGTCCGGATCTGGAGCAGGAGGCAAGTGGATGGCCTCTACCGTCCGGGAGAAGGACATCAAAAAGCTTCGGGGGGCAAGGTATTTGGCCAAGAGAATCAGCCACCGTCTTCCGACGGCAGGACAAATCATCCCCACCTCGAAACCTCATGAGAGGGTGGTATTTCTCCCTCATTTTGTCCGCAGGCTAGGGTTTCCCCTCCACCCATTTGTTCGCGACATCATGTACTATTATGGGATTGATTTTCATGATCTATCTCCCAATTCTTTCCTCAATATCTCGACATTCATCGTCGTGTACGAGGCCTTTCTCCGCATCCCGCCACACTATGGCTTATGGCTGAAGGTTTTTAATGTGAAGCCCAAGGTAGTGAGCGGCGAGCATGCCGAATGCGGAGGTGCCATGGTAAGCAAGATGCCCAACATTACATGGCCAACAGGTGCTTTCAATGATTCCGTCAAGGAGTGGCAGCAGAAGTGGTTCTACATCATAGAGCCGCATGGCAAGGAATGGGCCACCACCCCAGAGTTCAGATCCGGCGCCCCCCTGCGGCTTATGTCCTGGCCCAAGAAGGGCCTGAACCGGGCTTCGTCTGACGAGCTATCGGAGCTCCAGACGCGTGTCCAAGATATGGAAGAAAAGGACATCAAGCTCGTCAATGTAGTCCAAGTGATGTTAGTTCGCCGGATTCTACCTTGTCAACACCGGGCTTGCAATCTATGGGAGTTCGACCCGGCCAAGCACCAGACCTTGTCAGAGCTCTTTGGCTCTTCGCATAAGGACATCTGGAAGTTGCTTTTCAAGTCTGGCAAATCATGGCCGGACTCCGCCGAGGACCGCAGGTACCAGCTGTCCCGCCCGGCAAGTTCGGTAAGTGATCGCTTGTTGACAGTTCGTATGTTTCATTTGCATATTCTTTAAGAAAATGCCTGAAGTGTTTCCCCCAAATTTCCTAGGGCTGGGCAAAGAAGGCGGGGCAGATCTACTGTCCGGCCCCGCTACCAGAAGAACCGGCCAGCCCACTTCTGACGAAGATGTTGGTCCCGGCGCCTTACAAAGCACCGAAGAAGAAGGCCGAAAATGAGGCCAAGAAGACTAGGGGCAGCCTCCGTCGTCGTGGCGCTTCGGACGCAAGATCCGAAGAGTCCAATGCCCATTCTTCCTCCGAAGAGGATGAGGAGGAGGAAGGAGATGAATCCCCCACGGGGGAAGAAAGAAAAGGACGACCTCCACATCCTTGGAGGCCGAGCCACCTAAGAGAGGAAAAACTCCTCTACAAGAGGAGTCCATCGGCGCCACCGATAGCAACCCGGAGTGGGATCCCAGGGCCGAGCCCCTGGTGAGCTCATGAGTACAAAATCCGAACACACTCCTGCGTACGGACTTGTCATGGCATGACATTCTAATTCGAGATGTGCTTTTTTCAGTCCGGCGAAGCCCCGCGCCGAACAATCCTCGTCAGAAGATCTGCTGGTTTCAGACGCTATGGAGAGCAGAACACCCCCGAAGGCCTCCTCCTCCAAGCATAGGAATGAAACTGAGGTTTCGTCCCAGAAGGACCCAGGCCACGGAGGAGGGGAAAAGGTCGCAAAAGCAGCGCCAGGAGGCCATACTTCAGGGGCCGGACACACGGGAGAGAAAGCTCCCGTGGGCGTCGATGGAGGGGGTCATCTTGAATCCGGACCCCAGATGGACACGATTCTAGAGACCCATAAGGTCCCCGAGTCAGACAGACGATCTCCGCCAACTGGAGGAGGTATGCCTGCTCCACCGGCCGCGTCTGTCCAACCAGAGGTGCCGGATACTTTATTGGCGGCGCTGAAGGGTGCCTCCATCATTGATGAACACCGTGCCCTCATGGGTGCGGTGATTGAGAAGATTCAGTCCGTTGAGAGTGGACTGAATGAATCCTGTATCAGCCTCATAAGAGGCTTTGAGGTAAGTTTTATGAGTTTTTTGGAGAGTGTCATGGTATAAATAGCAGCCCCTGATACACTGTTCGGTGAAAGAAAGAACTGAATAGAGGATCACATTCATGCTCGTAGGAGACTCACTTGATGACATATATCACTCTTTTTAATCAGCAGGCATCTGTAGCGACTGCCGCCTCTCATGCTGCGGAAGTATCTGGACTGAGGCATAGTCTGGAGCGGGCCGAAGGAGAACTTGGCCAAGTGAAGAGACAAGTGGAGGATAATCAAGGTATGTAGAAACCTTGTTTATGTAGCACAAATAAATAAGTGTACATGATGAAAATATTTTTATAATGTGCTCTAGGAGTGACGGCCGAAATTGAGGCTCTCAGGAGGGCTGTGGCCGAAGCCGAGAAGAAGGCAGCCGCAGAGCAGGCTCTTCATGAGAAACACGAGGCTAGAGTTATTGAGGCTGAGCGAGAGCTTCAAGAGGCCGTGCAGAAATGCGAGACCTTGGAGCAGAGTTTAGCAGGGAAAGAATCCGAACTCTCCCAGGCTCACCAAGCCACAAGTGATGCCCGGGGGGAGGCCCAAGGTGCCCTGAAGGAAATCTAGGAGGCGAGGAAGATTGCGGCTGGTAAGGCTTTTTCTGTACAAAGCGAGTATTTTGAAAGGAGAAAATCAAGTTGAGAGTTTAAACTTTGATTTTTCCAGGGGTATTTGCGGAGCTGCCACACAGAATCTCTGAGGCTGCCCAATTCTACCGAGCCGAAGAGAGGAATACTGCGGATAAACTCTTCTAGATGTAGTATCTGGCACCGAATTATCCGGTGCCGTTTTCCGATCAGCTGAAGCATCTGGTCGAACTGCATAAGGCGGCCGAGCTAGCCATGAAGGATTTGATTATCCGGCTGTGGCCTGCCGAGCCGATTCCAAGTAGTTACTTCGGGCTTGTGAAGCGGATTGCGAGTGCCTGCCCTCGACTCAAAGTCATCAAGCGGTCGGTCTGCATAAAAGGTGCGCAAATGGCCTTCGCCCGTGCAAAGGTGCATTGGGGGAACATGCATGCAGAAAAGCTAATGACCGATGGACCGCCAGAGGGGAAAGAGCACCGCAAGCCCGAACTGTATTATGAAGGTGTCTTTAAAGGGCTCGCCTTGCGGCGGAGCAGTGCACTAAGGACATTATATTTCCGTGAATACGGTCATGTTTTTCCTTTGTAATATTTGAACAAGGTCATTATTTATTGCTTGTCGTATGAAAGTTTTTCCTCTTGTGCGACTATTTTATATAATAATCCTAAGAGTCGGCCAATCGTCGGCTTCCGCCCCCACATAGTGAGTACGGGGGTGTTCAGGATAAACCTGAGCACTCTTTATCGCAGTTTTGGGTCCCTAAAGGAGGTGTTCAGCACAACGAACCAGGCAATCAGACTATAGGGCTTTATCGCTCTCACTTTGCCATAGGAGTTTTTTTTTGAGGAAGGTAGGCGCAACCCCTGGTGTTTGGAAGACCGCACGAGGGGCTCTATAAGCGCCTGATTGGAAAAGGCCGATCCATCGCACGTTGCATTGGTTATGGCATTATGCGGAAGAAATCCTTAAAGATTTTAGAACCTCTCGAACAGCTGACCAACTCTCGCTACATCATGACAGTTAGTTTTCGGCTTTCTCTACTAAGGTGCTCGTCCGAAAGAACCGGGACACAATCGCAGTAGTTCTCCCAGTGCTACCTTAGCAGATATAGCAGAACGTAAGGTACCAAAACATAGGAGCCGGGCAAACCCAACTATTGACCCAAGACATGATTCGGAGCTGATGCATATAATGCTATAAGTTCGGGGTGCCGAACTACCATGAAGGTGTTCGGACTTTTTTGCCGTAGTATGGGCATGGTGAAGCCCCTGGTATATTAAGGCATATCGCGATAAGCAGCTGCCTTTTAACAAAAGAGTTTTAAATAAGAAATAGCAGTAGATGAGGATCACATAAATCCACATGTTGTATTTGAATGATACGTCAATGCGTATAAGTACAAAATGATGTGATAAAAGGAAATATGATTGCGGAACCTACTGATACTAGGCGTGAGGAAATTGTGTTTGGATCCGGGGTGTAGTCGGATGATCATAGAGGGGAATATCTAGAGATTCCCTTATGCGCTTGAACTATTTCCACGCCATCCATCCTGGCCTACGTAAAGGTGAACCTGCAAAGAAAATGAAAGAAATGGTTTTGCGCCACCTGGCGGTTGAGCCGCAGTATGTGGCTTGTATTTTTTTCTGGAGTGTTTTTAATTAAGCTCCGGGCGAACCTGGCTGTCCTGCCGGGGAGTAGTTCGGACTCCTTTGATGGTGTCCAGGAGCTTGGTCTTCGACTCGAGGTTCGGCTGGAAGGTGTCATCCATTTTTCTTGTTGTTAAAGTGGTGGTAGACTCTTCGGCAGTGAGGGGGAGTTCGGAGCTGCCATTAACCATGATGACGCCGCGTGGACCGGGCATCTTTAATTTACGGTAGGCATAATGTGGCACCGCGTTGAACCGAGCGAACGTGGTTCGTCCGAGCAGTGCCTGATGGTCACTGCGAAAGGGGACGATGTCGAAGACTAAGTCTTCGGTACGGTGATTGTCCGGAGATCCGAAGACCACTTCCAGTGTGATTGAGCCCGTGCAACAGGCCTCTACACCTGGTATGACACCTTTAAAGGTGGTTTTTGTGGGCTTGATCCTTGAGGGGTTGATGCCCATTTTGCACACTATATCCTGGTATAGCAGGTTCAGGCTGCTACCTCCGTCCATAAGGACTTGCGTGAGGTGGAATCCGTCAATGATGGGGTCGAGGACCATTGCGGCCGAACCGCCACGACGGACATTGGTAGGATGGTCCCTATGATCGAAAATGATCGGGCAAGAGGACCATGGGTTAAACTTTGGGTCGATTTTATAGACTTCCCTTAGTGCACGTTTCCACTTGGGGCTATGGCTTGCGCATACCATATTCACCGTTTTCACCTTGGGGGGGGGATTTCTTCTGTCCTCCTGTATTCGGTGATCAGGGCTCCTCGTCGTCATCGCTTTGAGACCCCTTCCCCTTGTTTTTGGCATCTGTCCTGCCGGCTTGTCTGAAGACCCAACACTCTCTGTTGGTGTGGTTGGCTGGTGTTCCTGGGGTGCCATGAATTTGGCATGGACGGTCGAGTATGTGGTCCAAACTGGAGAGGCCTGAATTGTTTTTGTTGAATGGTTTCTTTCGCTGAACGGACTTGGAGCCGTTGAATCCGGAATTGACTAACGTGTCTTCGACACTATCACCGTTTTTGCTGCGCTTCTGTTTGTTGCGCCGTGGTTTGTGGTTGCTATCCTTGGCTTTCAATGTGCCGGTATTGCTTGCTGTATTGTTGCTACGAGCCAACCAGCTCTCTTCGCCCGCGCAAAAGCGGGTCATGAGTGTTGTGAGGGATGCCATGGACTTTGGCTTTTCCAGGCCGAGATGTCGGGCAAGCCACTCGTCACGGATGTTATGCTTAAAGGCTGCTAGGGCTTTGGCATCCGGACAGTCGACAATTTGGTTCTTTTTGGTTAGGAACTGGGTCCAAAATTTCCTGGCTGACTCTTCGGGCTGCTGGGTTATGTGACTTAGATCATCAGCATCCGGTAGTCGCACATAAGTGCCCTGGAAGTTGTCAAGGAATGCGTCTGCCAGGTTCTCCCAACTCCCGATGGAGTTTGCCGGCAAGCTATTCAGCCAATGCCGAGCCGGTCCCTTTAGTTTTAGTGGGAGGTACTTGATGACGTGTAGATCATATGCACGGGCCATGTGAATGTGGAGGAAAAAAATCTTCTATCCATACCGTGGGGTCTGTGGTACCATCGTATGATTCAATGTTCATAGGTTTAAACCCTTCCGGGAATTCGTGATCCATTACTTCATCAGTGAAGCATAGGGGATGTGCAGCGCCTCTGTGCCGGGCTTCATTGTATTCGGCCCGGCCAGATTTGTTAGTGTATCCAGCGTGGCGATCCTTGTCATGCGTTGGGGTGCGCCCCTGTGATCCATAGATAGATCTTGACTGTCCTGCTTTGTTTTCCAATACATCTCGCAGGTCCTTCGTGTAGCCCCGAGCCTTAGTATTATCGTTTGATTGGCGACGGGGTGCGGTCTGGACTTCAAGCCGGTATGCCGCTTTGTCTCGGCGACGGGGTGGCCGGTCAGCCGCATCATGCGCTGGTAGTGTGGGCTTTAATGCCTCCTCCTTGAGTTGAGGTAGCAACCTACGCTTTGGGTAACTTTTGGTAGGGCGCTCGAGTCCGTATTCCTCGGCAGCCAGGATCTCGGTCCATCTGTCAGTTAGCAGATCTTGATCAGCTTGAAGCTGTTGCTGTTTTTTCTTCAGGCTTTTTGCAGTGTCTATAAGCTGGCGTTTGAAGCGCTCCTGCTCGTCGGGATCCTCAGGCACGATGAATTCTTTGTTGCCAAGGCTCACTTCGTCTTCGGAGAGAGGCATGTAATTATCATCCTCTGATTCTCCATCTGTTGCCTGTTCTTTAGGGCTAGCTTGCCCATCCTCTTGCTCGGCCTGCTCGAAGCCTAGCTGGCTAGGATTGTTTTCGTCTTCGGCACCATCCGAATTGTTATCTCTTGTGCCGGTATCGCTATTTCTGCTATGGCGGGGCTTGGAGCGGCGCCTATGACGCCGGTGCTTAGATTGCTTCTCCAAGGGGTTATCGTCTGTTGCCTCATTGCCATTGGTTTCTTTGGAGGTGTCCACCATATATATATCGTATGATGCGGTGGCTGTCCAACGCCCTATAGGCGGTGGTTCCTGTTCCTCTCCTGCATCGTCGTCCATACCGTCGATGTCTTCGAAGTTGAAGTCAAGCACGTCGATTAAGTCATCGACAGTGGCTATTAAGTGGGTGGTGGGTGGGGAATGAATTTCTTCGTCATCCGCTTCACACTCGAGCCGGACATAGTTTGACCAAGAATCTCTCGACAAGGAAAGAGACCTTAATGAGTTCAGCACGTCACCCGAGGGCGAGTGCTGAAAAATATCCGCGACGGTGAACTCCATGACCGGTGCCCAACCAGATTCGATAGGCACGGACGCACGCGGTTCGGATCCTGTAGCTGGAGACGAGTCCGAGGGTCCGATGCACCACCCTCACAGGGGGTGGGATCAGTGTTCGGCTCCAGCACCGATGAGTGCGCAGCCTCCGTGACGGGGTCCATCCACCCATCTTCGGAGGGCGCGATCTGCTCCGGATTGATTCCCGGCACCGCTGCAGGCGCGATCTCTGGAATAGTATCCGATGGCAGATCAAAGTCATGCCCGTCGTGATCGTCCGACGCGCCTGACATGGGCTCGAATCTGTCGAAGATCAAGTCTCCGCGGATGTCGGCAGTATAGTTCAATCTTCCAAACCTAACCTGATGGCCAGGGGCGTAGCTATCGATCTGCTCCAGATGGCCAAGCGAGTTGGCCCATAGTACGAAGCCGCCAAATACGAAGATCTGTCCGGTAAGGAAAACCTCCCCCTGGACCGCATCGTTGAAGATGATCGAAGGAGCCATCAAGCCTTACCGCGACGACACAGTGGAACTCTCAATGAAAGCACCAATGTCGGTGTCAAAACCGGCGGATCTCGGGTAGGGGTCCCGAACTATGCGTCTAAGGCTAATGGTAACAGGAGGCAGGGGACACAATGTATTACCCAGGTTCGGGCCCTCTCGATGGAGGTAATACCCTACTTCCTGCTTGATTGATCTTGATGATATGAGTATTACAAGAGTTGATCTACCACGAGATCGTAAAGGCTAAACCCTAAAAGCTAGCCTATGATTATGATTGTTCTTGTCCTACGGACTAAACCCTCCGGTTTATATAGACACCGGAGGGGGCTAGGGTTACACATAGTCGGTTACAGAGAAGGAGATCTACATATACGAATTTCCAAGCTTGCCTTCCACGCAAAGGAGAGTCCCATCCGAATACGGGACGAAGTCTTCAATCTCATATCTTCATAGTCCAACAGTCCGGCCAAAGTATATAGTCCGGCTGTCCGAAGACCCCTTAATCCAGGACTCCCTTAGTCAACGAAGGAGTCTCCACTCAACGTGACTTGCGAGTCGATGTTCTTCACAATCTCTTCAACCGCTTCAAAAGACTCGACAACAAAAATGTTCAGCAAACCTTCGATCGCCTCACTGACATCACAAATGAGCTTCAAGCACTTGGTGCCACTGACATCACCGATCATGAGGTGGTGAAGAAATTGCTAAGATCACTTGATTCCTCATTCGATATTATTGCACTGATGATTCAAGAGCGTGCTGATTACAAGTCTCTTGATCCCGTTGATATCCTCGAGAGTCTAAACACTGATGAGTTCCAACTTGCTGAGAAGAGATACTTCTATGGACCAAGCTTTGGAAGATCATGTGCGCTGAAGGCCAAGACAGTCTCTGAATCTAAAGGTGAAGATTCTGGTAGCAGCCTTGGTGATCCTAAAGAACTGAGCCAGGAGCTTGCAATGCTCGTGAAGTAATTCCAGAAGTTCTCTCGCTGTGGTCGCTTTGGAAAGTCTTCAAGGAGTGATGATTCCTTGTCTCGTGACTACAAAAAGAGGACTTGCCACAAATGCAATGTCACGCCCAATATGCGACCCTATCCAAAAGGAACTCGAAGGTCCCACCAAGGATAAACCCGCATATTGAAATGCTTTTGCAAGGTGGATATCATTACATCAACATTACATAATAGATGGGGATACATACATAAGGCATACAATGCCACACGAATACAACATCACAATACAACAGACCATCATCCGTCTACGGATGAAACATAAACAGAAACTCAAACAACATCCACCCTGCTAGCCCAGGTTGCCGACCTGGAACCTATCCCCTGATCGAAGAAGCAGAAGAAGAACTCAACGCAAGCAAGCATCGCTCTCGCGTCATGATCATCGCACAACCTGTACCTGCAACTGGTGTTGTAGTAATCTGTGAGCCATGAGGACTCAGCAATCCCATTACCATGGGTATCAAGACTAGCAAAGCTTAAAGGAAAGGAAGGGGTAAAGTGGTGAGGCTGCAGCCGCGACTAAGCAAGTATGGTGGCTAACATACGCAAAGAAGAGCGAGAAGAGAACAAGCAGAACGGTCGTCAACTAGTAATGATCAAGAAGTGATCCTGAACTCCTACTTACGTCAAACATACCCAGAAACCGTGTTCACTTCCCGGACTCCGCCGAAAAGAGACCATCACGGCTACACACGCGGTTGATGCGTTTTAATTCGGATCTGGTGTCAAGTTATCTACAACCGGACATTAACAAATTCCCATCTGCCTATAACCGCAGGCACGGCTTTCGAAAGATTATACCCTGCAGGGGTGTCCCAACTTAGCCCATGACAAGCTCTCGCGATCAACGAAGGAATAGACCTTCTCCCAGGAAGACTCGATCAGACTCGAAATCCCGGTTTACAAGACATTTCGACAATGGTAAAACAAGACTAGCAAAGCCTCCCGCTGTGCCGACAAATCCCGATAGGAGCTGCACATATCTCGTTCTCAGGGCACACCGGATGAGCTATATGTCGGGTTGGCATAGACCCTGGTTGCCTAGGGGGCGCCGGACATCGCTCGGTTCGGACCAACACTTAGACAAGCACTGGCCCGGGGGGGTGGGGGGCTAAAATAAAGATGACCCTCGGGTTGGCCGACCCAAGGGAAAGGGATAGGTGGTGGTGAGGCAAATGGTAAAACCAAGGTTGGGCCTTGCTGGAGGAGTTTTATTCAAAGCGAACTGTCAAGGGGGTCCCATAAATCACCCGACCGCGTAAGGAACGCAAAATCTGGGAACATAACACCGGTATGACAGAAACTAGGGCGGCAAGAGTGGAACAAAACACTAGGCAAAAGGCCGAGTCTTCCACCCTTTACCAAGTATATAGATGCATTAATAATATAAGAGATATTGTGATATCCCAACAAAATCCTGTCCACCATGGAGAAATCTTCAACTTCACCTGCAACTAGCAACGCTATAAGAGGGGCTGAGCAAAACGGTAACATAGCCAATCAATGGTTTGCATAGGAAAGGTGTCAAAGGTTAGAGGTTCATGGCAATATGGGATGGCTCGATAAACAGGTGATAGGTAGCACAGCATAGCGATAGAACGAAACAACTAGCATAGCAATGATAGTAGTGAGATCCAGGGTAGCGGTCATCTTGCCTGAAATCCCGCAAGGAAGAAGAATGAGTCCATGAAGAAGACGAACGGATGAAGCCGAACCAAGCGTAGACGAACGAATCCTCACGATCGCAACGAAACAAGAACTATCGAGAAGAAACACACAACAAAGTAAACACACCACACATGAGCAAGGCATGATGCACAACAAGCATGATGCATGACAAAGCTACATGAAGCTACTCATGGCAAGAGATGATGCAAACACGAGCAACACATCAAGGCAAGTTTAAATGAGGCCGGGAACAACATATAACAATTCCGGTAAGTCCTCATATGCAAATTTCGAAATTGGTCCAGATCTGAATAAACCTTATGTTCAAGTTTTTAAACAGCAAGTTAAGATGCACCAAGATGATCTACACGAGATTCTAGTCAAGTTACATATAAAGTTCATTTAATTCGGAGCTACGGCTTAGAAGATATGAGCAAAACAAGTTAAACATGGCATTGATGCAAAATGCACCCAAACATCAAGCAAACAGCTCAAAACATGGATGCAACATGATAATATGAAACTACATGCAATTCTAAGCAAGTTTCATATAGAGCACACTCAAAACGGAGCAACGGTTCAACACATGCACACTATACAAGTTATAAGGACAAGCTGTCCAAAACAGCAACTAGGCATATTGCAAGTATCAAAACAACATGCTACAGCATCTCAACATAATAACAAAAGGCATGGGCATGATGTACAGGTAAAGCACAACAAAACATGAACACTGAGCTATCTCTAGAAATCACTAGAACATGCTCAAACACACATGGTAAGATTGCAAGTAATAACAATTTCAGACTTTGCAGAAAATAACATCACGATGCAATGTTTAGAGCTATCAAACAACATGTTATAGGAACTTATAATGGTAAACAAAGGCATGGCATGAATCTAATAATTGCATATATCAAAAGACCCTTACTGACCATAAGCCAAAAAGGATCAGAAAATATGATGGCACCCACGTAAACATAGCAACTTATAATACAGATTCATACATGGCAGAAACATAATTATGAAGGCATGTAGATGAGCTTGTGAAACTCACTATAGAGCAATACATGGCATGGAAAGGCACCCAACAGTAAGAAGACATATTTTTGAAGCTAAGCATGGCAATAGCAAGGTCATAGGGTGCATGGAACACTAGCAAAACGCATGGTAACAAGTGAACTTAATGTAAACAGGCTGACAACAACATTTTCAATCAACTTTGGAGCAAGATATGAACAAGCTACAACAACCTATAAATGCAACCAGGGGCATGAATGGATAGAGGATGACATGTAGATCAAAACATGTTTATAGAACATCTCCAGATTATGCATAGAATGATTAGTACCAACATGTTTATATAGCATCACGAAATAACAGATTCAGCCTAGCAAAACAGCTACAGCGTGAACACTACTTAACAAGCTCGATTCACTCACCACAAGTCATTGCATGACAAGATAAGCATAGCATCATCAAGAAGACATGTTTGTGTAACAAACCAAGTCAAGAACAAGTCCATAGCATGCAAGGATCAACTATAGCAAGCTTGGCCAAATTGAATAACATGTAAACAATCTGCCAGGAAACATTTTGAAGCAAAAGTAGAGCACCAAAATGACATGCTATACTACGCCATAATTGCCAACAAGGCCATGAATGGATAGACAAAAACCTATTATTCAAAACACCCTTACTGAAGTATCTCTAAATATGTATGGAACTCCCTGTAGCATCAAGTTTACATGGCATCAAAATAACAGCAGAACATGGATTAAAACAGCAACATCACGATGCCTAGTTTGCATGCTTGTGCTAGTCACCACATTGATCACAAAAATACATGGTAAGAACCTCTGTAAAGAAGACATGGCATAGTTCAAAACACATGTAGACATCAACCTCATAGGATGCACACATCAATCATGGCAAAAATGACAAAAGAGCTCGTTCTGTTAACAGACAGCAGAAAACATTATGAAGCACTCTTGGGACGATGATTCAGGCATCAAGATGACCTCAAATGAATATGATGCAATGGAATAAATGATGTACTCGTCGAGACGAACAATTTGCCATATTACGCGCATGAAACGAAGCTACGGATGCAGAGATACGATGGCATGAACATGGCATGAAAATTACAGAATTCAGGGACTTGGCAGTTTCGAAAAAAAAACGAGCGCACGGTAACTAAAACACGCACTGGGCAAGGGATAGGTGTTGGGGCTCACATCGGGCCCGTGGGCCGGTCGGGGTGGTTCTGAGGAAACCGGGCAACGGTCCGGGGCAGTTCGGCGCCGGTTCACGGGGCGACCCGGTTCAGGCGGTTCAGGGCGGCTCCGGTGGATCTCACGCGAGGGCACCGGCGCGGTGGCTCCTCCGGCGAAGCTCCGGGCCAGAGGGACGGCAGGAGGCCAGGAACGGGTGCGGCGAGGCGCCTGCGGGGCGGCGCAGCTTGATCCCGCCCGGATCTCGCCGGATCCGGGCGCGGCGGCGGCGGGGAGGAGGGATCCGGGAGGCGGCGAGGAGGCGCAGGGCTGGCGGCGAGAGCCGGGCGGCGCGCGGGGCGGAGTAGTTCCAGCGGCGGGGATGGGCTCCGGACGGGCGGCGGCGGGCGGCGGCGCGGGCCCCGCGGGCCGGATCTGGGCCGC
>NC_041387.1:144273177-144300815 GCF_002162155.2 Triticum dicoccoides | reverse complement strand
GATGACGTGTCGACCCCGGATTGGTCCAGGCGACGTGGCTGGGCGGACGTGTCCGGTGCGGGCGGACGCGTCCGGCGACGCGGGGAAGAGGAGGCTAGGTTTGGACCCGGGATTTCGGAGGGGGGGGGGCTAGTTTTATAGGTAGAGGGAGCTAGGAGAGTCCAAATGAGGACCGGTTTTCGGCCACGCGATCGTGATCGAACAACCGAGAGCATGGAGGGGATTTAGATGGGTTTTGGGCCAATTTGGAAGGGGTGTTGGGCTGCAAAGAGAGAGGGGCTTTACGTTTACCCGGTTAACCGTTGGAGTACCAAACGACCTCCAAATGGCACAAAACTTGACAGGCGGTCTACCGGTGGTATACCAAGGCCACTTGGCAAGGCTCGGGCCATTCCGAGAAAGTTTAACACCCGCTCACAACGAGAGACAAAAGGGGAACGCCGGAGGGCATAGGAGTGCCGGATTGCAAAACGGACAACGGGGAAAATGCTCGGATGCATGAAACGAACACGTATGCAAAATGAAATGCACATGATGACATGGTAAAATGCAACACGCAAGCAAATGACATGGCAACGATGGTGAATAACTGGCGGACACCTGGCGCATCGGATCCGGGGCGTTACATGCAAGAAACCTGGTAACTACATGTCTGATTCTCCTCTGTGGGAAAAGGAATCGAAGAAGAAGAAGTACAAAGATGACAATTCTGATGACTCAAAGAAGAAGAAGAAATCTTCAAAATCCTCATCATCAAAATCTTCAAAGTCTTCATCTCACAAGAAGAGCAGTTCAAAGAAGGCACAAACATTTATTGGCAAGGAAATGGACTCTGAAGCTGAATCTAAGGAAAATGTGGAAGAGGAGGAATCTGAGGAGTCAGACTCTGGTGTGGCGAGCCTAGCCCTTGCTACTGCTTATGTCAACAAGTCCATCTTCAACACTGAAGAAAATGACCTCCCCAACTCTGTTGACAAGAGTGTCGATGACTATGCTCCCACCTATTGCTTCATGGCAAAAGGTGCCAAAGTACTCAAACATTCCCCCTCTGAATCCAGTGAGGATGAATCTGATGACAATCTCAAACCTAGCTATTCCAAACTAGCTGAAATTGCTGTTAAAAAACAAAAGGCTTTGGAAAAGATTCAAAATCTGCTAGACAAAAGCGATGACCTATTGGGTGAGGAATTGAATCGAACTAAGGCTTTGACTGATAGTCTTAAGATACTTCAGTCTAGGTTTGACACTTCAAAATCATCATAACACTCTCTTATCTGATCATGAGAAGCTTTCTTATGAAATTCTTCAGAGAAAGCAAGATCTTGAGAAGTTAAAAGTGAGTTATGAAGATCTTCAGAAGGAAAATGATTCATTGCTTGCTCAACAGATCAGTTCCGCTGAGGAATAATTTATTCCACCATGTCTGAATTGCATTGAGCATGAATCTGCTAGTTCTTCACCTGAATGTTGAAATGCTTCTATTGATGCAAATTCTTCAACTGTCTCTGTGGTCACAAATCCTCATCTGAGGATACCACAAGTATCACTGACGATAATGCAGGGTTGAAGGAATTGTATGTAACAGGCATATACAAAAGCCTCAAAGGGCATCAGACTCTTTGTGATATGCTCAAAAAGAAGATATTGAACAAGAACCCTAGGAAAGAGGGTATTGCCTTTGAGAGGAAACTCAATGCTGATGGGACCTACTAGAAACCTGAGGAGTATCCCAAAACCTAATGGGTTGCTGCGAAAGGACCTTCCTTAGATCCATGCACATTATCTGGCTTTACTTGTGAATCTTCATATTCCTCTGATGAGTCATTTGACTCCAACTATAAACTGTTCAAGAATCAGAATGGTGAAGTATTTGCTCGATATGTTGGAACTAACTACAGGAATGGCCCCCCTATGAAGAAAATCTGGGTTCCCAAAAGGTGCCTTGAAAATCTTCAGGTGAATGTCATCCTGACACCACCTATGAAGAATAGGAACCCCAGATCAAATTCTTAATATGGATCAAATTCCTCACGTGGATCCAAATCCTCATATGAACATCATCGTGCTAACACTTCTGTTTCGCAGGGAAAGTCTAAAGGCTATGAATATGTGCATTATTCTTCAAACCATTATGTTGATAAGTCCTCGAAGAATTTCTCTGCTTATTCATATGCTTATCCTAACCACTCTTCTGTGAAACGAAGTGCACTGGCTTCAATGCCATCTTTTCTTATGGAGCTTGCAGAATGATGAACTATTTGCCACCCCTTCAAATGTGGGTGGTGAAGAAAAAGAACTAATCTCTCATGCAAGGTCAAGTCTCCAGACGAACTTAATCGTCCGAAGAATTTGCTGGTGTCGGTGGGAAACGACACCTATGGGATCACTGGAATCCCTTCTACGGTTGCGGGGCGCGAGGATCGTGAGAAGAGCGGTAGTAGTAGACAACACAAAGGGATTTACCCAGGTTCAGGCCGCAAAGATGCGTAAAACCCTACAATCCTGCTTTGGTGGATGTATTTAGTGTTCTTGAGCTCTTGAACTAGCTCTAGGTGTTGTGGGGTTCGAAAGAGCCGAATCCCTCCTTCGTGTGCCATGGGCCTCCTTTTATAGGCGAAAGGGGCTGCCACAGTGGCACACAGGAGGTGGAAAGCGCTACAGTGTTGCGAGCTTATTGCTCGTATTACAGGACAAGACACATTTAATGCGAGGCTTAGGTATCCCTCCGCTTTATTGGGGACGGGAGCGAGACCCGTCCCGTCCGTCCCCGCTCCTCCTCGCTTTGACACGCGCCCTGGCCAGCGGTGCATGCGGTGCCATGTAGGCAGGCAGGCAGCTGAGGTGGCACGATGGTGGAGCCTCCACGAAGGATTGCATGTTGCCACGCAGGTGCCTGCCCAGCTGGTTGGGTCGGCAGCTGCATGCGAACGACGGCGAAGACTTAGCTGGCGCGGGCCTGGCAGTGGCTCTGCCGGTGTGCTTGGCAAGGGTCTTGCCATGGCGCGCCGGCTTCCCCGGCAAGGATCTTGCCGGGGGTCTTGTGGGTTTCTTCGGTGAGGATGGTTGCCTTCCTATCCTCATTTGATCTTGTCTATTCTTTGTCTTCACAAAGATCTGCATGCCACCACAGAGGTGCCTCCCGAGCCTTGTCCCAATGCGTTCGTCGAGCGTTGGTGGGCTCAAGGGACACGATGTTTTACCCAGGTTCGGGCCCTCTCGATGGAGGTAAAACCCTACTTCCTGCTTGATTGATATTGATGGTGTGAGTAATACAAGAGTTGATCTACCACGAGATCATAGAGGCTAAACCCTAGAATCTATCCTATGATGATTATGATTGTCCCTCTAAGGACTAAACCCTCCGGTTTATATAGACACCAGAGAGGGCTAGGGTTTACATGGAGTCGGTTACAAAGAAGGAAATATAATATCCGGATCGCCAAGCTTGTCTTCCACGCAAAGGAGAGTCCCATACGGACACGGGACGAAGTCTTGAGTCTTGTATCTTCACGGTCCAATAGTCTGGCCAAAGTATATAGTCCGGCTGTCTGATACCCCCTAATCAAGGACTCCCTCAGTAGCCCCTGAACCAGGCTTCAATGACGATGAGTCCGGCGCGCAGTTTGTCTTCGGCATTACAAGGCGGGTTCCATCTCCAAATACTCCAAAGTAATTATCGAACACTTAAATCGTGTCCGGATCTCCAAGATGATCTTCACATACCACCGTAGAGAGAATGATATTTCACAAATGTAATCTACTGACAACTTTAGACAACATGACATGACACTACGGTCGAGTCATTATTCGAAACGTTTTCCCACAACCAGCCACAACGCATATTGCGAGGCGGTTTCCTCTGCACGTCTTGCCGAAGCAGAGATCATGTCGCCTTATTACGGGATTCTCATCAATACGGGTATGGGTAGCCCAACCGCACCGCTAATTGCGAAGAGTGGGGAACAAGCGGGTTCCACCAGGCAAGCGGGGAGGCGCAAAAAGCTTTTACCGCCTCTATAAAGAGATAAGGTCTCTTCCTTTTTACCCACGCCTTTTCCTTCCGCTAGTACATTCCCCTCTGTTCGAGCCCTAGCGCCCAAGCACTATTCTTCTCCATCAAAGAGAGGTCCTCCAAAGATGTCCGGATCTGGAGCAGGAGGCAAATGGATGGCCTCTACCATCTGGGAGAGGGATATCAAAAAGCTCCGAGAGGCCAGGTACCTGGCCAAGAAAATCGGCCACTGTCTTCCACTGGCGGGACAGATCGTCCCCACTCCGGAGCCCCATGAGAGGGTCGTGTTTCTCCCTCATTTTGTCTGCGGATTCGGGTTTCCCCTTCACCCATTTGTTCACGGCGTCATGTATTATTACGGGATTGATTTTCATGATCTTTCCCCCAATTCTTTCCTTAACATCTCGATGTTCGTCGTCGTATGTGAGGCTTTTCTCCATATTTCTCCCCACTTCGGCTTATGGCTGAAAATCTTCAACGTAAAGCCCAAGGTGGTTAATGGAGAGCACGCCGAATGCGGTGGCGCCATGGTGAGTAAGATGCCCAAGGTTGTATGGCCGACGGGCGCCTTCAATGATTCCGTCAAGGAGTGGCAGCAGCAGTGGTTCTATATCACTGAACCGCGCGGTAAAAAAGTGGGCCGCTGCTCCCGAATTCAGATCCGGAGCCCCACTATGGCTCACGCCCTGGCCCGAGAAGGGCCTGAACTAGTCCTCATCCGACGAGATGTCGATGCTCCAAACGCGCGTCCAGAGCATGGTCGACAAGGATGTCAAACTCGTCAACGTAGTCCGGGTGATGTTAGTTCACCTGGTTCTCCCTTGCCAGCGTCGAGCCTGCAATTTGTGGGAATACGACCCGGCCGAACACCAGACCCTACGGGAGCTCTATGGATCCTCCCACAAGGACATCTGGAAGGTGCTCTTCAAGTCTGGCAAACTGTGGCCGGGCTTCGCCGAGGACCATGGGTATCAACTATCCCGTTCTGCAAGTTCGGTAAGTCATTGCTGTGCTATGTCCATCCATGTTTTAGCTGACGTGTCCCGAGGGAGATGCTTTTATCATGCTTTCTATAATAATCCCAGGAATGGACGAAAAAGGTGGAGCGGATACACTGTCCAGCCCTGCTGCCGGAGGAACCGTCCGGACCTCTTCTGACGAAGATGCTGGTCCCAGCGCCTTACGAGGTGCCGAAGAAAGAGGTCTCCAAGAAGGTCGAGAAGACCCGGAGTGGCCTCCATTGTCGCGATGCTTCAGACACAAAATCCGAAGACTCCCACGACCATCCCTCCTCCGAAGATGAAGAGGAGGAGGAAGAAGACAAGTCCCCCGTAGGGGAAGGGAAGAAAAGGAAGGCTTCCTCATCCCTGGAGGCCGAATTGCCAAAGAGGAGGAAATGTTCCCTCCCCGAGGCGTCCACCACGGCTGCTGATAGCAGCCCGGAGTGGGATCCCAGGGCCCAGCCCCTGGTAAAGTTGTAAGTATACTAAACCCGCACAGACCTACGTGCCCGAGGTCATTAGGATGTAGTAGTTTTGATTGTCGCCATATTTTGTACAGCCCGGCGAGGTCCCACGCCGGACAGTCCTCATCGGAGGATTCGCTGAGCTCAGATGCCCTGGCGAGCGAGACGCCTCTAGAGGCCCCTTCCCCGAAGCCTAGGCGCGACTCCGAGGTGTCGTCTCAGCGGGACCCAGACCAGGGGGGCATATCCCTGGGGCCGGACACACGGGAGCAGCAACTCCCATGCGCGTCGACGACGGGGGCGATCTTAGGTTCGGACCGTAGCCGGACATGGTCCTAGAGACCTTTAAAGCTCCAGGATCGGGTGAGAAGCCACCTTTGACGGGGGGAGGCTTGCCCACTCTACCAACAACCTCTATCCAAGCAGAGCTGCCGGGCGGCCTATCGACAGTGCTAAGGAGCGCGTCTATCATCGATGAACATCGTGCCCTCACGGGTGCGGTGATTGAAAAGATTCAGTCCGCTGAGAGCGGACTGAATGAATCCTGCCTTAGTCTTATAAAGGGCTTTGAGGTATGTTTTTAAGAAACCTTTGGGAGATTGTCATAATATGAGTAGTATCCCCTAATGCACTGTCCGGCAAAAGAAAGCCGGACAGGGGATCAAATTTTTCCGCTTTGCAGGAGTCTCAGTTAATGACGTGTATCCCTTTGTTTGAAAACAGGCGTCTGCAGAGACGACCGCCGCTCATAGTGCGGAGGTGTCCGGACTAAAGCGGCGTCTGGAACGGGTCAAAGAGGAACTTGGTCGCGTGAAGAAGCAGTTGGAGGACAAGCAAGGTATGTCGAAACCTTGTGCTAAGTTGAGCACGAATTAGAAGTTATGCCTGATGAAAATATTTGTATTATATGCTCTAGGGATGAGTGCCGAAATTGAGGCACTGAAGAAGGCTGTGGCCGAAGTCGACAATAAGGCCGCTGCCGAACAGGCTCTTCGTGAGAAGCATGAGGTCAGGGTCATTGAAGCTGAGCGAGAGCTCCAGGAGGCCGTGAAGAAAAGCGAGGCCTTGGAGCAGAGTCTAGCAAGGAAAGAATCCGAACTCGCCCAAGCTCTCCAAGCTGCAGAGGATGCTCGGGAAGAAGCCCGAGGTGCTCTGAAGGACATTCAAGAGGCCCAGAAGGTTGCGGCTGGTAAGGCCTTTTGTACTCAAGGCCATTTTTACATAGTAATGGGAGGAACTCTAAGTGATAAGCTGAATTCTTGTTTCTCCAGGGGCGTTTGCGGATCTACCATGCAGCATATTAGATGCTGCCCAATTCTACCGGACTGAAGAGGAGAAGTCTGCGGAGAAGCATTTCTGGTCGCAGTATTTGGCACCGAATTATCCGGTGCCCTTTATCGATCAGCTGAAGCAGCTGGTCGAACTGCACCAGGCGGCCGAACTAGCCATTAAGGACTTGGTTGTCCAGCTATGGCCTGTGGAGCCAATTCCAAGCAGTTACTTCGGACTCGTGAAGCGGATTGTTGGTGCTTGCCCTTGGCTCGATGTCATTAAGCGATCGGTCTGCATAGAGGGTGCATGCATGGTGTTTGCCCGTACGAAGGTGCACTAGGGGAAGCTTGATGCTGAGAAGCTGATGACTGAGGGACCACCGGAGGGTAAGGAGCATCGCAAGCCCGAGTTATACTATGAAGGTGTCCTGAAAGGAGTCCGCCTTGTGGCGGATCAGTGTACCAAAGACACTATATTTCCCTGAAGGCAGTCATGCCATTCTTTGTAATGCAGGATAATGGCACTTTTATTATTTATTGCCTGTTTATGTGAACGTTTGTTCTTCCTGTGCGGCTGTTTAGTGTATATAAATCCTGAGAGTTGGCCAGTTGTCGGCTTCTGCCCCCACGTAAAAAGTACGGGGGTGTTCGGGACATACCTGAACACTCTTTATCCCATTGTTGGGTCCTTTTAAGGAGGTGTTCCTGACCACGAACCAGGTAATCAGACTATAGGGCTTTATCACTCTCACTTAGCCATAGGAATTCGAGTATGGTGGGCGCAGCCCCTGGTGTTCGGAAGACCGTACTAGGGGCTCTATCGATGCCTGATCGGAAGACCGATCCGTCGCACTTTGCATTTATAATGGCATTATGCGGAATAAATCTTTAAGGATTTTACAACCTCTCGAACAGCTGACCAGCTCTCGCTGTATCATGACAGTCAGTTTTCGGCTTTCTCTACTGAGGTGCTTGTCCGGAAGAACCGGGACACAATCGCAGTAGTTCTCCCAGCGCTACCTTAGCTGATGGAGCGGAACGTAAGGTACCAAAACATGGGAGCCGGGCAAACCCAACTAATAACCCAAGACATGATTCGGAGCTGATGCATATAGTGCTATAAGTTCGGGGTGCCGAGTGACCGAAAAGGTGGTCGGACTTTGTTGCCGTATCATGAGTACTATGAAGCCCCTGGCATAATGGGGCATAACACGAGGCGTGGGTGCCGTTTATGACAAAAAGGCGACGGCTGGTAAGTGTTATTTAAGTCTACGCATTGTAGTAGAGTGACATGTCTATGCATATGAGTACATTTTATGCTTATGAAAAGAGGTGTTTTTGGCGGAACCTGTCGTGGCCGGACTGGAGGCTGTGTGTGGATCTGATGTGTATCCGTACTGCCTCCTTTGAGGGGGGATTTACTTATGTGTTCCTGCCTTGTGCGTCCAAGCTAATTCCGCGTCGCCAGTCCTGTTCTGCACCAAAGTTAGTCTGTAAAGACGAATGCTTAAAGGCAGCTGCATGTCCTGTTGTGGTTGAACTGCGGGTGCCTGATCGAAGCCTGGCTGAACCAGGCTATCATGCCATAAAGTTGCTCGGACTCCTCAGTTGGTGTCCGGGTAGTTGGCTGCCGAATCAAAATTTGATAAACAGGCACGACTCGCTATTCCAGCAGCGGTATGATTTCCACTCTAAGGGTGGGGTTCGGCCTTGCCCATAATTGTTACTATGTCACACGGGACTGGCCTAATGTTGTACCCCGTTGAATCTAGCCAACGTGGTTCGTCCCGGTAGTATGTGGTAATTACTGTATAAGGGGACGGTGCCAAAGACGTATTCTTTGGCGTGGTATTTGTTTGGTGATCCGAAGACAACCATTAGTGTGGTGGGCCAGTAAAACTTGGCCTTTGCACCTGACATCTTTGAGGAGATGTTATTGATAGTTTTATGCCCGTGGGGGCTCGTGTGAGATGGAGCCCCCAAACTATTGGGTCGATAGTGAGTGCAATAAAATTGCTATGGTTGATGTTGTCCGGACGGTCGATGTGATCGGAGATGATCGACCATATTTTTGTACTGTGGGGGATCTTCCTTTGACCTCACCATGTTTGATCGGTATTTCGTTGTTTGAAACCTCCCTTCATTGTTTCCGACGCGCGACTGGCCATTTTGTTTTGAGGATCCGGCATTCTCTATTGGTATGCTTCGCCGCCCTTCTGGGGGTACCATGAATTTCACATGGTTGATCAAGTATGCTGCTTGGACCGGATGGGCTTGAGCTGTTCTTTTTCCGCTGACCGGACTGGGGGCCGCTGAATTCGGCGCCAACTTCCTTGACTTGACGTTTATGATGATTGCGCCGAGGCTTGAGGATGCTGCCTTGTGTTTCCCGCGTATTGTCCCGGCCCGTGGTATATTGGCGTCGGGGTGTGTGCTTTAGGTTCTCCTTCTTAGGTTGAGGTAGCGAATTGTGCCGTGTGTGCCCTTTGACGGGGCAGTCGAGTCCGTATTCCTCGGTGGCCAGGAACTTGGTCCATCTGTCAGTGAGCAAATCTTTGTCAGCTTTGAGCTGTTGTTGCTTCTTTTGCAGGCTCCTCGCAGTGGACATAAGCCGTCGCTTAAAGCGAACTTGTTCCGTGGGATCCTCAGGCACGCCGAATTCATCATCGCCGAGGCTCACCTTGTCTTCGGAGGGGGGCATGTAGTTGTCCCTCTCCAAGTATCCGTCCCTCGCCTGTCCGGCCTGCTCGAAGGCAGGCTGATCGGGATTGTATTCATCTTCGGCACCATCTGGATTGTTTTTTACTGCTGTGCCGGTAGTGTTGTGGTGGGGCTTGGGGCGGCGCTGATGACGTTCATACTTTTCTTTCTTCCTTGAGGGGTTATCCTCTATTGCCTCATCACCATTTGTTTCTTTCGGAGTGTCCACCATATATATATATATATCATATGAGGAGGTGGCTGTCCATCGCCCCGTGGGCGGTGGTTCTTCTCCTACATCGTCCTCCATACCATCGATGTCTTCACAGTCGAAGTCAAGCACGTCGGTTAAATCATCGACCGTGGCAATGAAGTGGGTGGTGGGTGGGCCACGAATTCCTTCATCGCCTGCTTCCCACTCGAGCCGGACATAGTTCGGCCAAGAGTCTCCTGACAAAGAGAGAGACTTTAACGAGTTCAGCATGTCGCCAAAAGGCGAGTGCTGGAAGATATCCGCAGCGGTGAACTCCATTACTGGAGCCCTACCAGATTCGGCGGGCTCATGGGTGCGTGGATTGGAACCTACAGCCGGACACGAGTCCGGGGGTCCTATGTCGCAGGCTTCCTTGGGGGTGAAGCCGTTGTTCGGCTCTACCGCTGATGAGTATGCGTCATCCGGGGCGGGGTCCATCCGCCCATCCTCGGACGACGCGATTTGCTCCGGATTTAGGTCCGGAACTCCTGCAGGTGCGATATCCCGAGTATTGTCAGACAGCGGGTTTAAGCCATGCTCGTCGTCACTGTTCGGCGCTCCTGGCATAGGCCCGAATCCGTCGAAGTTCAAGCTTCCGAACCTGACCTGATGGCCAGGGGCGTAGCTTTCGATCTGCTCAAGATGGCCAAGCGAGTTGGCCCGCAATGCGAAGCCGCCGAACATGAAGATCTGTCCGGGTGGAAAAGTATCACCCTGGACCGCGTTGTTGTTGATGATTGGAGGAGCCATCAAGCCTTGCAGCGATGACACAGAGGAACTCTCAATGAAAGCACCAATGTCGGTGTCAAAACCGGCGGATCTCGGGTAGGGGGTCCCGATCTGTGCGTCTAAGGCTAATGGTAACAGGAGGCAAGGGACACAATGTTTTACCCAGGTTCGGGCCCTCTTGATGGAGGTAAAACCCTACTTCCTGCTTGATTGATATTGATGGTGTGAGTAATACAAGAGTTGATCTACCATGAGATCGTAGAGGCTAAACCCTAGAAGCTAGCCTATGATGATTATGATTGTCCCTCTAAGTACTAAACCCTTCGGTTTATATAGACACCGGAGAGGGCTAGGGTTTACATGGAGTCGGTTACAAAGAAGGAAATATAATATCCGGATCGCCAAGCTTGTCTTCCATGCAAAGGAGAGTCCCATCCGGACATGGGACGAAGTCTTGAGTCTTGTATCTTCACGGGCCAACAGTCCGGCCAAAGTATATAGTCCGGCTGTCCGGATACCCCCTAATCTAGGACTCCATCAGTCCTTGTCGTTGCTCTGTTTGCCTTATGGCTTCGGCTTCTCTCCGGCTTCCCTTTCCTGTCCTGTTATGCATGGCCGTGGCGAGAGGCTCTGACTGCCCGTGCACAAGTAAAGGGGTCAAAAGCGGAGCCCCTACTTTTGTACACCGACAGGAGCCCCCGGGCCTGTGCCATACATAAGCGCATCACGTTGTTGGGCCAGGCCCAGAATGGTGCGCAGGCAGTTGGGGTGGATTTTACCGTGGCCACTGTTCCGTCCGCTGCGCTTCCCCACGACCCGCGTTGAACGCGTGACGTGGGGGTCGTGCGCGCGTATGACGTGGGAGGCATGCGTGGGACAACGCTCGCACGCATGCGTCGCATTGCAGTTAATGGGAAAGGAGGTGGCACATGCCTTCCCCATAAAAAGGAATAACTGCGGGCGCGCTGCTCACTTTGCCCCTTCCCTGCGCCTTCCTTCTTCTCGAGCATCTCTGCTTTCGCCCATCGCTGCCGCGCTTCCGCCATCCTCTGCTTTTTTGCTTCCCGCAGTCGCCATGGCGCCTAAGTCCACCAAGAGCAAGGGAGCGGCGAAGGATGCCAGCGTGTCGGAGCAGCCGGAGAGCAAGCTGGTGGCACGGTGGGCGCAGTACACCTACTTCCCCTTGATGGTTGGCGTGCCCGAGCTTAGGGAGATGTTCAAGGATTTGTGGGGCGTGAAGACTGGGGGAGAGAGGACGGGGCATCCAACCACGACCGTCGTCCCTGCCAGCGCCGGGCCTTCCCCGCATCGGTACCCCTTCTTCGTCAATTATTTATCCTACAGGTTCTGTCCCCCCTTATCTGATTTCTTCAAGGACATCATGCACACCTACGGCTTCCGCCTCTTGGATTTCACCCCGAATGCCGTCGCGTGCATGGCTCTCTTCGCACATCTCTGTGAGGGCTTCATCGGGGTGCATACCAGCACGGCGCTCTTCCGCCATTACTTCTCCCCTCGGATCCAAAAAGGAGGCGCCATTGCTGGCTGCGTCGCCTGGATCCCGAGGGCCAAGTGGGCGTACCTGGACGGCGCCACGAAGGAGAGGTGGGAAGAATGACGGGGCCGGTGGTGCTAGATTGAGGAGAAGGACCCGCCAGCATTCTGCGAGGTTCGCCAGAAGCCGCCGGTCCATGGCGGCGATTGGGGCAACGTCGATGCCGACGACGCGAAGCTCACGATCGCCACCACCAGGATTCTTCGGCTTACCCAGGCCGGGCTCACCCTCGAGATGATTGGGGCAGACTTCATCCGCCGCCGGATCGCCCCTCTGCATGACAAGGGGAGGCCGGCCTGGCTCTTCGTGAACGCCGCCGACATCATGAGGCTATGTCCCAGCCTTGACAACAACCTGACGGTGCTGCGGCATGCCCATCTTTGCCAGCGAATCTTCCAGCTTGAGGTTGACGACACGGGCGAGGTCGAGTGGTCCGGCAAGCTTGCCAGGGCCGCCGCGAAGGCCGGCAAGGTCGACAAGGAGCCTGTTTTCAAGCTGCCAGCGGGAGTGGTCCCGCTGAGCAACAACTCTTGCCAGAACGAGATCATCGCCATGATGCCGCTCTTCAATGCGCATGGCCTTGACCCGAACTGGGTTGAGCCAGACGAGCTCGTGGTGCAGGAGTTCTTCGACACCCTGCACGAGATATACATCACCGACGAGCCGTGGCTCATCCAGGACACCTCTCCGGCGGAGCTGGACTATATCACCGCCAGGGTGGAGGAGGCGAGGCTCGCCGCGGAGGAGGCGAAGCTCGTCAGGGATGCCAGCAGCGCCGGCGGCGTGGTGGACAAGGCCGCGGCGGAGGCGGAGGAGGGGGAGCTCGCCCGGTGGGCAGCAGCCGCCGGGGAGGCCAGTAGCGCCGACATCGGGGCTCCCCTCGTCGATGACGCTACTGACGGGTCGTCGTCGGAGGAGGGCGAGGAGAGGAGGACCGCGACCGCCGATCCCCCGATCACCGGAAAAAGGCGGGTCCTGCGGTGGGCCACCTCCGGTGAGCCGGTCGGCCTCGACCAGGCCGTGCAGCTGCGACAAGCCCAGGAAGCGTCCGTGCGCCAGACGAGGGCGGTGGTGATGAAGAAACCGGTGAAAGCCGTGGCGTCGAAGAAGAGGACATCTGCTTCTTCGTCGTCCAAGCGCGCCCAGACGCCACCGCCTCTCCCCTCGCCGACAAACATTGGCGCAGGGATTGGGGGTGACTTGTTTGACTTCGGGCCTCTCCGCCCGGAGAGAGAGCTCGGGCCTCTCAGCCCAGAGTGGAAAAGGAAAGCAACAGAGGAGGAGGAGGAAGAGAACAAAGAGTAAGCCTCTGCTTTCCTCCCTCATTCCTTACACTCCCCCCCGATGGCATTGCTCACTTGTCTTCATCTTGTAGGGATGTGGAGACGCTGGCCCAGAGGATAAAGAGGGCCAGGACTTCGGCGAGTGGCCAGCCCCCGACAGGCACCTCTAGTATGCCACTGGTGGTGTCGAGCAGCCCGGACAATAGCCCCCAGCCCAGCCCCCTGCGTAAGTCCACCACCCATCCCATGTCAACGTGCGCAATGCACGACGCTTTGGTACTAACCCTGCCGCGGATGTAGGAGGAGAGCAACACCAAGGGGAGCCGCAGAGGGCTTCTCCCATCGTGCCGCGCCTGTCGACCACGCCGCCCGAAGGGGCGTCCCCGGCAAGGGCACCAAACGCCGAGGCCATGCACATGGAGGAGGAGGAGGAGAACTCAGGCGCTCGTGGCTTCGCCTCGATCCCAGACCTTGGCGGAGAAGGGACTCCTACCTCACGACACGGCACGGGTAAGCCACTCGCTCTCCACTTCTGCTTGAATTCCTCCCCCTTTTTTTCCTCATTGACTTTCGATCTTGGCTTCGCCCCGTCTCTTTCTTGGCGTCCAGACCCCTCCTCGGAGGAAGTCAACACCACCATCAAGGACGTTGCCGCGGAGGCCGTGGCGGAGGCGGAGAAGATTGCTGCCAAGGAGAGCGCCAGGGGCGCCGCCCGAGGATGCTGCCAAGGGGCCCGCCGAAGAGCCCGGCAAGGGGCCTACCAGGGACGCTGGCAAGGCCACTGCCGACGAGGTGGCGTTCGACGATCTTCCCTCCTCCTCCGCTGCCTCTGGCTCTGGCAGGTACCTGAGGGTCAGCGACGACCTCTTGTCCACCTCCTTGGCACGTCGAGCACCAGGGCTCCCTTTGAGGGAGAGGTGTTCGACGAGGAGGTGCTTGCCGCGGCCGGGCTCGAGGTCGTTGACGAGCCGGGCGTTGGTGGCACCGGCTCCCAAGAGGAGCAGCTGCTTCAGGACATGGGCGCCAGCTTTCGGAAGCTTTAGGCGCTCCACCGCGCCCGTCTGGACAAGGCCAAGTCCAGGACGACGATGGTGGAGAAGGCGGAGGCGGACTTTGAAGGGCGCGTCGCCGAGGCGCAAGACTAGTTCCGCCAGGCTCAGGTCGAGCTGAAGGCCGCCCAGGGCAAGCTGGCAACCATGAGGTGGAGCTCGCCCTGAAACTGGCCGACATCGAGAAGGCCCAGGAGACGGCGAAGAAGTTGGCCGATGAAGCCAAAGCCGTCCGGTCCCAGCACGAGGCCGCCCTGAAGACCCAAGAGGAGGACCTTGCCGAGCGCGAGGAGAAACTTGCCGCCACGCTCCGCGACAAGGATGAAGAGGTGGACATGCTCGTCCTGCAGCAGACCCAAGAGCTGGAGCGGAGGCATCAGGAGGCACTCAATGCCTTGGCTCAGGCCCACGCCGACAAGGTGAAGGAGCTGGAGGAGAAAGCTCTGAAGCTGGCCCAGGAGAAGCATACGCTCAACGGTGCTCTGACGGTGGCATAGGGCGAGGTCATCAGCAAGTCTGGAGAGCTCTCCGAGGCCAACATCTCCATCAAAGATCTCAAGCTGAAGCTGGGAGAGCTCAAGGAGACGCTGTCGGGGGCCATGACCCGGGAGGGGATCCTGACCAAGGAGTTGGAGACGGAGAAGCAGCTGCTGATGAACGAGACCGCCAACCTCAAGGACTACAAGGCGGGCGAGAAACGCTGGCTCGGGCGCCTTGCCGTAGTTGCAAACTCGGCCGCGGATCAGCTGGCCATTATGGGGATGCCGGAGATGGGGTACACCCCAGAAGCGAGCCTGAGCCCCAACGCCAATCTGGCCATATATTTTGAGAAGGTCGTCGGTGCCCTGAAGTGGCTTCACTCCAACCGGGCGGCCTCCCTAGCCGAGGAATCCCGGATACTCTGCCGGGGGACCATGACCAGGGTGCTCACCAAGATCGCGCACTGGCACCCAGACCTCGACTTTGGAGCTGTGTTGAAGAGCTTGCCGGAGGATGCCGACATCACGGCGCTCAATGAGCGTATCCAGCCCATCCTCAGCCGCATCAACAAAATCAAGAGGGTGGAGGACCAGCGCTGGGACTAGGCATCCCGTTCTCCGTCGCCGCTGCAGGTTCATGACCAAGACGATGCTATCTTTAGTTAGAACTGCGGCGGCAATTTGTGTAACATAACTCTGCAGTACTCCTGAAACTATGCATGTTATTTTCCTGTTTGATATTCCTTTGTATGTCCACCCCACGTCAACTGGGTAAGCTTGCCTGCACGTAAACCCAGGGCGGTGCTTTGAGGATGGATCCTCATTAGCCTGTGGGGTGTGCTTGTTGCCGGGCAAAGCACCTTATCGCCCTCGGCGCGGCCACTCAATCTGTCGAGCTTGACTCGAGTCAGAGCCGAGAGTGTTACCGATGGCAAAAGGCTACCTTGCCGCTCTCGACGCGGCCGCTTGAACTGTTGATCGGATTCGAAACAGAACAAGGGCGTTGCCGATTGTGGGAGGGCCCCTCTGCGTTCAGGCTTCCCATACATAGGCCGAACCGTTGAGGATAATAACTTCATATTTAAGGAGAAAAACTTTAAATTCAGCATGACTTAGCTCTCTCATCGCCGCCTCGGCGTCCATCGTGCCAATGGGCAGCGCCGGCTTCTTGGCTGCCTTCTCTGCAGGAGCCGTGGTGATGAAGAACAACTAGGTTGACTGCTAGGCCAGATTCTCACAATAGCGCCCCCTACATGGCGCGCCAAAGATGTCGATGGGAAACGACACCTATGGGATCACTGGAATCCCTTCTATGGTTCCGTTGTGCGAGGATCGTGAGAAGAGCGGGACTAGTAGACAACACAAAGGGATTTACCCAGGTTCGGGCCACAAAGATGCGTAAAACCCTACGATCCTACTTTGGTGGATGTATTTAGTGTTCTTGAGCTCTTGAACTAGCTCTAGGTGCTGTGGGGTTCGAAAGAGCCGAATCCCTCCTTTGTGTGCCATGGTCCTTCTTTTATAGGCGAAAGGGGCTGCCACAGTGGCACACAGGAGGTGGAAAGCGCTACAGTGTTGCGAGTTTATCGCTCGTATTACAGGACAAGACGCATTTAATGCGAGGCTTAGGTGTCCCTCCGCTTTATTGGGGATGGGAGCGAGACCCGTCCCGTCCGTCGCCGCTCCTCCTCGCTTCGACACGCGCCCTGGCCAGCGGTGCATGCGGTGCCATGTAGGCAGGCAGGCAGCTGAGGTGGTGCAGTGGTGGAGCCTCCACAAAGGATTGCATGTTGCCACGCAGGTGCCTGCCCAGCTGGTTGGGTCGGCAGCTGCATGCGAACAGCGTTGAAGACTTAGCTGGCGCGGGCTTGGCAGTGGCCCTGCCGGTGTGCTTGGCAAGGGTCTTGCCGGGTGGCCCGGCAAGGGTCTTGCCGTGGCGCGCCAGCTTCCCCAGCAAGGATCTTGCCGGGGGTCTTGTGGGTTTCTTCGGTGAGGATGGTTGCCTTCCTATCCTCATTTGATCTTGTCTATTCTTTGTCTTCACGAAGATCTGCATGCCACCACAGAGGTGCCTCCCGATCCTTGTCTCAATGCGTTCATCGAGCATTGGTGGGCTCAAGGGTGGCTCACTTTGGCTGGCATGGGCGTGCTGCCCCGGCAAAGGTCTTGCCGGGAGCTGCTGAGGCTGCCCCGGCAAGGGTCCTTGCCGGGGAAACTTGCTACGCCTATTTGATCTTTGTGGCCTTGGTCCTTGTCGTTGCTCTATTTGCCTTGTGGCTTCGGTTTCTCTCCGTCTTCCCTTTCCTGTCCTGTTATGCATGGCCGTGGCGGGAGGCTCTGACTGCCCGTGCACAAGTAAAGGGGTCAAAAACGGAGCCCCTACTTTTGTACACCGACAGCTGGAGACCTGAATGTGCTTGAATGGACACAAGCTAATCATGAAGAAATGAGTTACTCATTCTCATGTCCTCATAATTGCTATATCTGTTACTGTTGATTAAATTGATATCATATTCTTCACTGATGAAGTATATAGGTTCGTAAGTTGCACTAATTCATCTGCAGGATGAACAACCCAAAGCTACTGAGTGGGTCCTTGATAGTGGATGTACAAATCACATGACCGGTGACAGGAACTTACGGACGGACACTGCTTTATCTCCATCTCGTCTGAAGCATATCACCTACGCTGACAAAGGCAAAAGCAAGGTATTGGGTCTAGGTAGGGTTGCGATCTCAAAGTATAGACACATGGACAAAGTCATGCTTGTCGAGTCCTTAGGATTCAACCTCATGTATGTCTCAATGCTTTGTGATCTTGATATGGTTGTCGTCTTTGGCAAATATCGTTGCATTGTGCTAATGTAATCTGACAATTCCAAAGTCTTCGAAGGCTTTAGGAAAGGAGACATGTATATTGTTGATTTCTCTACAGGACCACAGCCTGCCACATGTCTACTTGCAAAAGCTTCAGAAGGCTAGTTATGGCATCGACGACTTGGTCATGCTGGGATGAGGAACTTGCATGCACTCACGAAGAAGAAGCATGTCATTGGCATCGAGGGTGTCAAATTCCTCAAAGATCATCTTTGTGGGGCTTGTGAGGCTGGAAAGATCACCAGAGCCAAGCATCCCACGAAGACTATCATGACCACTTCTCGTCCCTTTGAATTACTTCACATGGATCTCTTTGGCCCTACTCCTTATGCCATGTTCACTAATTCTGCATCATTATATGGCTTTGTCATTGTTGATGATTATTCTCGTTACACCTGGGTGCATATCATCACTTACAAAAATGAAGTGCAGGAAGTCTTCAAACGATTTTCCTCAAGAGCATCTACGAACTTCGGTGTGAAGATCAAGCATATCAGGAGTGATAATGGAACTGAGTTCAAGAACACTGGTCTCGATGAATATCTTGATATACTTGGTATTACTCACGAGTTATCTGCTCCCTATACTCCTTAATAGAATGGCACTGTGGAGCGCAAGAACAGGACTATTGTTGAGATGGCTTGCACTATGCTTGATGAATACAAGACTCCACAGCGTTTTTGGCCAGATGCTATTGATACTTCATGCCACATCATCAATAGGGTATATCTTCACAAATTCTTCAAAAAGACCTCATATGAACTCCTCACTGACAAGAAACCAAATGTAAGTTATTTCAAAGTCTTCGGTGCTAAATGTTGGATTAGAGATCCTCACCACCACTCTAAATTTGCACCGAAAGCACATGAGGGTTTTATGCTTGGTTATGGAAAGGACTCGCACACCTACAGATTCTTCAACACCTATCATCACAAGGTTGTTGAAACTATAGATGTGTGGTTTAATGAAACTAATGGCTCGCAAAGAGAGCACCTACCTCCTGTGCTAGATGAAATGTCACCTGAGGAATCCACCCAGTTCAAGGCTACTGAGGATGTCATCCCTACCGAAGAATATGCTAAAGAAGTCATTCCGGATCGCGAAGAAAATCATGCTGGTGCTACTAAAGAAAATGGCCCTAAAGAAATTGCTGGGCCAATTCAAAGTCGACAACCTACTCATCCTCGTGTTGCAAACGAAGTGAAGATTGAGAGAATCATCAATGACATCAAAGCACCAGGTCCTCTCATGTGCTCAAAAGCTTCACATTTGTCTAACTTTTGTGGGCATTTTGCATTTGTCTCTATCACAGAGCCCACCAAAATTGATGAAGCATTCATGGAATCTGAGTGGATTCAAGCTATGAAAGATGAATCGCATCAATTCGAGCTCAACAATGTGTGGGAGATTGTCAAGCGACCAGACCCACGCGAGCACAACATCATCGGCACCAAATGGATCTACCACAACAAATAAGATGAAAATGGCTTTGTGGTGAGGAACAAGGCTCATCTTGTAGCTCAAGGCTACACACAGGTCGAAGGAATTGATTTCAATGAAACTTTTGCACCTGTTGCTAGACTTGAAGCTATTCACATATTGCTTGCTTATGCTAACCATCATAATATCATCTTACATCAAATGGATGTGAAAAGTGCATTCCTCAATGGTAAGCTTGAGGAAGAAGTATATGTTGCTCAACCACCAGGTTTTGAGGATCCAAAATTTCCAGATCACGTCTACAGACTCAACAAGGCCCTCTATGGCCTCAAGCAAGCACCTCGGGCGTGGCATGATACGTTGAAGGAATTCCTCATGAAGAAAGGCTTCAAACCCGGTTCACTTGACCCAACTCTTTTCACCAAAGCATATGATGATGAATTGTTCGTGTGCCAAATATAGGTTGATGATATTACCTTTGGTTGTACTAACCAATGTTACAGTGAAGAATTTTCCTATATGATGAGTGAGGAATATCAAATGTCCATGATGGGAGAGTTGAAATTCTTCTTAGGTCTTCAAATTTGTCAACAACACAATGGCATATTCATATCCCAGGAGAAATACCTCAAGGATGTGTTGAGGAAATTCGACATGCAAGATTGCAAAGGCGTCAAAATCCCTATGCCCACAAATGGCCATCTATGCATTGATGAAAATGGTAAAGACTTCGATCAAAAGGTATACTGCTCCATGATTGGCTCTTTATTGTATCTATGTGCATCTAGGCCGGATATTATGCTTAGTGTTTGCATGTGTGCCCGATTTCAAGCTACACCAAAGGAATCACAACATAAGGCTGTGAAGCATATTCTTCGATATCTTGCTCACACTCCAACACTTGGATTATGGTATTCCAAGGGCTCTTCTTTTGATCTCATTGGATATTCTCACTCTGAGTATGCTGGTGATTGGGTGGATCGCAAGCCAACATCAGGCACATGTCATTTCCTCGGACGATTCTTGGTATGTTGGTCCTCGAAGAAGCAAAACTGTGTATCACTCTCTACTGCTGAAGCTGAGTACATTGCTATTGGATCTTGTTGTGCTCAATTGCTATGGATGAAGCAAACCCTCAAGGACTATGGCATCAATGTGAAGAATGTGACACTCTACTGCGATAATGAGAGTGCTATCAAGATTGCTCACAACTCAGTTCGACACTCGAAGACAAAGCACATCCAGATTCGTCATCATTTTCTTCATGACCATGTGTTGAAGGGCGACATCTCCATCGACCACGTGAATACTGAGGATCAGCTGGCCGATATCTTCACAAAGCCCTTGGATGAGAAGAGATTTAGCAAGTTGCGGTGTGAGCTAAATATCTTAGAGTCTTCGAATGTTCTTTGAAAAAGACACACATCCTAACACTTATGCAAATTTGATGACTTAGATGTGCAACACACAAAGTAACATTTTTCTTCAATCAATGAAGACTAACCCTCTAAGTGTGAAGAAATTAATGAAGAATTTGATTCTCAGAACCCTACGACAATTGTATGCGGTGTCTGAAATCATCATTCTTATACGGTGGGTTACGCCACCAACCAAAGTTGAGTATCTTCAATTTGAATTTTGCAATTTCTTCAGTTTTTCAAGTTCTTCAACTTTGCAATTTCCTCAGTCTTTCCGTCATTGTTCTTCATTGCTATATATATATATATATATATATATATATATATATATATATATATATATATATTTGAGTTTTTCATGTCCTCTACAACATTCACTTATAGCTAATTCTTCATGTTGCCTTTTCAACTAAGTGAATGTGATCGGACCCGTTCCCCCTCTATGCTAAATTCAACCCAGTCTGTTCACAAATTCTTCATGTGCGTTCTATTTGAATTCCGTTCAAAATCTTCACTGTGTCCTTGACAGCTGAAGAATTTGCGAAGAAATGTTAAAATTTTCATATCTGACTTTTTGGCTTTTGCCGCTCAAATCCTTCTGCATCCCACGACCGGATTAAACTACTCACCCACGATCTCACATGATCTCCATCTCTCTATATGTGGGTGACACATGTCGCTAGGATGGCAAGGGTCAGGGGCACGTTTGTCCAAATTCTTCGGATGAACTATTTTTCACTTCCTTATAAATACCCCTCCCCTTGCACCTCAGTTCATTTACTCCGCTCTCCCTCTCCCTCTCCCACTCGAGCTCTCTGACCTAGTGTCGCCGCTAATCTCCATCGTCGCTGGTGAGGAAGAGCTTAGCTTCCTCGACCTCATCGCTGTCGTACTCGCGACGGCCGCGGAAATCTTCACCTCCGCCGCCGCCGTAGTTGTTTTCCACTACCAAGTTAGGGCGTGGAAGATCTGAACGGATGAGCTTCTCATCTCTCTGTTCGTCGCATTCTTCGTCAAGGGTAAATAAAACTTGCTTTTACTGCCGTCGTTGATTCTGATGATTTACACAAAATCTTCAAAAGGTGTTTATTCTTCAATCTTCATATTTCTAAACACCACAGTTGCATCTGCTCTTGATCTTTCTCTCTAAGATGTACTTTTCTTCAATATTCCTCAATTGTGTGGATTTCCAATTTATACAACTCTGGAACCTAAGACAAGAACTCTTAATGAAATTGTTCAAGACTCCCTGGTCAAATTCCTCAAACTTGATTCCTTTTAAAAACAAATTCTGATAACGCATATGACCTCTTCAAATTCTTCACACCTATACTATGTTCACAGGTACACATGTCTGCTGCTGAATCACTAGGTTCTCATCAACTTAACTCATCTGTAGCGTTTCTTGAAGAAAACCTACATACTTCCTCAGAGACATCCATTGTTCAGAATCCTCAGTTGAAGAAAATGGCTGAAGAAAAGCGTCCTCAGAAGGGAGGCAAGAGGCCTGAGACAAACACTATGTTCAAAATCCCTGAAGATATCTATGCAGATTACTGCACTCCTGATGAGGCCACTCATGGCAAGGAGAATAAAAATCAGCGCAAAGTGTGCATTCAACGGATTGAACAAAGATGGGCATGGGAATGGAGGGATTACCTCTATGTAACTCCCAAATATATGAAGAAGTTCGCTGTAAATCCTCCATGCCCAAGACCTCCACTGGCACCAGGCCAAGAAGCCGATCCCTCTAGCATCAGAAGAGGTGAGGAAATTCCTAAAGAATGGGCCAAGAGCCAAAGGAAATTGGCTAAAGTAGCAAAGGAAATCTGCTAGTCAGCCTAAGAAGGCTATGAAGAAGAAATCTGTTGTGAAGCCATCTTCCTCTGCAATGCCCTCACGACCCAGCTCCTCAATGCCCTCATGGCCTAGCTCCTCGAAACCCTTAGGGTATTTTGCTCAAGCAAAGCCCTCAGCTGCACCTTCAAAGTCATCGGCACCAGTGCATCTCGCCACATGCCAACGGACCACGGGCTTTTCAATTGCTTCAGGAGCTTCAATAAGTTCCTCGGCACATGCAGCTGCTGAAGAAAAAGGTAACTGCAGGACGCGGCACAAGGCCAAGTCCTCACAAGAAGCAGGTTGCCTTTGAAGTCCCATCATCTGAAGATGAAGCTGATGATGAATAACTGGCTCAAATCATCAGAGATCGACAAAACTGGGCTGCTAGTGCCAAAGGCAGCGCTGTGCCGCTCTTGCTGGATCCGAAGAAGATCCTCGACTACATCGATCTTTGTCATAAAGATCCCAACACACCTGTCGGTGGGGAACGACACCTATGGGATCACTGGAATCCCTTCTGCGGTTGCGGGGCGCGGAATCATGAGAAGAGCGGGACTAGGGGATGGCACACAGGGGATTTACCCAGGTTCGGGATGCAAAGATGCGTAAAACCCTACGATCCTCCTTTGGTGGTTGTATTAGTGTTCTTGAGCTCTTGAACTAGCTCTGGGTGCTGCGAGGTTCCAAAGAGCCGAATCCCTTCTCAGTGTGAAATGGGCCTCCTTTTATAGGCGAAAGGGGCTGCCACAATGGCACACAGGAGGTGGAAAGTGCTACAGTGTTGCGAGGTTATCGCTAGTATTACAGGACAAGACACATTAAATGCGGGGCTTAGGTGTCCGTCACTTTATTGGAGGACGGGGGTGAGGCCCGTCCCGTCCGTCGCCGCCCCTCCTGGCCTCGACACGCGCCCCGGCCAGCAACGCATGCAGCGCCATGTAGGCAAGCAGGCAGCTGAGGTGGCGCGATGGTGGAGCCTCCATGAAGGTCTGCATGCTGCCACACAGGTGCCTACCCAGCTGGTTGGGTCGGTGGCTGTGCATGAACGGCGGTAGGAACTTGGCTGGTGCAGGCCTGGCAGTGGCCTTGCCGGAGCGCTTGATGATGGTCTTGTCGGGTAGCCCGGCAAGGGTCTTGCCGCGGCGCGCTGGCTTCCCCGGCAAGGATCTTGCCGGGAGGGTCCTGTGGGTTTCTTCGGTGGGGACGGTTGCTCTCCTATCCCCATTTGATCTTGATTGCTCCATGTCTTCACAAAGATCTGCATGCCACCACAGAGGTGCCTCCCGAACCCTGTCCCAACGTGACTGCTCAGCGTCGGTGGGCTCGAAGGTGGCTCGCTCAGCGGGTGTGGACGAGCTGCCCCAGCAAGGATCTTGCCGGGGCTGCTGGGGTTGCCCTCGGCAAGGGTCCTTGCCAGGGCAACCTGTATTGCCCGTGCAACCTTTGTGGTCTTGGTCCTTTGTTGTTTTGCTTTGCTTGTCCCTGTGGCCTTGGCTCTTCTCCAGCTTCCCTCTCTTGCCTTGCTCATGTGTGGTCGTGGCAGGTGGCTCTGACTGCCCATGCACAAGTAAAGGGGTCAAAATCTAGGCCCCTACTTTTGTACACCGACAGGAGCCCCCGGGCCTGGGTCACACATAGGCGCAGCATGTTGTTGGGCCACGCCTAGAACGGTGTGCGGGCAGTTGAGGCGGATTTTATCGCGGCCACTGTTCCGCCCGCTGCACTTCCCCATGACCTGCATTGAACGCGCGACATGGGGGTCATGCGCGCGCATGACGTGGGCACGCTGGCGTCACTTTTCGGTGGACAGTAAAGAGGCGGCTTGCGTGTCTCTTCGAGACCACAAGGCCTCCTCCCATTTACTGCCCTTGCTCGGGAACCATCGTTCCACGCGCCCCATCGCACCCGCTCCTTGCGCCACGTTTGCTGCATGCAGAGCGAATGACAGGCGCAGGGGTCGTGGATAGTCGCGCGCGTGCGGGTCGATTCCCACGCGCCTTCAATGGAGCGGGGAGGGCGGTCAATGGCCCTGCACGCTGTCATCTCTAGAGGCCAGATTGGCCGAGAGGGGGCGGCCGAGCCTCGCCCCCGCCCCTTTATAAAGAGGGGCACGAGAGGGATGGTGCCTCCCAACCTTTCGCTGTCTGCCTCTTCCCATCTCCGCTTCCTTTCTTCTTCTGCTATGGCGAGGGGGCGTGGCGATGCTTCATCAGTGGCGGCGAGGGTTTCGGCCAGACAGCGCATCACTCCTCCCCAAGAACTCGTAGCGGCGGAGTCGGCCGCTAGAGGGAGGGGAAGGGGGTGAGGCCGAGGCCGCCGTGGAGCACGGGGGAGAGGAGGACGGGGCGGCAGATCCGCCTCGCCCCCTCCAGCAGCCCTTCCTTCGATGGAGGGCCATGCTGGGGATAATCCCTGCGAATTCTTTGTCAGGCTGCGCCATCCGCCACGCCGTCGCCTTCGCCTTCCGACCCCGTTTGCGCGGGAGATGGAACTAGATCTGTCGCAGGCGCTGTGGCTACACATGAGGGGTTGCGGGAACAGCGGTATGTGGGCCGACGTCGAGTTCCCCGCCCCTCATGTCATGTATCTTCACCGAGGGTGGAATACCTTCGCTCGCCTTCATAGCTTGACGGACGGGCTCGCTCTCCATTTCAAACTAATGGAGGGTGGCCTCCTCTTTGTTAAGATCTTCGGGCACTTCGAGACCCGCATGAGGTGCTGCGTAGAGAGCTCCTCTGATGATGAATAGTTCTCCTCAAGTGAGAGTGGCGAGGAAGACAACTGCAACGACAATGAGGGCAGCGGGCGGCAGGATGACGGGTCCGACTAGGTGTCGGGCGCTGCACCGAGCGGCACCGGCGACCCCATCATCCGTGTTGCCGTCTCCTTGAACTTCTCGGGGTCGCCTCCTTGGGCGGCTGGCATAGGGAGGCTGCGGAAGAGGAAGAGGACGAGCGGCGAGGCCGTCAAGTCAGAGTACGCGGACACTGACGCCTTCGTCGCATGTTGGCGTCCTGCCGCCTCGTCTTCGAGCTCTGCCTCCGGCGCCGCCATCACCATCCAGCCCTTGGACGGCCACCGAGATGTTCTCTCGGTGTCTTCTGCCACTCGTAGCTCACCTAGGCGCCCCTTTTGCCCTTCTGCTTTCTCGTTCCATTTCCTGAGGAGAGGGACAAGAAAGGGATTACGGGCACCTTATATCTTTTTAGTCTTGTAAGCCTTCGGGCCTTCGCTAGATTTAGAACTTGTAATCCCCCTTTTTCATGTTTTTATTTTGTTTGGACTGTACCTGTACGGGATGTTTTTTAATGAAAAAAGGGATGTTTGCCAGGGATTTTCATTCGTGGGAGGAACCCACGACAAGGGGTGACTCCTTGTCATCCTTAAGATAAATGTTTTTTTTCAGCAACAGGCCTTGCCGTCTTCCCACCTCACTTGACCTTTCCCACGCTCTTGGCGGAGTCAAGGATGAGGTGGGCTTAGGCCCCTCGTTCCCCTCCTTTGCTGCCGTGGCTACGACCAGATCCAGACCCAGGAAATAATCCTTGGGTGCCGAAAAGGGGGAGCATGGTAGCTCAGAGATAGAACGGGGTTTCACGCATCCCAGTCCATAATGAAACACATGATAGGGGATAAAAGACTTATCTGGATTTGCAGCCCCCGGCGATTTTGGCTTGCCGCGGAAGGATCCTTGTTCTTACAGCCCCCGGCAACTCTGGCTTGCCGGGGCCCGGGTGCCGGTCCATTCCTTTTCTTTCAGGACAGCTCGGCAAGAATACTTACGTGCCCTGCGAACCAAAGAAAGACAGAAAAGAGCAGAGAGATGCGCACTCGACCTCTAAGCTAGGAGTTAGCCGCCGCTAAGCACTATCAACCCTAACCGAGGAAGAGACTCAACCTAGCATGCATGCTATAACTTAGGGCCCCAGCGCTTCGTTTATTTATGCTCAGGGTCTGCGCCTGGCTTTGTACAAAGGGTTACATGCCTTGCCGGCAAGGCTTGTACAAAAGGGTGGCTTGCTGGGAGGCCCGGCAGCCGCGCCTTATGGGTAAAACTTGCGAAGATGCTCGATGTTCCATGAGTTGCTTACTGGAATGGCATCTTCGGTCTCCAGGCGGACTGCGCCGGGCCGGGTGACTCGCGTTACCCGATAAGGGCCTTCCCACTTTGGCGTCAACTTGTTGGAATTCTTGGCCGACTGAACATGCCGAAGAACAAGGTCGCCTTCCTTAAGGCTCCGGGCATGAACCTTGCGGCTATGGTAGCGGCACAAAGCTTGCTGGTAGCGTGCTGCTCTCACAGCCGCCCGGAAGCGATCTTCCTCAAGGAGCGTTGCATCATCTTGCCGCACTCGAGGTGACCCGTATATGAGTTCCGTGGGGACAACTGCCTCTGCCCCGTATACCAGGGCAAAGGGTGTCTGGCTGGTGGCTCGATTTGGCGTCGTTCTGATCGACCAAAGAACCACCGACAAGTCACCAATCCAGTGCCTTCCACCCTTGCACAGCCTATCAAAAGTCTTGGTCCTTAGGCCCCGCAGGACTTCTGCATTCGCCCTCTCCGCTTGGCTGTTTGTAACGCCCCGGATTCGATGCGCCAGGTGTCCGCCAGTTAATCGCCGTCTTTGCCATGTCATTTGCTTGCGTGTTGCATTTTATCATGTCATCATGTGCATTTCATTTTGCATGCGTGTTCGTCTCATGTATCCGAGACTTTTCCCCGTTGTCCGTTTTGCAATCCGGCGCTCCTATGCCCTCCGGCATTCCCCTTTTGTCTCCTGTTGTGAGTGGGTGTTCAACTTTCTCGGAATGGCCCGAGTCTTGCCAAGCGGCCTTGGTATAGCACCGTTAGACCGCCTGTCAAGTTTCGTGCCATTTGGAGGTCGTTTGGTACTCCAATGGTTAACCGGGTAACCGTAAAGCCTTTTCTCTTTGCAGCCCAACACCCCTTCCAAACTGGTCCAAAACCCATCTAACTCCCCTCCATGCTCTCGGTCGTTCGATCATGATCGCGTGGCCGAAAACCGCTCCTCATTTGGACTCTCCTAGCTACCTCTACCTATTTATATGTGCCTCCCCCCGAAAAATCCCGCAGACGAAACCCTAGCCCAGCTCCCCTCGCGCGCCGGACATGTCCAGCCGCCACGTCGCTCCAGCCAATCAGATCCGGCCACGTCAGCCCGCCGCTGCCCCCGTCCAACCGGGCGCCGCCACCTGTCCCGTCGCCCGTCCCACGCGCCGCCGCGGCCCGCGGGGCCCGGGGCC
>NC_041387.1:144164229-144272777 GCF_002162155.2 Triticum dicoccoides | reverse complement strand
GCCCCGCTCGCCTCTACCGGCGCCTCCCCTCGCCGGATCCGCCACCGACCGACGCTCCCGATCCTGCCGGTCACCGCCCCGCCGCCGACCGCGCCCTCCTGCTCCGCCGGAGACGTGCCGGAGCTCCACCGCCGTCGCCATGGCGCCGGTGCCGCCACCGTGCCTCGGGCACGAGGGGATTCCTCCCCTGCCTCATCCACGCGGGCCTCGGCCCAGTAGCGCCAAGGCCCAGCCCAGCTACCGCAGCCCCAGCCGGCCCACCTCGTCCTCCACAAATCTGGGCTCAGCCCGCTAGGTGAGCGGCCCGTCTAAAACACGCCCAGTTGCATTTTAGTTATCACCCGCTCGTCCTATTTTTTTTTTAAAACTGCCAAGTCCCGAATTTGTGTAATTTTCATGCCACATTCATCGCATCGTAACTCGGCATAAGTAGCTCCGTTTCGTGCGTGTAATATGTCAAATTGTCCGCCTCAACGAGTACATCATTTCATTCCATTGCATATTTTTCATTTGAGGTCATCTTGATGCCTGAATCATCGTTGTAAGTGTGCTTCATGATGTTTTCTGCTGTCTGTTATCAGAATGAGCTCTTTTGTCATTTTTGCCATGATTGATGTGTGCATCCTATGAGGTTGATGTCTTCATGTGTTTTGAACTATGCCATTCCATATTTACAGGGGTGTATGCCATGTATTTTTGTGATCAATGTGGTGACTAGCACAAGCATGCAAACTAGGCATCATGATGTTGCTGATTTTAGTCCCTGTTCTGCTGTTATTTTGATGCCATGTAAACATGTTTCTACAGAGAGATCCATGCATATTTTGAGATACTTAAGTAAGGGTGTTTTGAACATGTGGTATTTGTCTATCCATCCATGCCCTTAGTTGCAATTATGGAGTAGTCTAGCATGTCATTTTCGTGCTCTACTTTTGCTTCAAAATGTTTCCTGGCAGATTGTTTACATGTTATTCAATTTGGCCAAGGATGCTATAGTTGATCCGTGCATGCTATGGACTTGTTCTTGACTTGGTTTGTTTCACAAACATGTCTTCTTGATGATGCTATGCTTATCTTGTCATGAACTGACTTGTGGTGAGTGAATCGAGCTTGTTAAGTAGGGTTCTTCATGTTGCTGTTTTGCTAGGCTGAATGTGTTATTTCGTGATGCTATATAAACATGTTGCTACTAATCATTCTATGCATAATCTGGAGATGTTCTATAAATATGTCTTGAACTACATGTCATGCTCTATCCATTAATGCCCCTGGTTGCAATTATAGCGTGCTGTAGATTGTTCATATCTTGCTCCAAAGTTGCTTGATAATATTGTTGTCAGCCTGTTAACATTAAGTTCAGTTGTTCTCATGTGTTTTCCTAGTGATCCATGCACCCTATGAACTTGCTATTGCCATGCTTAGCTACACAAACATGCCTTATTACTGTTGGTTGCCTTGCTATGCCATGTTTTGCTCTGTAGCGAGTTCCACAAGCTCATTAACATGCCTTCATAATTCTGTTTCTGCCATGTTTGAATCTGTAATATAACTTGCCATGTTTACATGGGTGCCATCATATTTTCTGATCCTTTTTGGCTCGTGGTCAGTAAGGGATTTTTGATCTATGCTTTGAGTAGATTCATGCCATGCCTTTGTTTGCCATGATAAGTTCCTGTAGCATGTTAATAACTTGCTCTGAACATTGCATCGTGATGTTATTTTCTGCAAAGTCTGAAATTGTTATTACTTGCAATCTTACCATGTGTGTTTGAGCATGTTCTAGTGATTTCTGGAGATAGCTCAGTGTTCATGTTTTGTTATGCATTACCTGTACATCATGCCCATGTCTTTTGTTATTATGTTGACGTGTTGTAGCATGTTGTTTTGATGCTTGCAATATGCCTAGTTGATGTTTTGGACATCTTGTCCTTTAAACTTGTTTCATGTGTGTGTGTTGAACCGTTGCTCCGTTTTGAGTGTGCTCTATATGAAACTTGCTTAGAATTGCATGTAGTTTCATATTATCATGTTGCATCCATGTTTTGAGGTGTTTGCTTGATGTTTGGGTGCATTTTGCATCAATGCCATGTTTAACTTGTTTTGCTCATATCTTCTAGGCCGTAGCTCCGAACTAAATGAACTTTATATGTAACTTGACTAGAATCTCGTGTAGATCATCTTGGTTCATCTTAACTTGCTGTTTAACAACTTGAACATAAGGTTTATTCAGATCTGGACCAACTTCGAAATATGCATATGAGGACTTACCGGAATTGTTCTATGTTGTTCCCGGCCTCATTTAAACTTGCCTTGATGTGTTGCTCTTGTTTGCATCATCTCTTGCCATGAGTAGCTTCATGTAGCCTTGTCATGCATCATGCTTGTTGTGCATCATGTCTTGTCTATGTGTGGTGTGTTTACTATGTTGTGTGCTTCTTTTCGATAGTTCCTGTTTCGTTGCGATCGTGAGGATTCGTTCGTCTACGCTTGGTTCGACTTCATCCGTTCGTCTTCTTCATGGACTCGTTCTTCTTCCTTGCGGGATTTCAGGCAAGATGATCGCTACCCTGGATCTCACTACTATCATTGCTATGCTAGTTGTTTCGTTCTATCGCTATGCTGCGCTACCTATTACCTGTTTATCAAGCCTTCCCAAATTGCCATGAACCTCTAACCTTTGACACCTTTCCTATGCAAACCGTTGTTTGACTATGTTACCGCTTTTGCTCAGCCCCTCTTATAGCGTTGCTAGTTGCAGGTGAAGTTGAAGATTTCTCCATGGTGGACAGGATTTTGGTTGGGATATCACAATATCTCTTATATTATTAATGCATCTATATACTTGGTAAAGGGTGGAAGACTCGGCCTTTTGCCTAGTGTTTTGTTCCACTCTTGCCGCCCTAGTTTCCGTCATACCGGTGTTATGTTCTTGGATTTTGCGTTCCTTGCGCGGTCGGGTGATTTATGGGACCCCCTTGACAGTTTGCTTTGAATAAAACTCCTCCAGCAAGGCCCAACCTTGGTTTTACCATTTGCCTCACCACCACCTACCCTTTCCCTTGGGTCGGCCAACCCAAGGGTCATCTTTATTTTAGCCCCCCCCCGGGGCCAGTGCTTGTCTAAGTGTTGGTCCGAACTGAGCTGCCTGTGGGGCCACCTCGGGGCAACTTGAGGGTTGGTTTTACTCGTAGCTAGTCTCATCCGGTGTTGCCCTGAGAACGAGATATGTGCAGCTCCTATCGGGATTTGTCGGCGCATCGGGCGGCTTTGCTGGTCTTGTTTTACCATTGTCGAAATGTCTTGTAAAACGGGATTCCGAGTCTGATCGGGTCTTCCTGGGAGAAGGTCTATTCCTTCGTTGATTGCGAGAGCTTGTAATGGGCTAAGTTGGGACACCCCCGCAGGGTATAATCTTTCGAAAGCTGTGCCTGCGGTTATAGGCAGATGGGAATTTGTTAATGTCCGGTTGTAGATAACTTGACACCAGATCCGAATTAAAACGCATCAACCGCGTGTGTAGCCGTGATGGTCTCTTTTCGGCGGAGTCCGGGAAGTGAACACGGTTTCTGGGTTATGATTGACGTAAGTAGGAGTTCAGGATCACTTCTTGATCATTACTAGTTGACGACCGTTTTGCTTGTTCTCTTCTCGCTCTTATTTGTGTATGTTAGCCACCATATATGCTTAGTCGCTGCTGCAACCTCACCATTTTACCCCTTCCTTTCCCTTTAAGCTTTGCTAGTCTTGATACCCATGGTAATGGGATTGCTGAGTCCTCGTGGCTCACAGATTACTACAACAACAGTTGCAGGTACAGGTTGTGCGATGATCATGACGCGAGAGCGATGCTTGCTTGCTTTGAGTTCTTCTTCTGCTTCTTCTTCGATCAGGGGATAGGTTCCAGGTCGGCAGCCTGGGCTAGCAGGGTGGATGTCGTTTGAGTTTCTGTTTGTGTTTCATCCGTAGTCGGATGATGCTCTGATGTATTGTGATGTTGTATTCGTGTAGCATTGTATGCCTTATGTATGTATCCCCATCTATTATGTAATGTTGATGTAATGATATCCACCTTGCAAAAGCGTTTCAATATGCGGGTCTATTCTTGGTGGGACCTTCGAGTTCCTTTTGGATAGGGTCGCAAATTGGGCGTGGCACTGTTGCTCCGTGGATGTGCCACAGAAGCAAAACAGACCCTGCAGCCGAGATCCTCAACGTATTGCATGAAGGCGTGGCTCATGAACTGTGTGCCGTTGTCCATGATGATCCTGTTGGGTACCCCAAAATGGCACACTAGTCCCTTGAAAAACTTGATGGCTGACTGCGCTGTCACCTTCCTCACTGCTTCCACTTTTGGCCACTTTGTGAACTTGTCGATTGCGACGTACAAGTACTCAAAGCCCCCGAATGCACGGGGGAAAGGGCCCAAGATGTTGAGCCCCCATACCGAGAAGGGCCAGGAGAGAGGGATAGTTTGAAGGGCTTGAGCTGGTTGATGAAGCTTCTTCGAATGGAACTGGCATGCTTCACACTTGGTTGCTAGTGCCGTCGCATCCTGGAGGCCAGTGGGCCAGAAGAAACCTTGCCGTGCCGGCAAGGGCCCTCGACCCTATGTGGGAGCCACATATGCCTCCATGTATCTCCGTCAACAGCTTTAGTCCTTCCTCCCGGGAGATGCACATCAATTTCATTCCGTTTGGCCTTCTTTTGTACAATACGCTATCAACGAACTGGTACAGAGCAGACTGGCGGGCTACTTTTTCTGCCTCTTCCTGCTCCTCAGGAAGCTCCCCTTTTTGAAGGAATCGGACGGTGTGTTGTGCCCATGCCGGAGCCTGTGGCTCGACGGCAAGGACCCAAGGCATTTCTTCTGCCGCGGGAGCAGCCGCCGCCTGGCAGGACGACGGCACCCCTGAAGGGTCCCGCGCTGCCTGCGGGGGCCCCGACCCCGTCTCTGGAGCCTGCGACTGGTGGCTCATCGCCTGGCGCGAGAACGGCGCCACTCGCCAGGCCTGAACCGCCAGGGTGATGTGGATGTTCGCGGGCCGCGCCAGGGGTTCTCTCCGTGACTGGCCCGCTACTCGTCCGCACCGGTGCCGGCAACTTGGTCCCGAATGAATTGATTGTCATGGTCGTCTTCTTCTTAGGAGCCATGGCGATGAAGAACAGCTAGGCCAACTGCTAGACCAGATTCTCGCAATAGCGCTGCCCCTACCTAGCGCGCCAAAGATGTCGGTGGGAAACGACACCTATGGGATCACTGGAATCCCTTCTGCGGTTGCGGGGCGCAGAATCATGAGAAGAGCGGGACTAGGGGATGGCACACAGGGGATTTACCCAGGTTCGGGCCGCAAAGATGCGTAAAACCCTATGATCCTGCTTTGGTGGTTGTATTAGTGTTCTTGAGCTCTCGAACTAGCTCTTGGTGCTGCGAGGTTCCAAAGAGCCGAATCCCTTCTCAGTATGCCATGGGCCTCCTTTTATAGGCGAAAGGGGCTGCCACAGTGGCACACAGGAGGTGGGAAGTGCTACAGCATTGCGAGGTTATCGCTAGTATTACAGGACAAGACGCATTAAATGCGAGGCTTAGGTGTCCGTCACTTTATTGGGTGATGGGGGTGAGGCCCGTCCCGTCCTTCGCCGCCCCTCCTGGCCTTGACACGCGCCCCGGCCAGCAACGCATGTAGTGCCATGCAGGCAGGCAGGCAGCTGAGGTGGCGCGGTGGTGGAGCCTCCACGAAGGTCTGCATGCTGACACGCAGGTGCCTGCCTAGCTGGTTGGGTCGGTGGCTGCGCATGAACGGTGGTAGGAACTTGGCTGGTGCGGGCCTGGCAGTGGCCTTGCTGGGGCGCTTGATGATGGTCTTGCCGGGTAGCCCGGCAAGGGTCTTGCCATGGCGCGCTGGCTTCCCCGGCAAGGATCTTGCCGGGGGGGTCCTGTGGGTTTCTTCGGTGGGGACGGTTGCTCTCCTATCCCCATTTGATCTTGATTGCTCTATGTCTTCACAAAGATCTGCATGCCACCATGGAGGTGCCTCCCGAACCCTGTCCCAACGCGACTGCTCAGCATCGGTGGGCTCGAAGGTGGCTCGCTCAGCGGGTGTGGACGAGCTGCCTCGGCAAGGATCTTGCCGGGGCTGCTGGGGTTGCCCTCGGCAAGGGTCCTTGCCGGGCAACCTGTATTGCGCATGCAACCTTTGTGGTCTTGGTCTTTTGTTGTTTTGCTTTGCTTGTCCCTGTGGCCTTGGCTCTTCTCCGGCTTCCCTCTCTTGCCTTGCTCATGTGTGATCGTGGCAGGTGGCTCTGACTGCCCGTGCACAAGTAAAGGGGTCAAAAGCTAGGCCCCTACTTTTGTACACCGACAACACCCCTTCCTGATCTGAACCTCACACCTGTCCAAAGTCATGTGTTGAATGCTTTCATTGCTGGAGAAAAATGGAAGTTTGAGAAGCCCAGATCAGTGAAGAAAGCTCAGTAGAGAAAGGAACATTATCTGAAGAAAAATGTGCCGAAAATGATGACTAAAGAACTTGTGACAATTCAGTCTGAAATCAAAGCTCTCAGTGATGAATTTGACGCATACAAAGCAGATTGGCTAGGAACCAAAGTCAGATTCGTCAAGCTAGCTAAAGGCCTCAAGCCCAATGTTGTTGTTGAAGCGCAACAAGAAGTTCCTCAGGGTGAAGCATCTGCTCAGCCCACTTAAGAACATGCCAGCACCACTGATGAAACTCAGGCTGCTGAAGAAACTGAAAGTGCCAGGGCTGATGATGATATTCCAGCTCCTGATGAAACTGCCAGGGTAACCACCAACGTTGCGCCTGAAGAACAAGCCAGGCCAGCTGAAGAATCTGTCGCTGCGCCGGAAGAAACTGTGCCACTTTCATCTGATCCTCTTGCAAAATCTTCACAGATGAAAAGCACTCCCCTTCCTTCTACATCAGAATCGAAGAAAACAAAGGCTGTTGAAAGGGCAGCAGCTAAGAAGACGAAAGCATCAAATGCCTCAGAGTCTTCAGCTCCAAAGAAAGTGAAGACTTTGACATGCTCTTTTGAGAACCCCATTGATGTTGTTCCACTGAATGTCATGCCATCAAAGGAATTTGTTCCTTTTGGTGAAGAATATGTCATCTCTGATGACACTGATGAAGAAGATCCTTCTGCTGCTACGTTAGTGCAGTTGGATGAAGAAATTGAAGTGGATAATATCCCTTCACCGCTATAGGTATCAACGCCGCTGCCTTAGTTCACTGCCGAAGAGGCCGGTGGTGAAGAAGTTGAAGCTGATGAAGAGGATGTGGACATCGGGTCTACGACACCAGTAATGATTGACGATTTTTGGGAAAGTCATCATCCAAATTCTCCTCTGTTCACTCTTCTGCAGCAAATTCCTCAGTCCCCCGTGCACACTGAAGAAATTCACAAGGGCTCTGATCAAGGTCAAGCTTCACTTCACTCCATCCCTAAAGAAATTCTGGCCACTAGTGCTGATGAAATTGAGAAGAAGACAGTAGTGAAACTGCTCCAGAGATTCCTCAGCCTGCTCCAGAGGTTGCACTTGAAATGGCTGTGAAGACTTCACCTATAAATCTTCAGCCCAAGCCATAGAATCCTCACTCCAAGAAGCAGAAGTTCAAGGCTGATGACTTCTTTGCTGAGCATCATTTCTACTCAGATTTCAATCCTTATGACACTTCTCGTCTTCGATGCAAGTGCTTCTGGACTACTTCTTAGATGAACTTCTATTCCTCACTGTTGTTTGACAAGGACAAAGTGTTTGACCATGAGCATCTTCCTCATGTGGATATGGAGTCACTTCCGTGCTTTACTCCAGTCCTTAGTGTTCTTCATGATACAGGGCTTCTCAACTTTTGCATCGATATCTGCGATTGGAATGAAGAGCTAATTCTTTAGTTCTATGCCACTCTGCATCTGACAGGCAATGTTGACGATGTGAATTCATGGGTTTTGGACTGGATGACTGACAATAATCATCACAAAGCTCCGGCCTCTGAATTGCTTCATGTCGTCCCAGTCAGTCCGCCCACTGAAGGAGCTCTAAAGCTATATGAGGAACCTGAACTATCAAATCATCTGATGCAAGTGATGATGAAACCTTTGAAGGTTGGCCAAGTGCCGAGGACAAATTCCCTCGTTAAGGATCTGTTGTATGTGCCAAGGACTGTCTATCGTATTATGGCCAAAACCCTCAATCCCATTAAAGGCCACAACTCTGAAGAAGAAGTTGTTGGCATCATGAAGAACTTGCTTTTCAACATCATGCATGGTATTCCAATCAACTATCATGATTTCTTCATAAGGACTTTTGCTAATGCTGCTTTGTCACCTTTTGAATTAAAGCCTTATGCTCCCTGGATCATGAAATTCATCGGATCAAGGACTTAAATACACTACAAGGCTGATTTTAAAAATCATCTCAACTATCTGCCCCCGATCGAAGTCCTCAAACGGACTATTTCCTCAGCTGATGAGAAGGGCAAGGCTGCAGTTATTGATGAAGGCACTCATCCTTTGGATGGACAGTTTCAAAAGGTAGCATCCTACTCCACTAATGATGACTCTGCCACACATGATACTGCTGCAAATGCTTCAAAGCAAAATCCTCAGGCAACAGCTCCACGTGTGATGACTGATCGTGAGCTTCTTCTAAGTCTTCATCAAAAGGTGGACATGAATCACAAGTGGGTCAAGCGTCAGTTTGGTGCTATTCTTCACAACATGGCAGTCACTCAAAATACTGTGAAGAAGAATCACTATTATCTGCATCAAGTCTTCGACCGCACCTAGGCTATTCTTTCACATGTCTACACCGATGATGACCTCAAGAAGATGGACTTCCAACAAGACTTTGACTAGTCTCAGCCACCTTCGAAGAAATTCAAGAAGGTCAAAGTTCCTCCGCTGGTCGTCAGTTCATATTCTTCATCGCGCAAGATGGACGAAGCTGAAGATTTGGACGACACTGCAGCAGGCCCTACTACAACGGACGACCCCAACAACACTGGCGCTCCTCCATCGACATCATGAAGAAATTCTTTAGGGGTGTTAGTCCTCACTTTTCGTCCCTTTTGGTCATTTGATGACAAAGGGGGAGAAATTTGAGTTAGTCTTCAAGCAGGTCTATATATGGACGTTTTTTTGCTAAGTTACAACTCTTGCTCTTCTGAAGTATTTGTTGGATCGAGTTGTAAACTTAAGTCCGATGGTGGCCTAATACTTTGGCTCTGTTTTTTCTGTATGCTATTTCCTCATATATGCGTGTATGAATTACAAGATATAGGGGGAGATCTCCATGATATTACTCTACAAAGTGCATTGCTTTTTGAAAGCAAATTCCTCACATATGCACATCTTTAGGGGGAGTTCTTCTATATCTTGCAATCAAATTCCTCAATATTGAGCACTTTCAATTGATATGTTTATCCTCATTGAAAACTTAACCTATTTGACATCAATCACCAAAAAGGGGGAGATTGTAAGTGCATCTAGTGCCTGTTGGTGTCAAATCGGGTGGATCTCGGGTAGGGGGTCCCGAACTGTGCATCTAAGGCTAATGGTAACAGGAGGCGGGGGACACAATGTTTACCTAGGTTCGGGCCCTCCCTATGGAGGTAATACCCTACTTCCTGCTTGATTGATCTTGATGAATATGAGTATTACAAGAGTTGATCTACCACGAGATCGTAATGGATAAACCCTAGAAGTCTAGCCTATGAGGTTATGATTGATGTGGCTAAACCCTAGAAGTCTAAACCCTCCGGTTTATATAGAGACCGGGAGGGGCTAAGGTCATACAAAGTTAGTTACAGAGAAAGGAATCTACATATCCAAATCGCCAAGCTTTCCTTCCACGCCAAGGAGAGTCCCATCCGGACACGGGACGAAGTCTTCTGTCTTATATCTTCATAGTCCAACAGTCCGACCCACATATATAGTCCGGGAGTCCAAGGACCCCTTAATCCAGGACTCCCTCAGTAGCCGCTGAACCAGGCTTCAATGATGGTGAGTCCAGCATGTAGATTGTCTTCGTCATTGCAAGGCGGGTTCCTCCTCCGATTACTTCAAAGTAGATCACGAACAAAAGAATCGTGTCCGGCTCTGCAAAACAAGTACCACACGCAACCGTAGAGAGCATGATGTTTACGAGTCCAATCCCCTGACAATTTTGGCAGCACGACATTACGTCACTACCCGACCATTATTTTGAATCATTTTCTAGCCTGCCACTCCATGTTTCGAGGGGCGGTTTTTATTGGCACGTCTTGTCAAAGCAGAGATCATGTCCCCTTATCACGGGATTTTCATCAACATGGGCGTGGGTAACCCAACCGTTTGGTTGGCATGTTTCCTTGGAATAGGCATGTTTTAAGGTCACAAAGGGGACGCTTGATATTCGTCGCCTTTATAAAGGGGTTAAGGCATGTCCTTTTTCTTCCATGCTAGTTCTTCCCTATACCTCCCACCTTAAGCTCCAACACTCAAGGGTCAATCTAGCCGCTTCGAGCCTCCAGCCACATCCGGATCTAGCCTTCAAGGCCGGTGGATGGCCTCTTCTATCACAGAGGAAGATATCTCGAAGCTCAGGGAGGCAAGATAACTGACCGCGGAAATTTACCACAGGCTTCCTGCTCAAGGGCAGGTTATTCCTACTCCCAGATCCAATGAGAGGGTCGTGTTCATCTCTCACTTCCTTCGAGGGCTTGGGTTTGCTCTCCATCCCTTTGTACGAGGGCTTATGTTTTATTATGGGCTAGATTTCCATGATCTAGCTCTAGACTCCTTCCTCCACATCTTGGTGTTTATCACCACATGCGAGGCCTTCCTCCGTATCTCCCCACACTTCGGCTTATGGCTCAAGACCTTTAGCGTGAAACCGAAGGTGATCGGCGGGAAACAAGCGGAGTGTAGAGGTGCTTCAATAAGCAAACTTACCACTTCCCCCTGGACGAAGGGCTCCTTCGTAGAATCTTCTGATCTATGGTAACGGGAATGGTTCTACATTACCGAACCCCGTGGTACAAAGCGGGTAGCTGCACCTGCCTTTCAATCTGGCCCTCCGCTTCAGCTTGCATCCTGGGTTAACAAAGGGTTGGACTGGGGTTCCGTTGATGAAGTGTAGACATTACAAAGTCGTATTCGAAGCCTCATTAAGAAGGGCACCAGCCTCACCAATATCGTCCAAGTAATGCTAGTCTGCCGAATTCTTCCGTGCCAGAGGCGTCGTCTCCGCATGTGGGAGTTCAATCCGGAAGGTCCATGGACCCTTCAACACTTCTCCGGCATAATGCTCAGAGAGATGTGGAAATTGTTCTTTGGCGCATGAAAACAGTGGTCGGACACAACAGAAGACCTTGGTCTTGACTACAATCATCCGGATACTCTGGTAAGTACTTGACTCCCGAACACAATTTAGTTAGATTACTCGTAACAATGTATTGATAAAACTCCACTTGGCCAGGGTTGGCTAAATAAGGCGGAGAGAATCAGGTGTCCGGCTCCTCTTCCCGAAGACTATGCCGATCCGGTGCTAACAAGGATGCTGGCTCCGGTGGCATATCAAGTGTCGGCGGGGGAAGATAAGGAGGAGAGCGAAGAGGCCCAAGGCAGCCTTCATTCCGGAGACACACCAGGCAATTTGTCCGGGGAGACCGGAACTTCCCCTTCCAAAAGTGGAAGGGAAGGGCAAGCTGACATCCCTTCTCCTCATGGGAAGAAGCGGACCGCCTCCGAAGACTTGAAGAGAGAAGCTTCTAAGCGGGGGAAGACATTCCGGACAGGGGAGGATGCTGATATGCAGTCACTCCGTGAAGATAAGCCCCTAGCCGGATCGTAAGTGAATCAGGGCGTTTTACACATATCCCGTTCTTTCCTGGCTGTAAGGGTAACATTTTAAACACATGTTTGCAGTCCGGCACGCAGCCCTCCTCAAAAGTCCTCCTCTTCAAGGGATCTTCTTCCAGAGATGATGGAGAGCGAGACGCCTCCACAGATTTCCTTGCCTGATAAGGCAGACGACGCCGAGGTGTCGTTCCGGAGGATCTTTCCCGATCGACGAGTGGCGCAAGAGGCAGTGTGGACCGAGGCCGAAGGTAATACTTCGGCCGCCCAGGGTCCAGGGTGTGCGCCCCCTACAGGGAACAACAAAAGCCCCGGATTATCCAATGTCAGAGGGACGACGCAGCCCGTTCCGGATCCGAGGGCGCCGGATACTATGATGAGCATATTGCAACATGCCTCCGTCTCAGAGGAGGATCATACCTTGATGGGTACAGTGGTTGAAAGAATTCGGTCCATGAAAAGTGGATTGAATGAAGCCCTCACGAGCCTACTAAGAGGCTTCGAGGTACGTGGAGCAATTTTGAATTATGTTATAAATGCAAATTGCACCTGTGTATAGATAGTAGCCCCTGAGACTCTGGTTGGCATCCCAGAGGGAGGCGATCGCCCAGGAAATTATCTGACTAATTTAAAACACGGGCTGTTACATCCGTGGCGACTACCCAAGCTACAGAGGTATCACATCCGAAGAAAAATGTTGATGTAGTGGATGATTACATCAAGCTTATTAACAGGCGGCTCGACGAGGTGCAAGGTATGTCTCTGGGGCACTCAACACATGCTAGTATTGTGAAAAGAGCATGATACTGAAATTTTGTATATGCATAACTGCAGATAACGCCGCCGCAGTTGAGACCCTTCGGGACGAACTGGCCCGGGCCAAGGAGCAAGCCAGGATGAGCAATGCGGCTGCCGAAAAGGTAGCCCCCGAATTGAAAGCTGAGCAGACTGCTCGGCATCAGTGCGAGGAGAAAATATCTTTTGTGGCACTTGATCTGAAGGATGCCACTAGCTGATGCCAAGTTCTTGAGAAGGATAACAAAGCCAAAGCGGCCGATCTTGTCAAGGCCTTACAAGAGGCAAAGGAAGCCCGGTCTGAGTCTAGTGCAGCTCAGGAGGAGATCTGACAAGCTGTGGAGATCGCGGCTGGTAATCCCTTTTTATTGCAAAGTAAGTTTGGTGATCCGAAGTATGGCCTGCTTAATCAACTGTGGAGTTCTCCAAACGCCTTTATGGACCTGCCGAAGAGTGCTGCCGATGCGAATCGATTTTTCCATGTGCAAGAAGGACATGCGACGGAAAAGCTATTTTGGTTGCAATTTGACATGCCAAAGCGTCCACAGTTGAACGTACAGATGGCCCAGTGGAGCTCCACAAGATGTCCGGCACTGCCATGAAAGACATCATAGCCCGGTTGTGGCCAAATGAGCCCATTCCGAATAGTTATTTCAGTTTGGTGCAGCAACGTGTTAATGCGGTGCCGCATATCGACGTTGTGAAGCGGTCAACGTGCATTGAAGGTGCACGGATGGCCCTTGCCCGTGTCAAGATGTATTGGGCGAAGATGAAGGCCACTGATATTGCAGTGTAGAGTCCACCCAAGGGCAAGGGCCTTAACATGCCAGAACATTACTTTGAAGATGTCCTAGAGGGTGCCCGCTTGATAGAGGGACAGTGCTCAGAGAATATAATGTTCGAGTAAAGTGTATCAACATTGTAATAACAATATCATGATATATTTAAGGCTATGTTTTTATACTTTTTGCCCGAAAAATTTTCGTGCCTCCTGTGCGACCATCTTTTTATATATACAATCTGAAAGTTTGTAGTCGTTGGCTTCAGCCCCCTCGCGTATAACGCAGGGGTGTTCGGAAAAGCACTTGATCACACTTGACCCAACGTCTTGGTTCGTTAAGGAGGTGTTAGTGCGGCGAACTAGGCAATCGGACTATAGAGCTTTAACACTTTCACTTAGCCAGAGGAGTTTGACGGTGGGGCTACTATATAGCCCTTGGTATGTCCGCGGTTATCCGAGTACGGTGCGTTTACATACGTGACCAGAGGAACGGTCCTTCATTTAATACGGAGGGAATCGTGAAGATTCCGATGAGTCATCGAGTGGTTGACCAGCTCTCGCCGCATCATGACAGTCAATTTTCTGCTTTCGCTACTGAGGTGCTCATTCGTGCTAGCCAGGGCACAATCGCAGTAGTTCTCCCTTTACTACCCTAGCCGATATAGCGGAACATAAGGTAGTAAGCACAGGAGCCGGGCAACCCAACTATTGACCAAAGACATGATTCGGAGCTGGTGCATATAAGGCCAAATTCGCGACGCCGAACACTCCCTATAGGTGTTCGGACTTTACAATATACACCGGGCTGAATACAGCCCCTGGTGATAGACTCATGGTACCAAGGCACATGTGGCAATCCGATGTAGGGAAAGAGCGCAGGTGATGAGAGCATAAATCTCAAAACACAATATGAACTGGGTTGCTTCTATAACATCCACTTTAGTACGGCGAGCCGTATGTTTACAGATAATGCCGATATCTTTCTTGGACATTTTACATGCCAGGAAAGTATAAAACAACAAGAGATAAAAAAAGGTCTACATAGGGTCTTAATCTAAAAGATAAACCTTAATGCAGGGCCCTGCTGCACGTCTACGCCTTTGTCTCCGTTGTGAAGTGTCCTTGAAGGGTATAGTATGATGGCCATCTGTAAAAAAAGGAAAAAACCAGGTAAAAGAATCTGGTGTGGCTGTAAGTAAAGCTGGTTCGCTTTAATGAACCATGAAGCATAACTTCTAGGGTCCGAATAGGGTCAAGCCAAACTATGTACCTTTTGCGTGCAGAGTGCCCCTGAAGCCGCCCAAGGGATTTTGAGTGTATCTCTTTATGGGTCGGTCGATGGGGGTGTAGTTGCTAATCGAGCTCAGGTTTACCCGAGCTATCGCACTGAGATGTGCGCCAGGCACGTTTAGCTGTGTCAGGGGTATTAATGACCGATGAGCTGCTCGGCTTGAATAGGTCGTTTTGTGCTTCGACTGCTCGAGCCGCCGTGTATTCTTCTGTACGAAGAGAATGTTCCGTATTTCCACTGACCGTAATGATGCCCCGTGGTCCAGGCATTTTGAGTTTTAGATAAGCATAATGTGGGACTGCGTTAAAATGGGCGAATGCCGTTTGTCCGAGTAGTGCATGGTAGCCACTTCGGAACGGGGCAATGTCGAAGATTAGTTCTTCGCTTTGAAAGTTGTCGGGGGCGCCGAATACAACATCAAATGTTAGAGAGCCCGTGCAGCGGGCTTCGACGCCCGGTATAACTCCTTTAAAGGTAGTGCTGCTTGGCTTGATTCTTGACGGGTCAATCCCCATCTTGCGGACACTGTCCTGATATATCAGATTAAGACTGCTGCCGCCGTACATGAGGACTTGAGTGAGGTGGTATCCGTCGATTATTGGGTCGAGCACTAGGGCAGCCGAACCCCCGTGACGGATACTAGTCGGATGATCTCTGTGATCAAAGGTGATCGAACAGGCCGACCATGGGTTGAACTTGGGGGCGACGGGCTCAACGGCGTAGACACCTCCGAGTGCGTGCTTGCACTCCCACTTTGAGTTATGAGTGATATAGATCATGTTCACTATTTTGATCTCCGGTGGTAATTTCTTTTGTCCCCCCGTGTTCGGCTGGCGAGGTTCGTCCCCGTCTTCACTCTAAAGTCCCTTCCCTTTGTGTTCGGGGTTGAGTTTGCTGGCCTGCTTGAAGAACCAACATTCTCTGTTGGTATGATTAGCTGGTTTATTGGGAGTGCCGTGGATCTGGCAGGGCATGTCTAGGATTTTGTCCAGGTTGGATGGACTGTCCTTGTTTCCTTTAAATGGCTTCTTCCGTTGACCGGGTCTGGAGCCCCTGAATCCGGCGTTTACCACTGTGTTGTCTGGGCTTTCTTCATTGTTTCGATGTTATTTTTGTTGCGTCATCGTTTTCCAAGCCATCCCTGACCTCAGATGTGCAGGGATCACTGGTGCTGCTACAGGCTAACCAGCTGTGTTCGCCCGCGGAAAAGCGGGTCATGAGTGTAGTTAAGGCAGCCATTGTCCTTGGCTTTTCCTGGCCGAGGTGTCTGGCTAGCCATTCGTCCCGGACACTGTGTTTGAAGGCCGCTAAGGCTTCGGCGTCCGAACAGTCGATGATTGTCACACCCTAGCTAGTTCATGCATTCCAGTGCTTGCATCATGTTTATCTTTCATCAGAAACTTGAAATGGGGATGACAGAACCCCCAGCACCCCCTGAAACCAACTAGGGTTTACTAAAAATATTTTCAATGAACCTTAAATGCCCTTCTAAAATGTTCATCATCTTTGCCTTGGTCTTAAACCACTGCCAAAAATGGTGCACAAATTTCTAGGTCATCCTAAGGTCACTGGATTAACTAATTAGTTATTTGAATTTGGGCATTTAAATACTATAAAATATTTCAAATGCCCAAATAATCCCAAACTAAAATGTTCCATGTTGGATATATTCCAAATAGTGGCCATGAGCAGTTTGGTGACTTTTGAATATGCCTAAGTATTTTTAGAAATGCCACAAACTTACAGAAATAAAACAAAATAGAAATAAAAGGGAAAAGCCACTTACCTGGCCGAACCCACCACCCAGCCCACCTGGCGGCCCAGCACTGTGCTGGCCCATGCCAGCCAGCTGCTTCGTCCCCACCAGGCAGGGAGGGAGGTGACGCCGATGAGCGCGAGCTCGCCACGGCGCCACCTGCTTCCTGCTTCGCCCCTGGACGAGCTGGTCGACCTCCACGTCGCCCCCTCGACATGCTGGACACGTCCATTCTCCCCCAACGCCTCTCCCTCGCTTCCCTCCACCATGGCCGACGTAGCCGCAACCACCTCGCCGTCGTAGACGTGGCCACCGCCATCTATGCGTCGCCTCGCCATGTCCAGCAGCTACGCCATCGTCCTCTCCATCGAGTAGGCCGAGCCCCGAGCGCTCGCTTGCCCCGAAGCCACTGCATCAACCTCGCTCGACTCCGCCACCGTCGGAGATCCCCTTCACCGTCACCGCAGCTACAGCTCGTCCCCGACTGCGCCGCCTAGCTCATCGTGTTCGCCGTGAGCTTCAGCCCCTTCCCCTCCCTCTCGTTCTCACTGCCGTCCCCTGCTTTGACCACAACAAGCTCAACCGCACGTGCTGCTGCCTGAGCTCGTTGCCGACGATGCTCCAGCCACCCAACAAGCACGACACCTTGTCTAATGAGTTCACCGCGTCACGTAGACCACGTAGGAGCTGGCCTTGAGCCTCCAAGATCACCACAATGACGAGTTCGACCACACCCGAACTCCGGCAGCCGCACAGCTCGTCGCCGGCATCGTTTCCGCCGACCTGGAGCTCAACCACCACCACCACTCGAAACGGCTCACTCCCAGCTACCCGTAGATGGTCTCCGCCGTTCATTTGGTCGTCGGAGGGCAAATCCCGTAGCCTCCGCCGCGTCTGGACGTCACCGGTGACTAAACGCTGACGAGTCAGCATGGTTTGACCACGTGTTTGACTCCCCTGAGTCACTGACATGTGGGCCCTACCTTTCGGTCAAACCTAGATTAGTGTTAATCTAGTCCTAATTAACTTAATTAGTTAACAGAGACACTGACCAGTGGGTCCTACTAGTCAAGTTTGACCTGGGCGCCCCTGTTGACCTGCTGATGCAATGCTGACGCAGTAATCCACTTTTCTGGATTTATTCTTATTCAGGAAATTCCAAAAATTAGTGCAAACTTCAAAAATTCATAGAAATTAATCTGTAACTCCAAATGCAAAGTGTTATATATGAAAAATGATCAGAAAATCCCAATCTATCCATACATACTGGTTTAATACATGTTTAAACAAGTTAACTTGCTGTTTAGTGCAAAACATGATAAAGCACTATTTAAGATCATATATGGGTTTGGAATTTGAATCTTTGGTTCAAAATGGCTCAAACTCATCTGGTCATAGTTGCATTAGCCCAATACACTCATTTTGTCATGTCTCATGCATGCATCATATTGTTGCACTTTGTTTGGTATTGATTGTATATCGGTGCTCTCTGCGGTAGGTTCTGCCCCGGAAGAGTACCGCGAGTATCAAAACGAGGAGCAATATCAGACTACGGACCCACAAGGCAAGCAACCAACCATTTGATCATATCGATACAATCCCATGTTCACGCTTCTGCTCTCTTTTACTGCATTTAAGATAACGCGTTTCTGGTGTTTGTAGCTTACTGGAGGCTGTGGGCAGCGCTGACCCTCAGAGTGGGCTGTGATGCAGTAGGTACGTGGCCGGGCATGCCGGGCACCCGTTAGGTGTCTCGGAACCCTGTACACATCGTTTGGGGTCGTATGTGAAAACCTCGGCCGGACCCCCTGCGGATGGAACCTGAATAGGTGATAAACCTGGACTAGAGACTTGAGTGTTTAGGTAGGCTGTGGCCGACACCCACGTTGGGCTTCCGCTTGAAGGTTGCCGAGTACATGTCATGTAAACAACGATAAGTGGTGGAAGCGTGTATGATGAAGTACACCCCTACAGGATTAACATCATCTATTCGAATAGCCGCGTCCGCGGTAAAGGACTACTTGGTTGCTTATACAGTTCATAGACAAGTAAATGGATACTACTAAAAGCCTCAAGATAAGCGTGAGTGCCGAGGATGGCTCTTCCGTAGGATGACTGTGGTGGATCCTCGGTAGTTTATTGAATTGGGGTGTAGTGGACTCGAGTGCGCAAAACATTTACAAGTTGGCGTCTCGTAAGATAGCTTATCCAAGGGTCAAAGTTGTCTTGCTGCAATAACCCCACCATCCCTTCTTGATAATGTGCATGTATGTAGGATTTGATGTAAGTCTTGCTGAGTACCTTTGTACTCATGTTTGCTTAATTTATGTTTTACAGAAGATGCTGCAACCCCTTCTGATGGGTTCTTCATGGACGTTGATGTCGAGGAGTAGGCTAAAGCCCAAGTGGTGATCCTGAGCACACGATGGACCATCTAGGATAGCCAGGCTTCCTCAAGCCTCTTTTATTTTCTAGATGTCTGTACTCAGACATGTTACTTCCACTGTTGGCTTGTATGTTTGTATGACTTGAATGCTAGGTCGTGTGACCCGTATCTGTGTGAATATTATGTATGGCTCTCTGAGCCATTAAATAAAGTACTTGAGTTGTAGAGTCATGTTGTGATGCCATGTTGTATTTGCACATATCGGGCATATTGTGTGTATCATTGAAATGCTTGGTATGTGTGGGATCTGACTATCTACTTGTTTATCTTTGGTAGCCTCTCTTACCGAGAAATGTCTTCTAGTGCTTCCACTGAGCCCTGGTAGCTTGCTACTGCTCCGGAACACTTAGGCTGGCCGGCATGTGTCCTTCTTCGTTCCTGTGTCTGTCCCTACGGGGAAATGTCACGCGATGACTACCACTGTGTTGTTAGCCTGCTACAGCCCGGTTTATCGGAGTCCTGCTAGCCCAGTTGCTACAACCCATATTCACTCGCTGATAACTGACACGTTCGTTGTTGGGTCATGTATGCCTGTCCCTGTAGATGCTAGCGACACTTTGGGTTCCCGACTAGCCATGTCAGCCCGGGCTCCTTGTCATATAGATGCTAGCGACACTATCATATACGTGTGCCAAAAGGCGCAAACGGTCCCGAGCAAGGTAAGGCGACACCCGTGGGGATACCGTGTGTGAGGCCGCAAAGTGATATGAGGTGTTACATGCTAGATCGGTGTGGCATTGAGTCGGGGTCCTGACACCGTTGGCATCAGAGCCGGACTGCCTGTAGGTTCTTCAAGCCAAACTGGTCGATGTTGAGTCTAGAAATGCTTTAGTTATATGTAGGGGAATTGATTGTGGGATGGAACGTAAGGTTCTTTTTACTCCTTCACCTCATGGCATTCCGATCTCAGTCAGTCGATCCTTTTCCACCGGGGGTTAAGGACTAGGATCTCTTCTCTCTATCAGGTTCACATGTTACTAATCTGTAGTACCTTATAGGGTTGATGGTTACAAGCCTAGTTCAGTTCTACTACTCCAATATGTTGATAAGTTGGACCCAGAACCTTGATATGGTGTTGTTGAGTGTCTATGCAATCCTTTGCAAAGTGTCTCAAAATCCTTTTGAGCATTTACAGCCGTTATGCCGTCCAATTTCTGCTAGAAGTTCTAATGTCTTTGAATTATTGGTGTTTCAGATGTCTTCCCGCACTGTTCACCAGGTGGTTCGACTGACCCATGGCATTGACGTGCCTGGGCATACAGCCATGTTGGTACGAGTGATGACTGAGACCGGCTACAGATGGTATCCTGAATATACCGTCGAGGAGAAGTTCCGCGACTTCAATCAGACTCGGTTCATCTGTACCGTGCGGATTTTCCCATCTTACCCTGATTCTACCGAGCCTCTGCACTGGTCCTATGGGCTTGGTATGACCGTAGAGATGTCCGTGCAGCACGCTGCCGACTCTATGATCTCCATCATCCGAGCTGGGTATGCATTGCTGAATGATTCTAAGTTCCGCTATCTGCTGGCGACACGCACTGGCTCAGAGGGCTACTATACTAGACTATATGCCGATGCCGCTCACGAGGAGCCACTTCTTTGCACTACTACCGGGACGCTAGAGGAGAGAGATCGAGAGAACTGTGCTTTATGCATGGAATTGTACAACACCCGCCAGGACCACTGGGCTACCCTGACGTGGCTTGCGCTAGCCGTTCAGACGGGCTACCTGGATATGCATGACTTGTACCCTGTCCGCACACGTCTTTCGGCTCACATGGATTACACAGATGTTGGAGGTATCACACCTCCGCACGGGCGCCGTCTTCCACCATTCGTGGGGCCGAGGCCTCATCCGAGCCCGTATGGTCCATAGTCTCAACATGATCGTGAGTTCTCGGATCCACACGTCCCGCTTCCAGGCTATGCGGGGGATCTCTACGAGGACTACTACGGAGCTGGAGATGACTGAGCTGGATCACGACAGTAGTAGTTGTAGTAGTCGTATTTCCATAGTCCTGCGTGTCTTGTGGAATATGACGTAGTTTGTACTAGATTTCGGAGGTGTAGAAAAATAATGTATAGTAGTTTGGGATGCCTCCAATGAGATGTAATCTTCCTTTCACTGCAGTTGTACTCAGTTTGGTCTTGTACTAAACCATGTACGGTGTGTATGATGATGGAATAAATGTGGCAGTTTCTGTATTTACCATGTAATACGGATGATTATCTTGCATTCCGAGTCATCCATTACATTCTGCACTTCTATGCCAGAATTTTGTCATCCTAGTCTAAACCATTGTCTTGTTTTCCTAGGATGGTCAGCACCCGCAACAACCCTGCTGCCCTGGAGCAGGCTAAAGGTAGTGGGGCTAGAGATGCGAATCTGCCTCATCCTCCTTCCTTGGCTGAGGTCATGCTGGAGGCCGAGAGGAACAAACGGGAGACCAACCGTTTGCTGGAACGTATCGAGCAGAACACAACACTGCGCCAGAGGAACGACTTGGTGTCTCTTAGCAACTTCATCAAGTTACACCCACCCATCTTCCATCATTCCGTCGAGCCCCTCGACACTGATGATTGGCTTCGCAGCATCACCCACAAGCTATGTTCTGCACACGTAGCCGAAGCTGACAAGGTCACATATGTTTCCTATCATCTTGTAGGCCCCGCCAGTCTCTTGTGGGAGAACTACGAGGCCATGCGCCCAGCTGGCCAGGTCACCACTTGGGCAGAGTTCAGTGAGGCTTTCTGTGAACATCACATCCCGGAAGGTCTTATGGATTGCAAGCATGAGGAGTTATGCAGTTTCACCCAAGGTAGACTCACTTTGGATGCGTACAGCAGGGAGTTCGGAAACCTAACACATTATGCAACTGAGGAAGTTTCCACCGATGCCAAGAAGCAGGCAAGGTTCTTCAAGGGATTAGCCCCGAGCTTCGCCGTGATCTCCGACTGCACGAGTGCACTTCCTTTCAGAAGCTAGTGAACAAGGCTATCAGTGTTGAGACAGGTCGGACTGATTTCGAAGCAACCCGCAAGCATGTCCGTGACACTGGTTCCTCATCCGGATCTGGTTCTCATAAGCGTTGAGTGTGGGTGCCTAACACTGCCTTGCCACCCAGGTCACCGGGGCCATCCTTTCAGGCGCCTCGTCCAACCCAGCAGTATGCACCGGCCAAGTCCTATGGTGGATCAACCAACAATGCTCCTCCACGCACCAGCTCTGTGACATGTTTCAAGTGTGGAGAACCGAGCCACTACATGCGAGAGTGTCTCCAGACCAACCCCAACCACTCTAGAAAGGCTGTTGGCCGTGGCAAGCCAACAGGGAAGGTGTACTACGCGAAGCCGGCCACCGCTGCACGTGGCCATGTGAACTGTGTCTCAGCTGAAGAGGCTCACGATGATCCCAATGCCATTCTTGGTACGCTCCTTGTTAACTGTCATCCGGTATCTGTTCTTTTCGATACTGGAGCATCTCATTCATTTATATCTGAGAGCTATGCTCGTTTGCATAACACTGCATTTTGTGACATACCCTCTACAATGGAAATTCCTACTCTCGATTCTAGATGGCAAACTTCTAAAGTAAGCCATGGGAATGAAATTCAGGTTGATAGACTTGTTTTCCTTGTGTCTTTGATAGCTCTCAAATCTTCGTACATTAATATCATCTTGGGTATGGACTGGATGTCAGCCCATCATGCTAAGATTGATTGCTTCTCTAGGACTGTTCAACTTACACACCCATCGGGCAAGGTAGTCAATGTCTTGACCCGAGTAGCGAAGCGACAACTATATTCTTTAAATGCCAGTCCTTTTCCAGACCTCGAAGACGTTCCGGTAGTCCGTGACTTTCCGGATGTCTTTCCAGAAGAACTGCCAGGTGTTCCACCTGACAGAGATGTCGAGTTCATGATAGATCTTATTCCAGGAACTGTCCCAATCTCTAGGAGACCCTATAAGATGGCACCACTAGAACTAGCCGAGCTTAAGAAACAACTCGATGAGTCCATGAAGAAGGGTTTCATCCGTCCTAGTTCGTATCCATGGGCTTGTCCCGTCCTCTTCATCAATAAGAAGGATGGTACGGATTAGATGGTTGTAGATTATCGGCCCGTCAACTTGGTCACCATAAAGAACAGGTATCTGCGCCCCAGGATCAACAATCTGTATGATCAGCTCGCTGGATCTTCAGTCTTTTCTAAGATGGATTTGAGGTTAGGCTACCATCAAATCAAAATCAAGAAAGGGGACATTCCCAAAATGGCCTTTGTTACTCGTTATGGCCAATACGGGTACACCGTCATGTCCTTCGGTTTAACCAACGACCCAGACACTCTCTCGGTTAATGAACTCAATCTTCATGGAGTATTTGGATAAGTTCGTCGTGGTTTACTGATGTCTACTACGCAACCTTCTACTTGTAGACGTTGTTGGGCCTCCAAGTGCAGAGGTTTGTAGGACAGTAGCAAATTTCCCTCAAGTGGATGACCTAAGGTTTATCAATCCCTGGGAGGCGTACGATGAATATGGTCTCTCTCAAACAACCCTGCAACCAAATAACAAAGAGTCTCTTGTGTCCCCAACACACCCAATACAATGGTAAATTGTATAGGTGCACTAGTTCGGAGAAGAGATGGTGATACAAGTGCAATATGGATAATAGATATATGTTTTTGTAATCTGAAAATATGAAAACAGCAAGGTAACTAATGATAAAAGTGAGCATAAACGGTATTGCAATGCTAGGAAACAAGGCCTAGGGTTCATACTTTCACTAGTGCAAGTTCTCTCAACAATAATAACATACTTGGATCATATAACTATCCCTCAACATGCAACAAAGAGTCACTCCAAAGCCACGAATAGCGGAGAACAAATGAAGAGATTATGGTAGGGTACGAAACCACCTCAAAGTTATTCTTTCTGCCCGATCTATTCAAGAGTCCGTAGTAAAATAACACGAAGCTATTCTTTCTGTTCAATCTATCATAGAGTTCGTACTAGAATAACACCTTAAGACACAAATCAACCAAAACCCTAATGTCACCTAGATACTCCATTGTCACCTCAAGTATCCGTGGGCATGATTATACGATATGCATCACACAATCTCAGATTCATCTATTCAACCAACACAAAGTACTTCAAAGAGTGCACCAAAGTTTCTACCGGAGAGTCAAGACGAAAACGTGTGCCAACCCCTATGCATTAGTTCATTGAACCCGCAAGTTGATCACCAAAACATACATCAAGTAGATCACGTGAATATCCCATTGTCACCACAGATAAGCACGGCAAGACATACATCAAGTGTTCTCAAATCCTTAAAGACTCAATCCGATAAGATAACTTCAAAGGGAAAACTCAATCCATTACAAGAGAGTAGAGGGGGAGAAACATCATAAGATCCAACTATAATAGCAAAGCTCACGATACATCAAGATCGTGCAAAGTCAAGAACATGATAGAGAGAGAGAGAGATCAAACACATAGCTACTGGTACATACCCTCAGCCCCGAGGGTGAACTACTCCCTCCTCGTCATGGAGAGCGCCGGGATGATGAAGATGGCCACCGGTGATGGATCCCCCCTCCGGCAGGGTGCCGGAACGGGCACCCGAGAGGTTTTTGGTGGCTACAGAGGCTTGCGGCGGCGGAACTCCCGATCTATTGTATTCTCCGAAGGTTTTAGGGTATATGGACTTATATAGGCGAAAGAAGTCGGTCAGTGGAGCCACGAGGGGCCCATGAGGGTGGAGGGCGCACCCAGGGGGTAGGCGCACCCCCTTCCTCGTGGCCTCCTCGAAACTTCCCTGACTTCAGCTCCACATCTCCTGGATCATGTTCTTTCAAAAAATCATGCTCCCGAAGGTTTCATTCCGCTTGGACTCCTTTTGATATTCCTTTTCTTCGAAACACTGAAATAGGCAAGAAAACAACAATATGGGCTGGGCCTCCGGTTAATAGGTTAGTCCCAAAAAATGATATAAAAGTGTAAAGTAAAGCCCATAAACATCCAAAACGGGTAATATAATAGCATGGAACAATAAAAAATTATAGATACGTTGGAGACATATCAAGTATCCCCAAGCTTAATTCCTGCTCGTCCTCGAGTTGGTAAATGATAAAAACAGAATTTTTGATGTGAAATGCTACCTAGCATATTTCTTAATGTAATTTTCTTTCTTGTGGCATGAATGTTCAGATCCAAATGATTCAAAATAAAAGTTCATAATAACATAAGAAATAGTAATACTTCAAGCATACTAACTAAGCAATCATGTCTTCTCAAAATATCATGGCTAAAGAAAGTTATCCCAACAAAATCATATAGTCTGGATGTTGCTCTATCTTCATCACACAAAGTATTTAATCATGCACAACCCCGATGACAAGCCAAGCAATTGTTTCATACTTTAGTGATCTCAATTTTTATCCAACTTTCACGCAATACATGAGCGTGAGCCATGGACATAACACTATATGTGGAATAGAATGGTGGTTGTGGATAAGACAAAAAGGGAGAAGATAGTCTCACATCAACTAGGCGTATCAACGATCTATGGAGATGCCCATCAATAGATATAAATGTGAGTGAGTAGGGATTGCCATGCAACGGATGCACTAGAGCTATAAATGTATGAAATCTCAACAAAATAAACTAAGTGGGTGTGCATCCAACTTGCTTGCTCACGAAGACCTAGGGCATTTTGAGGAAGCCCATCATTGGAATATACAAGCCAAGTTCTATAATGTAAAATTCCCACTAGTATATGAAAGTTACAACATAGGAGACTCTCTATCATGAAGATCATGGTGCTACTTTGAAGCACAAGTGTGGTAAAAAGGATAGTAGCATTGTCCCTTCTCTCTTTTTCTCTCATTTTTTTGGGGCCTTCCTTTTTTATGGCCTTTCACTTTGTTTATGGCCTTTCCTTTTCTTATGGCCTTTCTCTTTTTTTTTAAGTCCAAAGTCTCATCCCGACTTGTGGGGGAATCATAGTCTCCATCATCCTTTCCTCACTTGGGACAATGCACTAATAATGAAGATCATCGCACTTTTATTTACTTACAACTCAAATTACAACTCAAGACTTAGAACAAGATATGACTCTATATGAATGCCTCCGACGGTGTACTGGGATATGCAATGAATCAAGAGTGACATGTATGAAAAATTATGAAGGTGGCTTTGCCACAAATACGAGGTCAACTACATGATCATGCAAAGAGCAATATGACAATGATGATGTGTGTCATAACAAACGGTGGAAAGTTGCATGGAAATATATCTCGGAATGGCTATGGAAATGCCATAATAGGTAGGTATGGTGGCTGTTTTTAGGAATGTATAAGGTGGGTGTGTGGTACCAGCGAAAGTTGCGCGGCACAAGAGAGGCTAGCAATGGTGGAATGGTGAGAGTGCGTATAATCCATGGACTCAACATTATTCATAAAGAACTCATATACTTATTGCAAAAATCTACAAGCCATTGAAAACAAAGTACTATGCGCATGCTCCTAGGGGGATAGATTGGTAGGAAAAGACCATCGCTAGTCCCCGACCGCCACTCATAAGGAAGACAATTAATAAATAAAATTGTGCTCCAACTTCATCACAAAGCGGTTCACCATACGTGCATGCTACAGGAATCACAAACTTCAACACAAGTATTCTTTAAATCCATAATCACCCAACTAGCATGACTCTAATATCACCACCTCTATATCTCAAAACAATTATCAAGCATCAAATTAATCATAGCATCCAATGCACTTTCTATGATAGTTTTTATTATACCCAACTTGGATGGCCATCATTCTAGGACCAATTTTATAACCATAGCAAATACCATGTTGTTCTAAAAGACTCTCAAAATAATATAAGTGAAGCATGAGAGATCAATAATTTCTACAAAATAAAACCACCGCCGTGCTCTAAAAGATATAAGTGAAGTACTAGAGCAAATAACAAATTACTCCAAAAAATATAAGTGAAGATCAATGAGTAGTCAAATAATTATGCAACTATGTGAAGATTCTCTAATATTTAAGAATTTCAGATCTTTGTACTTTATTCAAACATCAAGCAAAACAAAATAAAACAACATGACGCTCCAAGCAAAACACATATCATGTGGTGAATAAAAATATAGCTCCAAGTAAAGTTACCGATAGACGAAGACGAAGAGGGGATGCCATCCGGGGCATCCCCAAGCTTAGGCTCTTGGTTGTCCTTGAATATTACCTTGGGGTGCCTTGGGCATCCCCAAGCTTAGGCTCTTGCCTCTCCTTATTCTATAGTCCATCGAATCTTTACCCAAAACTTGAAAACTTCACAACACAAAACTCAACAGAAAACTCGTAAGCTCCGTTAGTATAAGAAAATAAATCACCACTTAGGTACTATTGTGAACTCATTCTAAATTCATATTGGTGTAATATCTACTGTATTCCAACTTATCTATGGTTCATACCCTATGATACTACTCATAGATTGATCAAAATAAGCAAACAACACATATAAAACAGAATCTGTCAAAAACAGAACAGTCTGTAGTAATCTGTATCAAACGTATACTTATAGAACTCCAAACATCCTACCAAATTAGGAAGTCCTAAATTTTTTTTTTACCAATCCATGTCAAAAAGAATCAGATCAAAATCACGTTTCTGTGAATTATCAAAACTAATTTACTGGGTGCAAAAGTTTCTGATTTTCAGCAGGATCAACACAACTATCACCGTAAGCTATCCTAAAGGTCTTACTTGGCACTTTATTGAAACAAAAGCTATAAAACATGATTACTACAGTAGCATAATCATGTGGAAACACAAAAACAGTAAGGATAAATATTGGGTTGTCTCCCAACAAGCGCTTTTCTTTAATGCCTTTCTAGCTAGGCATGATGATGACAATGATGCTCACAAAAAAGATAAGAATCGAAACATAACGGGAGCATCATGAAGCATATGACTAGCACATTTAAGCCTAACCCACTTCCTATGCATAGGGATTTTGTGAGCAAACAACTTATGGGAACAATAATCAACTACCATAGGAAGGTAAAACAAGCATAGCTTCAAAATTTTCAACACATAGAGAGGAAACTTGATATTATTGCAATTCCTACAAGCATATGTTCCTCCCTCATAATAATTTTCAGTAGCATCATGAATGAATTCAACAATATAACCAGCACCTAAAGAATTTTTTTCATGATATACAAGCATAGAAAATTTACTACTCTCCACATAAGCAAAATTCTTCTTATTTGGAATAGTGGGAGTATCATAAGAGACTCGAATACTAAAAATTGTTTCCACATTAAAAGATTAATGTTCAGAAAAATGGTAATAATAATCATGACAAGTTTTATAAATATAATCATCACTACTTTTTATAGCATAAGTTTCATCACAATAATCATCATAAGTAGCAACTTTGTTCTCATCATAATCGATTGAAACCTCTTCCAAAATAGTGGAATCATCACTAAATAAAGTCATGACCTCTCCAAATACACTTTCATAAATTTTATAAGATTCAACATCCTCCAAAATAGTGGGATCACTACTTCCTAAAGTTGACACTCTTCCAAACCCACTTTCATCAATATAATCATCATAGGTAAGAGGCATGCTATCATCATAACAACTTTTCATATCAAGACTTGGGAGGCTAAAAATATCATCTTCATTAAACATAGCATCCCCAAGCTTGGGACAAACACTAATTGCAGCAAATATATTCTCAAATATGTCATTCTCATCAAACATAGCATCCCCAAGCTTGGGCCTTTTCATATCATAAGCATAATCACTCTCATCATTAATAGTATGGATAGCACCAATAGTATAGCAATTATCATCATCACAATGAGTAATAGGAGAAACATCATTTGAGAGGGATACCTTTTTACCTTTGCTTCTCCGTCTTTTCTTTTTCTTCTTCACATCATGTGTGGGTTTATCCCTCTTTTTTGAGCTCCTTATTGACGAGATTGGTTGAATAGAAAGCTCCTCCTTGTTACCTGATTCATCATAAGAAATAATAGGAGGATATTGGGAAGTCTCTTCCCTTTCATTAGTATTCTCATGATATTCTATTTGCTTTCTTTTCTTTATGTAATTGGCAATATAAGGATTTTCAATGCAATTCACCGCACAATACATATAAATCTTCTCTAGATCAAAATCAAGAAATCTCTTAAGGGCAAATTCTGGAATATTCTTAGTTGCACGTTTCAATTCTTCATAACCCAAAAGCAAACTAAGTTCATTATGATGTGCAAGGGAAATCAAGTCATCACAATTTTTGGACACGATTCGATCATGAAACAATTTGCATTGGAGATTTAAATGACCATGCTCATTGCAAAGTTCACAAGGATCGCGAAAAATATTGAGTTTTTCAGCACACACATCAAGACTTTCTTGCAAAAATTTAGTTTCTAAATGCTTATGCCTCTTGCAATATCTATTTTCCCTATTTGGTGTGTACTTGCAAAACCAATGTACTCCACAAAAATCGACATGCTTATAGGAGACATTTTCATCATAACTAGTGCAATCATCATTAAAAGTGCAATCATCATTAGTACTGTGGATATTCAAAGAGTTCATACTAACAACATTGCAATTATGCTCATCATTCAAATATCTAGTACCAAACATTTTTTTGCATTCTTCTTCTATCAATTGAGCACAATTTTCCTTTCCATCATTCTCACGAAAGATATTAAAAAGATGAAGCGTATGAGACAAACTTAACTCCATTTTTTTATAGTTTTATTTTATATACTAAACTAGTGATAAAACAAGAAACAAAAGATTTGATTGCAAGATCTAAAGATATACCTTCAAGCACTCACCTCCCTGGAAACAGCGCCAGAAAAGAGCTTGATGTCTACTACGCAACCTTCTTCTTGTAGACGTTGTTGGGCCTCCAAGTGCAGAGGTTTGTAGGACAGTAGCAAATTTCCCTCCAGTGGATGACCTAAGGTTTATCAATCCGTGGGAGGCGTAGGATGAAGATGGTCTCTCTCAAACAGCCCTGCAACCAAATAACAAAAAGTCTCTTGTGCCCCCAACACACCCAATACAATGGTAAATTGTATAGGTGCACTAGTTCGGCGAAGAGATGGTGATACAAGTGCAATATGGATAGTAGATATAGGTTTTTGTAATCTGAAAATATAAAAACAGAAAGGTAACTAATGATAAAAGTGAGCATAAACGGCATTGCAATGCTAGGAAACAAGGCCTAGGGTTCATACTTTCACTAGTGCAAGTTCTCTCAACAATAATAACATACTTGGATCATATAACTATCCCTCAACATGCAACAAAGAGTCACTCCAAAGCCACGAATAGCGGAGAACAAACGAAGAGATTATGGTAGGGTACGAAACCACCTCAAAGTTATTCTTCCGCTTGATCTATTCAAGAGTCCGTAGTAAAATAACACGAAGCTATTCTTTCCGTTCAATCTATCATAGAGTTCGTACTAGAATAACACCTTAAGACACAAATCAACCAAAACCCTAATGTCACCTAGACACTACATTGTCACCTCAAGTATCCGTGGGCATGATTATACGATATGCATCACACAATCTCAGATTCATCTATTCAACCAACACAAAGTACTTCAAAGAGTGCCCCAAAGTTTCTACTGGAGAGTCAAGACGAAAACGTGTGCTAACCCCTATGCATAAGTTCATTGAACCCGCAAGTTGATCACCAAAACATACATCAAGTAGATCACGTGAATATCCCATTGTCACTACATATAAGCACGGCAAGACATACATCAAGTGATCTTAAATCCATAAAGACTCAATCCAATAAGATAACTTCAACGGGAAAACTCAATCCATTACAAGAGAGTAGAGGGGGAGAAACATCATAAGATCCAACTATAATAGCAAAGCTCGTGATACATCAAGATCGCACGAAGTCAAGAACACGAGAGAGAGAGAGAGAGAGAGAGAGAGAGAGATCAAACACATAGCTACTGGTACATACCCTCAGCCCCGAGGGTGAACTACTCCCTCCTCGTCATGGAGAGCACCGGGATGATGAAGATGGCCACCGGTGATGGATTCCCCCTCCGGCAGGGTGCCGGAACGGGCTCCCGAGAGGTTTTTGGTGGCTACAGAAGCTTGCGGCGCGGAACTCCCAATCTATTGTATTCTCCGAAGGTTTTAGGGTATATGGACTTATATAGGCGAAAGAAGTCGGTCAGGGGAGACACGAGGGGCCCATGAGGGTGGAGGGCGCGCCCAAAGGGGTGGACGCGCCCCCTGCCTTGTGGTCTCCTCGAAACTTCCCTGACTTCAGCTCCACGTCTCCTGGATCACGTTCTTTCCAAAAATCACGCTCCCGAAGGTTTCATTCCATTTGGACTCCGTTTGATATTCCTTTTCTTCGAAACACTGAAATAGGCAAGAAAACAGCAATATGGGTTGGGCCTCCGGTTAATAGGTTAGTCCCAAAAAATGATATAAAAGTGTAAAGTAAAGCCCATAAACATCCAAAACAGGTAATATAATAGCATGGAACAATAAAAAATTATAGATATGTTGGAGATGTATCATTTACCTCGATGATATACTCATCTACTCCAAGAATGAGGAAGAACATGCCGAGCATGTAAGGATTGTGTTGATGAAATTTTGAGAGCATCGCCTTTATGCCAAATTCTCTAAATGCGAATTTTGGTTGCCAGAAGTGACCTATTTGGGCCATGTAATCTCTGGTAAGGGTATTGCTATCAATCCCAAGCGAGTTCAAGCCGTTCTTAATTGGACTCCACCTGAATCGGTCAAGCAAGTTCGGAGTTTCCTTGGCTTAGCGAGCTATTGCCGCCGCTTCGTCGAGAACTTCTCCAAAGTTGCTAAACCTCTAAGTGAACTCCTCAAGAAAGATAAAAAGTTCGAGTGGACCCCACAATGTGAGGACAGTTTTCAGGAACTGAAAAGACGCCTGACATCTTCTCTCGTACTAGTACCACCAGATTTCTCCAAGGACTTTGTTATCTATTGCCACGCCTCGCAACAAGGACTAGATTGCATCCTCATGCAAGATCGCCACGTAATTGCTTATGCCTCACAGCAATTGCACCCACATGGGGAAAATTATCCTACACATGATCTAGAGCTTGCAGCTGTAGTCCATGCACTCAAAACCTGGTGACATTACCTTCTCGGTAATCATTGCGAAATCTTCACCGATCACCAAAGTCTGAAGTATATACTCACCCAACCGGATTTGAATCTCAGGCAAAGACGTTGGGTCGAGTTGATCACAGATTTCGACTTAGGAATAACTTACACCCCAGGTAAAGCCAATGTCATGGCTGACGCACTAAGTTGTAAATCTTATTGTAACAATCTGATGTTACAACAAAGTCAACCACTTCTCCATGAGGAATTTCGAAAGCTTAACCTTCACATTGTTCCTCAAGGATTCCTTTCTACCTTGGTGGCGAAACCTACCCTTACGGATCAGATCACAAAAGCTTAGAAGGTAGATTCGGGGATTTCCCTTATCAAAAGAAACATCAAGAAAGGAGTTGCGGATTGTTTCTCCATTGATGATCAAGGAGCCGTATACTTCGGAAGCCGTCTAGTGGTTCCCAAGGTGCAAAACCTGAGGCGATTGATCCTTAAGGAGGCTCATGAATCTCCTCTCACCATTCATCCCGGTAGTACCAAGATGTATCAGGACCTACGCCAGAGGTTCTGGTGGACTAGGATGAAGAGAGACATTGCTCAATTTGTTGCTAATTGCTAGTCAGTGCTACGTCTTGAGCTTGCGTTGGTTTTTCTTGAAGAGGAAAGGGTGATGCAACAATAGTAGCGTAAGTATTTCCCTCAGTTTTTGAGAACCAAGGTATCAATCCAGTAGGAGGCTCCTCAAAAGTACCACGCACCTACACAAACAAACAAGAACTCGCAACCAATGCAATAAAGGGGTTGTCAATCCCTTCATGGCCACTTGCGAAAGTGAGATCTGGTAGAGATAGTATGATAAGATAAATATTTTTTTGGTATTTTATGATATAAATAGGAAAAGTAAAGATGCAAATAAAAGTAGATTGAAAGCTTATATGATAAGAGATAGACCGTGGGCCATAGGTTTCACTAGTGGCTTCTCTCAAGATAGCATAAGTATTACGGTGGGTGAACAAAATAATGTCGAGAAATTGATAGAAAAGCGAATAATTATGAGATTATCTAGGCATGATCATGTATATAGGCATCACGTCCGTGACAAGTAGACCGACTCCTGCCTGCATCTACTACTATTACTCCACACATCGACCGCTATCCAGCATGCATCTAGAGTATTAAGTTCATAAAGAACATAATAACACATTAAGAAAGATGACATGATGTAGAGGGATAAACTCATGCAATATGATATAAACCCCAACTTTTTATCCTCGATGGCAACAATACAATATGTGCCTTGATGCCCCTGCTGTCACTGGGAAAGGACACCGCAAGATTGAACCCAAAGCTAAGCACTTATCCCATTGCAAGAAAGATCAATATAGTAGGCCAAACCAAACTGATAATTCGAAGAGACTTGCAAAGATAACTTAATCACACATAAAAGAATTCAGAGGAGATTCAAATATTTCTCGTAGATAAACTTGATCTTAAACCCATAATTCATCGGATCTCGACAAACACACCATAAAAATAGTTACATCGAATAGGTCTCTAAGAAGATCAAGGAGAACATGGTATTGAGATCCAAAGAGAGAGAAGAAGCCATGTAGCTAATAACAATGGACCCGAAGGTCTGTGGTAAACTACTCACAACTCATCGAAGAGGCTATGGTGTTGATGTAGAAGCCCACCGTGGTTGATTCCCCCTTCGGCGGAGCGCCGGTGAAGGCTCCAAGATGGGATCTCGCGGATACAGAAGGTTATGGTGGTGGAAATAGTTTTTCATGGTCGCCTCTGATGTTCTCGGGGTACGTGGGTATATATAGGAGGAAGAAGTAGGTCGGTGGATGCCTGAGGGGCCCACGGGATAGGGGGCGCGCCTAGTAGGGGGGCGCCCTCCACCCTCGTGGCTTCCTCGATTGCTTCTTGACTTGCACTCCAAGTCTTCTCGATCACGTTTGTTCCAAAAAGATCACCCCCGAAGGTTTCATTCCGTTTGGACTCCGTTTGATATTCCTTTTCTTTGAAACACTGAAATAGGCAAAAAAAAACAGCAATACGGGCTCGGCCTCCGGTTAGTAGGTTAGTCCCAAAAATGATATAAAAGTGTAAAGTAAAGCCCATAAACATCCAAAACGGGTAATATAATAGCATGGAACAATCAAAAACTATAGATACGTTGGAGACGTATCAAGCATCCCCAAGCTTAATTCCTGCTCGTCCTCGAGTAGGTAAATGATAAAAATAGAATTTTTAATGTGGAATGCTACCTAGCATAATTCTCAATGTAATTTTCTTTAATGTGGCATGATTGTTTAGATCCAAATGATTCAAGAGAAAATCTTATAAAACATAAAAAATAATAATACTCGAAGCATACTAACAAATAATCATGTCTTATCAAAATAGCATAGCCAAAGAAAGCTTATCCCTACAAAATCATATAGTTAGGCCATGCTTCATTTTCATTACACAAAATACTCCCATCATGCACAACCCCGGTTTCAGCCAAGCAATTGGTTCATACTTTTTAACGCGCTTCAGCTTTTTCAACTCTTACACAATACATGAGCGCAAGCCATGGACATAGCACTATGGTGGTATATGGTGGTGGTTGTGAGGACAAAAAAGGGAGAAGATAGTCTAACATCAACTAGGCGTATCAACGGGCTATGGAGATGCCCATCAATAGATATCAATGTGAGTGAGTAGGGATTGCCATGCAACGGATGCACTAGAGCTATAAATGTATGAAAGCTCAACAAAAGAAACTAAGTGGGTGTGCATCCAACTCGCTTGCTCACGAAGACCTAGGGCATTTTGAGGAAGCCCATCATTGGAATATACAAGCCAAGTTCTATAATGAAAAATTCCCACTAGTATATGAAAGTGACAACACAAGAGACTCTCTATCATGAAGATCACGGTGCTACTTTGAAGCACAAGTGTGGAAAAGACATAGTAGCATTGTCCCTTCTCTCTTTTTCTCTCATTTTTTATTTGGCCTTTCTCTTTTTTTGGCCTTTCCCTTTTTTTTATTTGGTGGGCTCTTTGGCCTCTCTTTTTTAAAGTCGGAAGTCTCATCCCGACTTGTGGGGAATCATAGTCTTCATCATCCTTTCCTTACTTGGGACAATGCTCTAATAATGAAGATTGTCACACTTTTATTAATCTACAACTCGAGAATTACAACTCAATACTTAGAACAAAATATGACTCTATATGAATGCCTTCGCTGGTGTACTAGGATATGCAATGAATCAAGAGTGACATGTATGAAAATTATGATGGTGGCCTTGCCACAAATACGATGTCAACTACATGATCATGCAAAGAGCAATATGACAATGATGGAGCGTGTCATAATAACGAAACGGTGGAAATTTGCATGGCAATATATCTCGGAATGGCTATGCAAATGCCATAATAGGTAGGTATGGTGGCTGTTTTTAGGAAGGTAAATAATGGGTGCATGATACCGGCGAAAGTTGCGCGGCACAATAGAGGCTAGCAAAGTGGAAGGGTGAGTGTGCGTATATCCATGGACTCGCATTAGTCATAAACAACTCATATACTTATTGCAAAAATCTACTTGCCCTCGAAGCAAAGTGCTACTACGCATGCTCCTAGGGGAAGGGTTGGTAGGAGTTAACCATCGCGCGATCCCAACCTCCAGTCATAAGGAAGCCAATTAAAAGAGCACCTCATGCAACAAATTTGTCACACAACTTTTACCATACGTGCATGCTACGGGACTTGCCAACTTCAACACAAGTATTTCTCAATTTCATAATTACCCACTAGCATGACTCTAATATTACCACCTTTATATCTCAAAACAATTATCAAGCATCAAAATTGATCCTAGTGTTTAATGCACTTTCTATGATAGTTTTTATTATACCCAACTTGGATGCTCATCATTCTAGGAGCAAATTCATCACCATAGCAAATACCCTGCTGTTCTAAAATACTCTCAAAATAATATAAGTGAAGCATGAGAGATCAACAATTTCTTCAAAATTAAGCCACCACTGTGCTCTAAAAGATATAAGTGAAGTACTAGAGCAAATACTATCTAACTCAAAAGATATAAGTGAAGCACATAGAGTATTCTAATAAATTCTAATCAAGTGGGCTTTTCCCAAAAGGTGTGTACAGAAAGGATGATTGTGGAAAACTAAAAATCAAAGACTAATATCATACAAGACGCTCCAAGCAAAACACATATCATGTGGCGAATAAAAATATAGCTCCAAGTAAAGTTACCGATAAACAAAGACGAAAGAGGGGATGCCTTCCGGGGGTATTCCCAAGCTTAGGCTTTTGGCTATTCTTGAATATCTTGGGGTTCCATGGGCATCCGCAAGCTTAGGCTCTTGCCACTCCTTACTCCATAGTCCATCAAATCTTTACCAAAACTTGAAAACTTCACAACACAAAACTCAACAGGAAATCTCATAAGCTCCGTTAGTGAAAGAAATAAAAACCACCACATAAGGTACTGTAATGAAATCATTCTTTATTTATATTGGTGCTAAACCTACTGTATTTCAAGTTCTCTATGGTTCATACCACTTAATACTAGCCATAGATGCATCAAAATAAGCAATCAACACACGAAAGGCAGAATCTGTCAAAAACAGAACCGTCTGTAGCAATCTGTAACTCTCGAATAATTCTGGAACTCTAAAAATATTACCAAAATAGGAAGTCCTGGGAAATTTGTCTATTGATCTACAGAAAAAAGAATCCACGCAAAAGCACATTTTTGTTAATTACTAAAATTATTTTCATCCGTGCAAAGTTTCTGTTTTTTTAGCAGAATCAAATTAACTAATACCATAGGTTATCCTATAGGTTCTACTTGGCACAAACACTAATTAAAACATAAAAACACATCTAAACAGCAGGTAGATGCAAAAATTATTACTAAACAGAAACAAAAACAAAAAACACAAATAAAATTGGGTTGACTCCCAACTAGCGCTATCGTTTAACGCCCTTAGCTAGGCATAAAAGCGAGGATAGATTGTAGTGCCATCTTTGGCACTCAATTCATAAGTAGCTCGCATGATAGATTCATAAGGTAATTTAACTTTCTTTCTTGGAAAGTGCTCCATGCCTTTCCTTAGTGGAAATTGGAATCTAATATTCCCTTCCTCCATATAAATAATCGCAACAATCGTTCTTAGGAAAGGTCTACCAAGAATAATAGGACAAGAAAGATTGCAATCTATATCAAGAACAATAAAATCTACGGGTACCAAATTTCTATTTGCAACAATGAGAACATCATTGATCCTTCCCATTGGCTTTTTAATGGTAGAATCTGCAAGGTGCAAATTTAAAGAGCAATCATCAAGATCATGGAAACCTAGAATATCACATAGAGTTTTCGGAATCGTGGAAACACTAGCACCCAAATCACACAAAGCATAACACTCATGATCTTTAATTTTAATCTTTATAGTAGGTTCCCACTCATCATAAAGTTTTTTAGGTGTAGAAACTTCCAAATTAAGTTTTTCATCAAAAGATTGCATCAAGACATCAACAATATGTTTGGTAAAAGCTTTATTTTGACTATAAGCATGAGGAGAATTCACAACGGATTGCAACAAGGAAATACAATCTTCTAAAGAGCAATTATCATAATTAAATTCCTTGAAATCCAAGATAGTGGGTTAAATGCTATTTAAAGTCTTGACCTCTCCAATCCCACTTTTACCAAATTTAGCTTCAAGATCTAAAAACTCTGAATCATTGGGACGCCTTTTAACTAAAGTTGAATCATATCCAGTCCCATAATTATTAAGATTCATATTGCAAAACAAAGATCTAATAGGGGACACATCAATAACTTTAAGATCTTCATCATTATTTTCATGGAAACTAGAAGAACATGCTTTTATAAAGCCATCTTCTTAGCACGCAATCTAGCGGTTCTTTCTTTGCACTCATCAATGGAAATTCTCATAGCTTTGAGAGACTCATTGATATCATGCTTAGTAGGAGTAGATCTAAGTTTCAAAGAATCAACATCAAGCGGGAGTCTATCAACGTTCCTAGCCAAATCATCAACTTTGAGCAATTTTTCTTCAAGCAAGGCATTAAAATTCTTTTGAGAGATCATAAATTCTTTAACAATATTCTCAAAATCAGAGGGCATCTTATTAAAATTTCCATAAGAATTATTGTAGGAATTTCCATAATTATTAGAGGAATTGCTAGGGAATAGTCTAGGATTAAAGTTTCCTCTATAAGCATTGTTACCAAAATTATTCCTACCAACAAAATTCACATCCATAGATTCATTATTATTCTCAATCAAAGTAGACAAAGGCATATCATTGGGATCAATGGGAGCACTCTTAGTAGCAAACAATTTCATAAGTTCATCCATCTTTCCACTCAAAACATTAATTTATTCTATAGCATGCACTTTTTTACTAGCAGATCTTTCGGTGCCATTGAGAATAATTAGCCATAATATTATCAAGGATTTTTGTAGCTTCTCCTAAGGTGATTTCCATAAACGTGCCTCCCGCGACCGAATCTAAAAGATTTCTAGAAGCAAAATTCAATCCAACATAAAAATTTTGTATGATCATCCATAAATTCAAACCATGAGTAGGGCAATTGTGAATCATCAATTTCATTCTTTCCCAAGATTGGGCAACATGCTCATGATCAAGTTGTTTAAAATTCATAATATCATTCATAAGAGTGATGATCTTAGCGGGAGGAAAATACTTAGAGATAAAAGCATCTTTGTACTTGTTCCATGAATCAATACTATTCTTAGGCAAAGACGAAAACCAAACTTTAGCATGATCTCTAAGTGAAAACGGAAATAAATTCAATTAAACAATATCATTATTCGTATCTTTTTTCTTTTGCATCTCACACAAATCAACAAAGTTGTTTAGATGGGTAGCTCCATCTTCACTAGGAAGGCGGGAGAATTGATCTTTCATAACAAGATTCAGCAAAGCAGTATTGATTTCACAAGACTCAACATCATTAAGAGGAGCAATCGGAGTACTAAGGAAATCATTATTATTGGTATTGGATAAATCACACAATTTGGTATTATCTTGCGCCATCGCGACAAGTAATCCAACACACAAGCAAACAAAAAGGCAAACGAAAGAGAGATGAGATTGAGAAAGAGAGGGTGAATAAAACGGCAAGGGTGAAGTAGGGGAGAGGAAAACAAGAGGCAAATGGAAAATAATGTAAATGCGAGGGAGATGAGTTTGTGATGGGTACTTGGTATGTCTTGACTTGAGTGAAGACCTCCCCGGCAACGGCGCCAGAAATCCTTCTTGCTACGTCTTGAGCTTGCGTTGGTTTTCCTTGAAGAGGAAAGGGTGATGTAGCAATAGTAGTGTAAGTATTTCCCTCAGTTTTTGAGAACCAAAGTATCAATCCAGTAGGAGGCTCCTCAAAAGTCCCACGCACCTACACAAGCAAACAAGAACTCGCAACCAACCCAATAAAGGGGTTGTCAATCCCTTCAAGGCCACTTGCGAAAGTGAGATCTGGTAGAGATAGTATGATAAGATAAATATATTTTTGGTATTTTATGATATAAATAGGAAAAGTAAAGATGCAAATAAAAGTAGATTGAAAGCTTATATGATAAGAGATAGACCCGGGGGCCATAGGTTTCACTAGTGGCTTCTCTCAAGATAGCATAAGTATTACGATGGGTGAACAAATTACTATCGAGCAACTGATAGAAAAGAGAATAATTATGAGATTATCTAGGCATGATCATGTATATAGGCATCACGTCTGTGACAAGTAGACCGACTGCTGCCTGCATCTACTACTATTACTCCACACATCGACCGCTACCCAGCATGCATCTAGAGTATTAAGTTCATAAAGAACAGAGTAACGCATTAAGAAAGATGACATGATGTATAGGGATAAACTCATGCAATATGATATAAACCCCATATTTTTATCCTCGATGGCAACAATACAGTACGTGCCTTGCTGCCCCTGCTGTCACTGGGAAAGGACACCGCAAGATTGAACCCAAAGCTAAGCACTTCTCCCATTGCAAGAAAGATCAATCTAGTAGGCCAAACCAAACTGATAATTCGAAGAGACTTGCAAAGATAACTTAATCACACATAAAAGAATTCAGAGGAGATTAAAATATTTCTCATAGATAAACTTGATCATAAACCCACAATTCATCGGATCTCGACAAACACACCGCAAAATGAGTTACTTCGAATAGATCTCCAAGAAGATCAAGGAGCACATGGTATTGAGATCCAAAGAGAGAGAAGAAGCCATCTAGCTAATAACTATGGACCCAAAGGTCTGTGGTAAACTACTCACAACTCATCGGAGAGGGTATGGTGTTGATGTAGAAGCCCTCTGAGGTTGATTCCCCCTCCGGTGGAGCACCGACGAAGGCTCCAAGATGGGATCTCACGGATACAGAAGGTTACGATGGTGGAAGTAGTTCTTCGTGGCCGCCTCTGATGTTCTCGGGGTACGTGGGTATATATAGGAGGAAGAACTAGGTCGGTGGACGCCCGAGGGGCCCACAAGATAGGGGGCACGACCAGTATGGGGGCGCGCCCTCCTCCCTCGTGGCTTCCTCGATTGCTTCTTGACTTGAACTCCAAGTCCTCTGGATCATGTTTGTTCCAAAAAGATCGCCCCCGAAGGTTTCATTCCGTTTGGACTCCGTTTGATATTACTTTTCTTCGAAACACTGAAATAGGCAAAAAAAAGCAATACGGGTTGGGCCTCCGGTTAGTAGGCTAGTCCCAAAAATGATATAAAAGTGTAAAGTAAAGCACATAAACATCCAAAATGGGTAATATAATAGCATGGAACAATCAAAAATTATAGATACGTTGGAGACGTATCAGTCAGCTAGCAGACTTATATATCTCTCGAATAGTGTCTCTCCATGGTGTTCCATTGGAAATTAACTCGGATCGAGGAAGTCTCTTCACCTCTTGATTTTGGGAAAGTTTCCAAAATGCTATGGGAACTCGTCTTTCCTTTAGCACCACCTTTCACCCTCAGTCAAGTGGTCAATTAGAACGCATCAACGAGATTCTAGAAGACATGCTTCGAGCTTCTGTTATCTCATTCGGAATGGATTGGGAGAAATGCCTTCCATTTGCTGAATTTGCTTATAACAATAGCTATCAGTCTAGCTTGGGCAAATCTCTTTTTGAAGTTCTCTATGGACGAAGGTGTCGGACGCCTCTTAACTGGTCAGAAACCGGGGAAAGACAATTCTTCGGCCCGGATATGATCCAGGAAGCAAAAGAGCAAGTTCGCATCGTTCGTGAAAAGTTGAAAACAACCCAATCTCGTCGAAAGAGCCAATATGACCGTAAACATAAGGCTATGACTTTTGAAGTTGACGAGAAGGCTTACCTTTGGGTTACTCCTCTGAAGGGAACCCATCGCTTTGGTATCAAAGGAAAATTGGCTCCTCGCTACATTGGACCCTTTCGCATTCTTGCCAAACGAGGAGAAGTTGCCTACCAATTGGAACTACCTCCGCACCTCTCCAGAGTCCATGATGTTTTCCATGTTTCTCAACTCAGGCGTTGCTTCTCGGATCCTATCCGTGGAGTGGACCATGAAACGCTTGATCTCCAAGATAATCTCACATATCAAGAATACCTCGTTCGTATCCTCGATCAAGCCGAGCATACCACTCGATGCCATAACATCAAGTTTCTCAAGGTTCAATGGTCACACCATTCCGAGAAAGAAGCAACTTGGGAAAGGGAGGATCGTCTTCGACTTGAGTACCCCGCCTTCTTTCCGGTGGATCCTAAATCTCAGGACAAGATTTTTCTGAGTGGGGGTGAGTTGTCACACCCTAGCTAGTTCATGCATTAGAGTGCTTGCATCATGTTTATCTTTCATTAAAAACTTGAAATGGGGATGACAGAACCCCCAACACCCTCCTGAAACCAACTAGGGTTTACTAAAAATATTTTCAATGAACCTGAAATGCCCTTCTAAAATGTTCATCATCTTTGCCTTGGTCTTAAACCACTGCCAAAATGGTGCACAAATTTCTAGGTCATCCTAAGGTCACTTGATTAAATCATTAGTTATTTGAATTTGGGTATTTAAATACTATAAAATATTTCAATGCCCAAATAATCCCAAACTAAAATGTTCCATGTTGGATATACTACAAACAGTGGCCATGAGCAGTTTGGTGATTTTTGAAGATGCCTAAGTATTTTTAGAAATGCCACGAACTTATAGAAATAAAACAAAACAAAAATAAAAGGGAAAAGCCACTTACCTGGCCGAACCCACCACCCAGCCCACCAACACGCCAACACGCCAACACGCCAACGAGCGCGAGCTCGCCACTGCGCCACCTGCTTGCTGCTTCGCCCCTGGACGAGCTGGTCGACCTCCACGTCGCCCCCTCGACCCCTGGACACATCCATTCTTTGCTAACGCCTCTCCCTCGCTCCCCTCCGCCATGGCCGACGCAGCCGCAACCACCTCGACATCGTAGACGTGGCCACCGCCGTCCCTGCGTCGCCTCGCCGTGTCCAGCAGCTCCGTCGTCATCCTCTCCATCAAGTAGGCCGAGCCTCAAGCGCTCGCTTGCCTCGAAGCCACTGCATCAACCTTGCCCGACTCCGCCACCGCTGGAGATCCCCTTTGCCGTCACCACAGCTACAGCTCGTCCCCGACCGCGCCGCCTAGCTCATCGTGTTCGCCGTGAGCTTCTGCCCCTTCCCCTCCCTCTCGTTCTCGCTGTCGTCCCCTGCTTCGACCGCAACAAGCTCCATCGCATGCGCCGCCGCCTGAGCTCATCGCCGATGATGCTCCGGCCACCCAACAAGCACGACACCTTGTCTAATGAGTTCACCGTATCACGTAGACCATGTAGGAGCTGGCCTTGAGCCTCCAAGATCACCACAGCGACGAGTTCGACCACACCCGAACTCTGGCAGCCGCACAGCTCGTTGTCGGCATCGTTTTCGATGACCCTGGAGCTCAACCACCACCACCACTCGACGTGTCTCACTCCCAGCTACCCGTAGATGGTCTCCGCCGTCCATTTGGTCGCCGGAGGGCAAATCCCACAGCCTCCGCCGCATCTGGACGTCGCCGACGGCTAAACACCGGCGAATCAGCGTGGTTTGACCATGTGTTTAACTCCCCTGAGTCATTGGCATGTGGGCCCTACCTTTCGGTCAAACCTAGATTAGTGTTAATCTAATCCTAATTAACTTAATTAGTTTAACAGAGACACTGACCAGTGGGTCCCACTGGTCAGGTTTGACCTGGGCGCCCCTGTTGACCTGCTGAGGCAATGCTGATGCAGTAATCCACTTTTCTGGATTTATTCTTATTCAGCAAATTCTAGAAATTAGTGCAAACATCAAAAAATTCATAGAAATTAATCTGTAACTCCAAATGCAAAGTGTAGGAGTTGATTGAGCCATGTGTATGTGTTTCCTACCTTGCTATGCCTGCTATGCTTAGAGTTGTGTCAGGTCTGGTTCATCTGGGTGATGGGCTAGAGTGAAATGATCATGTCGGTAATGAGAGTGATGTGTTGAACATGATTTGGTAAAGGTATCGATGAGAGGCCATGTAGGAGTACATGGTGAGTTGTTTCATTGGAACCGTCCTTAAGCACTGAGATCTATATGTGTAATTTAAGATTCAGCTACTACCATGTATTGGGCCCGAAACCAATGGACCCTCTCGGCTTCTTAACCACCCTAGTCCTCTGTCTAGGAGTTGCAAGTAGTTTCTAGTGTTTGTAGCTTACTGGAGGCCATAGGCAGCGCTAACCCTCGGGGTGGGCTGTGATGCGGTAGGTACGTGGCCGGGCATGCCAGGCACCCGATAGGTATCTCGGAACCCTGTACACATCGTTCGGGGCGGTATGTGGAAACCTCGGCCGGACTCCCTGCGGATGGAACCTGAATAGGCAATAAACCTGGACTAGAGACTTGAGTGTTTAGGTAGGTTGTGGCCGATACCCACGTTGGGCTTCCGCTTGAAGGTTGCCGAGTACATGTTGTGTAAACGGCGATAAGTGGTGGAAGCGTGCATGACAAAGTACACCCCTGCAGGGTTAACATCATCTATTCGAATAGCCGCGTCCGCGGTAAAGGACTACTTGGTTGCTTATACAGTTCATAGACAAGTAAATGGATACTACTAAAAGCCTCAAGATAAGCGTGAGTGCCGAGGATGGCTCTTCCGTAGGATGACGCTGGTGGATCCTCGGTAGTGTATTGAATGAAGGAAATATGCCCTAGAGGCAATAATAAAGTTATTATTTATTTCCTTATTTCATGATAAATGTTTATTATTCATGCTAGAATTGTATTAACCGGAAACATGATACATGTGTGAATACATAGACAAACATATAGTCACTAGTATGCCTCTACTTGACTAGCTCATTAATCAAAGATGGTTATGTTTCCTAACCATAGACATGTGTTGTCATTTGATTAACGGGATCACATCGTTAGGAGAATGATTTGATTGACATGACCCATTCCGTTAGCCTAGCACTTGATCGTTTAGTATGTTGCTATTCCTTTCTTCATGACTTATACATGTTCCTGTAACTATGAGATTATGCAACTCCCGTTTACCGGAGGAACACTTTGGGTGCTACCAAACGTCACAACGTAACTGGGTGATTATAAAGGAGTACTACAGGTGTCTCCAAAGGTACATGTTGGGTTGGCGTATTTCAAGATTAGGTTTTGTCACTCAGATTGTCGGAGAGGTATCTCTGGGCCCTCTCAGTAATGCACATCACTATAAGCCTTGCAAGCAATGTGACTAATGAGTTAGTTGCGGGATGATGAATTATGTAACGAGTAAAGAGACTTGCCGGTAACGAGATTGAACTAGGTATTGGATACCGACGATCGAATCTCGGGCAAGTAACATACCAATGACAAAGGGAACAACGTATGTTGTTATGCGGTTTGATCGATAAAGACCTTCGTAGAATATGTAGGAACCAATATGGGCATCCAGCTTCCGCTATTGGTTATTGACCGAGAATAGTTCTAGGTCATGTCTACATAGTTCTCGAACCCGTAGGGTCCGCACGCTTAACGTTACGATGACAGTTTTATTATGAGTTTATAAGTTTTGATGTACCTAAGTTTGTTCGGAGTCCCGGATGTGATCACGGACATAACGAGGAGTCTCGAAATGGTCGAGACATAAAGATTGATATATTGGACGACTATATTCGGACACCGGAAGTGTTCCGGACATTGTCAGAGAAAACCGGAGTGCTGGAGGGTTACCAGAACCCCCCGGGGAGAGATAATGGGCCACATGGGCCTTGGTGGAAAGAGAGAGGGGCGGCCAGGGTGGGCCGCGCGCTCCCTCTCCCTCTGGTCTGAATTGGACTAGGAGGGGGGCGGCGCCCCCCTCTTTCCTCCCCCCCCCCTCTTCCCCTTCCTTCCCCCTCCTAGTAGGAGTAGGAAAGGGGGAGTCCTACTCCTACTAGGAGGAGGACTCCTCCTCCTTGGCGTGCCCACAAGGGTCGGCCGGCCTTCCCCCTCCCTCCTTTATATACGGGGGCAGGGGGCACCGCAGGACACACAAGTTGATCTACGGATCGTTCCTTAGCCGTGTGCGGTGCCCCCCTCCACCATATTCCACCTCGGTCATATCGTCGCGGAGTTTAGGCGAAGCCCTGCGCCGGTAGAACATCATCATCATCACCACGCCGTCGTGCTGAGGGAACTCATCCCCGAAGCTTTGCTGGAATGGAGCCTGGGGATCATCATCGAGCTGAACGTGTGCTGAACTCGGAGGTGCCGTACGTTCGGTGCTTGGATCGGTCGGATCGTGAAGACGTACAACTACATCAACCGCGCTGTCATAACGCTTCCGCTTACGGTCTACGAGGGTACATGGACAACACTCTCCCCTCTCGTTGCTATGTCATCACCATGATCTTGCGTGTACGTAGGAAATTTTTTGAAATTACTACGTTCCCCAACAGTGGCATCCGAGCCTAGGTTTTATGCGTTGATGTTATATGCACGAGTAGAACACAAGTGAGTTGTGGGCGATACAAGTCATACTGCTTACCAGCATGTCATACTTTGGTTCGGCGGTATTGTTGGATGAAGCGGCCCGGACTGACATTACGCGTACGCTTACGCGAGGCTGGTTCTACCGACGTGCTTTGCACACAGGTGGCTGGCGGGTGTCAGTTTCTCCAACTTTAGTTGAACCGAGTGTGGCTATGCCCGGTCCTTGCGAAGGTTAAAACAGCACCAACTTGACAAACTATCGTTGTGGTTTTGATGCGTGGGTAAGAACGGTTCTTGCTAAGCCCGTAGCAGCCACGTAAAACTTGCAACAACAAAGTAGAGAATGTCTAACTTGTTTTTGCAGGGGCATGTTGTGATGTGATATGGTCAAGACTTGATGAGATATAAGTTGTTGTATGAGATGATCATGTTTTGTTGAAGTTATCGGCAACTGGCAGAAGCCCTATGGTTGTCTCTTTGTTGCATAAGATGCAAGTGCCAAATAATTGCTTTACTTTATCGCTATGCGATAGCAATAGTTGCAAGAGCAATAGTTGGCGAGACGACCATGTGACGACACATTGATATAGATCAAGATGATGAAGATCATGGTGTCGTGCCGGTGACGATAGAGATCATGACAGTACTTTGGAGATGGAGATCAAAGGCGCAAGATGATCATGGCCATATCATGTCACATATTTTGATTGCATATGATGTTTATCTGTTATACATCTCTTTTTTTTGTTTGACGGTAGCATTATAAGATGATCTCTCACTAATTATCAAGAAGTGTTCTCCCTGAGTATGCACCGTTGCTAAAGTTCGTCGTGCCCAGACACCACGTGATGATCGGGTGTGATAAGCTCTACGTCCATCTACAACGGGTGCAAGCCAATTTTGCACACGCAGAATACTCAGGTTAAACTTGACGAGCCTAGCATATGCAGATATGGCCTCGGAACACGGAGATCGAAAGGTCGAGCGTGAATCATATAGTAGATATGATCAACATAGTGATGTTCACCGTTGAAAACTACTCCATCTCACGTGATGATCGGTTATGGTTTAGTTGATATGGATCACGTGATCACTTAGAGGATTAGAGGGATGTCTGTCTAAGTGGGAGTTCTTAAGTAATATGATTAATTGAACTTTAATTTATCATGAACTTAGTCCTGGTAGTATTTTGCAAATTATGTTGTAGATCAATAGCTTGCGCTGTTGCTTTCATATGTTTATTTTGATATGTTCCTAGAGAAAATTGTGTTGAAAGATGTTAGTAGCAATGATGCGGATTGGATCCGTGATCTGAGGTTTATCCTCATTGCTGCACAGAAGAATTATGTCCTTAATGCACCGCTAGGTGACATACCTATTGCAGGAGCAGATGCAAACGTTATGAACGTTTGGCTAGCTCAATATGATGACTACTTGATAGTTTAGTGCACCATGCTTAACGCTTAGAATCGGGACTTCAAAGACGTTTTGAACGTCATGGACCATATGAGATGTTCCAGGAGTTGAAGTTAATATTTCAAGCAAATACCCGAGTTGAGAGATATGAAGTCTCCAACAAGTTCTATGGCTAAAAGATGGAGGAGAATCGCTCAACTAGTGAGCACGTGCTCAGATTGTATGGGTACTACAATCGCTTGAATCAAGTGGGAGTTAATCTTCCAGATAAGATAGTGATTGACAGAGTTCTCTAGTCACCATCACCAAGTTAGTAGAACTTTGTGATGAACTATAGTATGCAAGGGATGACAAAAACGATTCATGAGCTCTTCGTGATGTTGAAATCGACGAAGGTAGAAATCAAGAAAGAGCATCAAGTGTTGATGGTTGACAAGATCACTATTTTCAAGAAAAGGGCAAAGGGAAAGAAAGGGAACTTCAAGTAGAATGACAAGCAAGTTGTCAGTCCCGCGAAGAAGCCCAAAGCTGGACCAAAGCCTGAAACTCAGTGATTATACTGCAAAGGGAATGGTCACTAGAAGCGGAAATGCCCTGAATATTTGGTGGATAAGAAGGATGGCAAAGTGAACAAGGGTATATTTGATATACATGTTATTGATGTATACTTTACTAGTGTTTATAGTAGCCCCTGAGTATTTGATACTTGTTCAGTTGCTAAATATTAGTAACTCGAAACAGGAGTTACAAAATAAACAGAAACTAGTTGAGGGTGAAGTGACGATGAGTGTTGGAAGTGGTTCCAAGATTGATATGATCATCATAGCACACTCCCTATACTTTCGGGATTAGTGTTAAACCTAAATAAATGTTATTTGGCGTTTGCGTTGAGCATGAATATGATTTGATCATGTTTATTGCAATACATTATTCATTTAAAGTCAGAGAATAATTGTTGTTCTGTTTACATGAATAAAACCTTCTATGGTCATACACCCAATGAAAATGGTTTGTTAGATCTCGATCGTGTGATACACATATTCATAATATTGAAACCAAAAGATGTAAAGTTAATAATGATAGTGCAACTTATTTGTGGCACTGCCGTTTAGGTCATATTGGTGTAAAGCGCATGAAGAAACTCCATAAAAGATGGATTTTCGGAATCACTTGGTTATGAATCATTTGATGCTTGCGAACCGTGCCTTTTGGGCAAGATGACTAAAACTCCATTCTCCGGAACAATGGAACAAGCTACTGACTTATTGGAAATAATACATACCGATGTATGCGATCCAATGAGTGTTGATGCTCGTGGCAAGTATCGTTATTTTCTGACCTTCACAAGATGATTTGAGCAGATATGGGAATATCTACTTGATGAAACATAAGTCTGAAATAGTTGAAAGGTTCAAAGAATTTTAGAGTGAAGTGGAAAAATCATCGTAACAAGAAAATAAAGTTTCTGCGATCTGATCGCGGAGACAAATATTTGAGTTACAAGTTTGGTCTTCAATTAAAATAATGTGGAATAGTTTCACAGCTCACGCCACCTGGAACACCACAACGTTATGGTGTGTCCGAACGTCATAACCGCACTTTATTGGATATGGTGTGATCTATGATGTCTCTTACCGATTTACCGCTATCGTTTTGGGGTTATGCATTAGAGACAGCTGCATTCACTATAAATTGGGCACCATCAAAATCCGTTGAGACGACGCCTTATGAACTGTGGTTTGGCAAGAAACCAAAGTTGTCGTTTCTTAAAGTTTGGAGTTGCGATGCTTATATGAAAAAGTTTCAACCTGATAAGCTCGAACCCAAATCGGAGAAGTGCGTCTTCATAGAATACCCAAAGGAAACTGTTGGGTACTCCTTCTATCACAAATCCAAAGGCAAAACATTCGTTGCTTAGAATGGATCCTTTCTAGAGAAGGAGTTTCTCTCGAAAGAAGTGAGTGGGAGGAAAGTAGAACTTGATGAGGTAACTGTACCTGCTCCCTTATTTGAAAGTAGTTCATCACAGAAATCTGTTCCTGTGACTACTACACCAATTAGTGAGGAAGTTAATGATGATGATCATGAAACTTCATATTAAGTTACTACAGAACCTCGTAGGTCTTCCAGAGTAAGATCCGCACCAGAGTGGTACGGTAATCCTGTTCTGGAAGTCATGTTACTAGACCATGATGAACCTACGAACTATGAGGAAGCGATGATGAGCCCAGATTCCACGAAATTGCTTGAGGCCATAAAATCTGAGATATGATCCATGCATGAGAACAAAGTATGGACTTTGATTGACTTGCTCGATGATCAGCAAGCCATGTTAAATAAATGGATCTTCAAGAGGAAGACGGACACTGATAGTAGTGTTACTATCTACTAAGCTCGACTTGTTGCGAAAGGTTTTCAACAAGTTCAAGGTGTTGAATACGATGAGATTTTATCACTCGTATCGAAGCTTAAGTCTGTCTGAATCATGTTAGCAATTTCCACATTTTATGAAATCTGGCAAATGGATGTCAAAACTGCATTTCTTAATGGATTTTTTAAAGAAGAGTTGTATATGATGCAACCAGAAAGTTTTTGTCAATCCTAAAGATGCTAACAAAGTGTGCAAGCTCCAGCGATCCATCTATGGACTGGTGCAAGCATCTCGGAGTTGGAATATACGCTTTGATGAGTTGATCAAAGCATATGGTTTTATACAGACTTTTGAAGAAGCCTGTATTTACAATAAAGTGAGTGGGAGCACTACAGCATTTCTGATAAGTATATGTGAATGACATATTGTTGATCGGAAATAATGTATAATTATTCTGCAAAGCATAAAGGAGTGTTTGAAAGGAGTTTTTCAAAGAAAGACCTTGGTGAAGCTGCTTACACATTGAGCATCAAGATCTATAGAGATAGATCAAGACGCTTGATAAGTTTTTCAATGAGTACATACCTTGATAATTTTTTTGAAGTAGTTCAAAATGGAATAGTCAAAGAAAGAGTTCTTGCCTGTGTTGCAAGGTGTGAAGTTGAGTAAGACTCAAAACCCGACTATGGCAGAAAATAGAAAGAGAATGAAAAGTCATTCCCTATGCCTCAGTCATAGGTTCTATAAAGTATGCTATGTTGTGAACCAGACCTATTGTATACCTTGCTCTATGTTTGGCAAAGGAATACAATTTTGATCTAATAGTAGATCACTGGACAACAGTCAAGAATATCCTTAGTGAGGACCAAGGAAATACTTCTCGATTATGGAGGTGATTAAAGAGCCCGACGTAAAAAGTTACATCGGTGCAAGCTTTTACACCGATCCAGATGACTCTAAGTCTCAATCTGGATACATATTGAAAGTGGGAACAATTACCTAGAGTAGCTCCATGCAGAGCATTGTAGACATAGAATATTTGCAAAATACATATGGCTCTGAATGTGACAGACCCGTTGACTAAGCTTCTCTCACGAGCAAAACATGATCACACCTTAGTACTCTTTGGGTGTTAATCACATAGCGATGTGAACTAGATTATTGACTCTAGTAAACCCTTTGGGTGTTGGTCACATGACGATGTGAACTATGGGTGTTAATCATATACAGATATGAATATTGGTGTTAAATCACATGGCGATGTGAACTAGATTATTGACTCTAGTGCAAGTGGGAGACTGAAGGAAATATGCCCTAGAGGCAATAATAAGTTATTATTTATTTCCTTATTTCATGATAAATGTTTATTATTCATGCTAGAATTGTATTAACCGGAAACATGATACATGTGTGAATACATAGACAAACATATAGTCACTAGTATGCCTCTACTTGACTAGCTCATTAATCAAAGATGGTTATGTTTCCTAACCATAGACATGTGTTGTCATTTGATTAACGGGATCACATCGTTAGGAGAATGATGTTATTGACATGACCCATTCCGTTAGCCTAGCACTTGATCGTTTAGTATGTTGCTATTGCTTTCTTCATGACTTATACATGTTCCTGTAACTATGAGATTATGCAACTCCCGTTTACCGAAGGAACACTTTGGGTTCTACCAAACGTCACAACGTAACTGGGTGATTATAAAGGAGTACTACAGGTGTCTCCAAAGGTACATGTTGGGTTGGCGTATTTCAAGATTAGGTTTTGTCACTCCGATTGTCGGAGAGGTATCTCTGGGCCCTCTCCGTAATGCACATCACTATAAGCCTTGCAAGCAATGTGACTAATGAGTTAGTTGCGGGATGATGCATTATGTAACGAGTAAAGAGACTTGCCGGTAACGAGATTTAACTAGGTATTGGATACCGACGATCGAATCTCGGGCAAGTAACATACCAATGACAAAGGGAACAACGTATGTTGTTATGCGGTTTGACCGATAAAGATCTTCAGAGAATATGTAGGAACCAATATGGGCATCCAGGTTCCGCTATTGGTTATTGACCGAGAATAGTTCTAGGTCATGTCTACATAGTTCTCGAACCCGTAGGGTCTGCACGCTTAACGTTACGATGACAGTTTTATTATGAGTTTATAAGTTTTGATGTACCGAAGTTTGTTCGGAGTCCCGTATGTGATCACGGACATGACAAGGAGTCTCGAAATGGTCGAGACATAAAGATTGATATATTGGACGACTACATTCGGACACCAGAAGTGTTCCGGACATTGTCGGAGAAAACCGGAGTGCCGGAGGGTTACCGGAACCCCCCGGGGAGAGATAATGGGCCACATGGGCCTTGGTGGAAAGAGAGAGGGGCGGCCAGGGTGGGCCGCGCGCCCCCTCTCCCTCTGGTCCGAATTGGACTAGGAGGGGGGGCAGCGCCCCCCTCTTTCCTTCCCCCCTCTTCCCCTTCTTTCCCCCTCCTAGTAGGAGTAGGAAAGGGGGAGTCCTACTCCTACTAGGAGGAGGACTCCTCCTTGGCGCGCCCACAAGGGCCGGCCGGCCTCCCCCCTCCCTCCTTTATATACGGGGGCAGGGGGCACCGCAGGACACACAAGTTGATCTACGGATCGTTCCTTAGCCGTGTGCGGTGCCCCCTTCCACCATATTCCACCTCGGTCATATCGCCGCAGAGTTTAGGTGAAGCCCTGCGCCGGTAGAACATCATCATCGTCACCACGCCGTCGTGCTGACGGAACTCATCCCCGAAGCTTTGCTGGATCGGAGCCCGGGGATCGTCATCGAGCTGAACGTGTGCTGAACTCGGAGGTGCCGTACGTTCGGTGCTTGGATAGGTCGGATCGTGAAGACGTACGACTACATCAACCGCGTTGTCATAACACTTCCGCTTACGGTCTACGAGGGTACGTGGACAACACTCTCCCCTCTCGTTGCTATGTCATCACCATGATCTTGCATGTACGTAGGAATTTTTTTGAAATTACTATGTTCCCCAACATTGAAGTGGGGTGTAGTGGACTCAAGTGCGCAAAACATTTACAAGTTGGCGTCTCATAAGATAGCTTAGCCAAGAGTCAAAGCTGGCTTGCTGCAATAACCCCACCATCCCTTCTTGATAATTTGCATGTATGTAGGATCTGATGTAAGTCTTGCCGAGTACCTTTGTACTCATGTTTGCTTAATTTACGTTTTACAGAAGATGCTGCAACCCGTTCTGATGGGTTCTTCATAGACGTTGATGTTGAAGAGTAGGCTGAAGCCCAGGTGGTGATCCTAAGCACTTTATGGACCGTGTAGGATAGCCAGGCTTCCTCAAGCCTCTTATTTTCTAGATGTCTGTACTCAGACATGTTACTTCCGCAGTTGGCTTGTATGTTTGTATGACTTGAATGCTGGGTCGTGTGACCCGTATCTGTGTGAATGTTATGTATGGCTCTCTGAGCCTTTAAATAAAGTACTTGAGTTGTAGAGTCATGTTGTGATGCCATGTTGTATTTGCACATATCGGGCATATTGTGTGTATGATTGAAATGCTTGGTATGTGTGGGATCTGACTATCTAGTTGTTTATCCTTGGTAGCCTCTCTTACCAGGAAATGTCTCCTAGTGCTTCCACTGAGCCCTGGTAGCTTGCTACTGCTCCGGAACACTTCGGCTGGCCAGCATGTGTCCTTCTTCGTTCCTGTGTCTGTCCCTACGGAGAAATGTCATGCGATGACTACCGGAGTCCTGTTAGCCTGCTACAGCCTGGTTTACCAGAGTCCTGCTAGCCCAGTTGCTACAGCCCGGATTCACTCGCTGATGACCGACACGTTCGTTGTTGGGTCATGTATGCCTGTCCCTGTAAGTTAGTGCCACTTTGGGTTCACGACTAGCCATGTCAGTCCGGGCTCCTTGTCAAATATATGCTAGCGACACTATCATATACGTGTGCCAAAAGGTGCAAACAGTCCCGGGCAAGGTAAGGCGACACCCGTGGGGATACCGTGCGTGAGGCCGCAAAGTGATATGAGGTGTTAGAGCATCTCCAGCCGTTCAGCCCCCCAGGACGCTAAAAAGGAGCGGCCTAGGGGCGAACCGGCGCTAGATTGGCCCCTAGGGGCGGCCTAGCTCCCAGCCACGCCCCTAGGCGGCGCCCTCCAGCCATGGCAAATTCAAACATAGTCATTCCCGCGCACAAAATAGACGCCACAATCTGGATCAAGAGGCCAGTAGATCGGCGATCGGATGAAACGTTTGGCGTACAAAAAGCAGGAAGGATGGAAGGGCGCATCAATCGGACAGGTCGGCCTCCGGGTCGGCGTAGTCGGTGTGAGCGGGCTTGACGGGGTCTCTGTGCTTGGCAGCGTCGGCGTGGCTTCTGTGCTGCGGGCAGTCTCGGCGGCATCATCGCTCGGGCTTGGCAGCGGCGTCGGCGTTTGCGTGGGCGTGGGAGGCATCGTCGTGGGCGTGGGTGGCGTCGTTGAGGGAAGCTGGTTCAGGATGAGGCCACGCTCCGCCAAGTACCATGCCTTGACCGCCTTGTCGGTGCTCTGGAGCATGTCCGCCCCGCCCAGCAGGAAAGCCAGGTCGGTGTTTCTCTTCTTCGCGGTGATGTTGGTCCGGAGTAGGTCGAGCTTGACGGCGCTGCTCGACATCAACGCTGACCACCACACCTCGGTCTTCTCTTCACAAAGGGCGGCCCAGATCTGTGCGTTGGCGAGGCAGTGCTGGATGGACTCCTGCACGTGACCGGTGGCCGCGTCGGCGTGTTTCCCCTTCTTGCACCTTTGTTGCCGTCCGGCCGCCCTTCTGAGGCGCCCGGAGTCGGCGCGTCCGGCTTGTAGGTCTTCTTGGCCTTGTCGAGGGTGCGCCGGACTTCCGCCCACTTCTCGCACTTGTCAATGCACTTGTAAACGTGGAGGTACTTGAACTCGGCATCGTTGTTGCTCTATCGATACAGGCCGAACATGCACAGCAACTGCGCGGACGAACAAACAGTTGGTGTGCGCACACGGCGAAGAGAGGTGGGAGACCGGCATGGCATACCTGATCCTCAACGCTGGCGCCGCTCTTCGGGCGAGCGGCTACCTCCTCGACGACCCCATGCCATTTTTTGCGCGCCCCCTGGATACACCCCAATGGTTCACCATCGCCTTCGACCCGCGCTGCATGTAGACGCCTTTGAAGTAGGGGTCAACGAGCTTGCGCTCGTCGAACTCGGCCTTGATACGCTCCCAGTACGTCTTGATGCTCTGGTTCATGCCGGTGGTCGGGTCGAGGCAGACAACTTTCCATGCTTCGGCGAGGCATTCCTCCTCCTTGGACGCCCACTTGATGCGCGGCTCGCCTGACCTGGCCGCCCGCTTCTTCTTCTTGCTCCTCCTCGCCGAAACAGTCGCCGGCTCCTCCTCCTGCTCCTCCTATTCCTCGCCCCCATAGACGTAGCAAAGCTCGCCGTCCATGCCGCCACTGAGATCCACCGTCTCATCCGCGGTGAACCCGGGAGACGCGGCGGCCACGGCCAAACCTGGCGCGATGATGTCGTCCATGTTGGTCTCGATCTCGTCAGCATCGCCGAGGTGCGAGAAGGGCAGCGCGCAACGGCGGAGAGGGGGCATCGGGGAGGATGCGTACGCGGGCGGCGAGTAGTTGTATGGAGGGTACTGCACGCCGGTGAAGGCGGGCGAGGGCGTGCGCTGGGCCGGGTGTCCATGGGGAAAAGTGACGTTTGGGTTGAACCCACCGTGCGCGTCCCGTCGGCGTAGCCCGGCGAAGACGATCCCCATGGCTGCGGCGATGAAGATCTGATGCCTTGCTGGACCCAGGGCGCGTAGCGTGGTTGCCGTGTGGATTCATCATCCCCGCACGAGTCGCCTCGGCCTCGGCCTGGTCTGCCGAAGCGGCAGCCGCAGCCGCAGCCACAACCGCGTGTGTCGCGTTGTCACGGGCCTTCTTAGCGATGGCCCTGTTCCACCGGTCAGCAGTGACAGCCTCCCGTCGCTGCACTTCCACCCTCCAATCGACGTTTGCCATGCCCGGTGGCTTGGACGGCGGCGCCCTCGGCTTCCTCTGCTTCGGCTGGGCGACAGAGGCGGTCGCGGTTGCCGCGGCGTGGGGGACAACGTACTTCTTCGGTGGCATGGCGGCCGGCTGGGAGGCGAGCGGGAGGGAGATTGGCGGGAAGAAAGGAGAAAATGGGAGGGAAGTGGGGAAAAGCGGGAAGAGACAGCGGGAAGAGGCGCTCGACTCGCCGACAGGGCGGACCCACGCGCCCTTTTCGCTTGTGCTGGCGCCCCAGGCGCCCTCCTGGGTGCCGGGTTCTGCCTGGGTCCGCTGCCACCAGTTTCAGCCCGAGCCGGCAAAAAATGGGCTTCTGGGGGCGACTGGGCCGTTTTTTCGATGCCGACACGGTAAAAACGCCTGGGGAGGGCCTGTTGGGGGCGTGGCTGGAGATGCTCTTACATGCTCGATCGGTGTGGCATTGAGTCGGGGTCCTGACAATGATCTGGTTCTTTTTAGTTAGGAACCGAGTCCAGGATTTCCTGGCTGACTCTCCGGGCTGTTGAATTATGTGACTTAGGTCATCGGCATCCGGACGTCGGACATATGTGCCTTGGAAGTTGTCGAGGAAGGCGTCCTCCAATTCCTCCCAACTGCCAATGTAGTTTTCGGGCAGACTGTTCAACCAGTATCTAGCTGGTCCCTTGAGTTTGAGCGGGAGGTATTTGATGGCGTGGAGATCATCACCACGGTCCATATGAATGTGGAGAAGAAAGTCCTCAATCCACACCGCGGGGTCTGTCGTGCCATCATATGATTCGATGTTTATGGGTTTAAACCCCTCTAGGAAATCATGTCCCATTACTTCGTCAGTGAAGCAAAGGGGTGTGCGGTGCCTCTACGGGCCAAGTCGTGACGTAGCTCGGATGGAGCTCGTCTGCGGTTCTCGGCCCGGACATGGTTATGTTTGTCACGTTCAGCCGGATGGCCATCGTCGCGCGTCGAGGCACGCCCCCGTGATCCATAGATTGATCTTGTCTGACCTGCTCTCTTTTCCAAATCACATCGCAGGTCATGTGTGTATCCCCGAGCTATTGTATTTCTGTTTGTTTGGTGAGGTAGTGCAGGCTGGTGTTCAGCTTGAAGTGCCGCTTTGTCCCGGCCACGTGGTGGTCGGTCAGCCGTATTGTACCTTGGTAGGACGGCTCCAGCGCCTCGTCATCGAACTGTGGTAACAGTTTGCGCTTCGGGTAGCTTTTGTTTGGGTGCTCGAGGCCATATTCCTCAGCTGCCAGGACATCAGTCCATCTTTGATTGAGCAGATCTTGATCAGCTTGAAGCTGCCGCTGCTTCTTTTTCAGGCTTCTTGCAGTGGCAATTAGCTAACGCTTAAAGCGTTCCTGTTCGGCGGGCTCTTCATGCACGATGAAGTCTTCATCACCGAGGCTAACCTCGTCCTCAGAGAGCGGAAGGTAGTTGCTATCCTCCGAGTCTTCGTTCATGGCCTGTTTGCCAGGGCTGACTCACCCAACCTCCCGTTCCTCCTATTTGGAGGTTGGCTCAACGGGGTCTTCATTGTTTTTGGCACCGTCCGGAGTGTTATCCTCTTCTGTGACGGTATTGTTGTTTTTACTACGGCGTGGCTTAGAGAGGCACCGCTGACGTTGGCGCTTCGGCTGTATCCCAGGAGGTTTATCCTCGACTGGATTTTCATCGTTGCCGTTATTTTCTTTGGGTGTATCCACCATGTATATGTCGTACGAGGAGGTGGCTGTCCAACACCCTGTAGGCAGTGGTTCCTGATCCTCTTCGGCGTCATCGTCCATACCGTTGATGTATTCGGAGTCATAGTCAAGCATGTCGGTTAAGTCATCGACAATGGCTATAAAGTGGGTGGTGGGTGGGGAACGAATTTCTTCATCATCCACTTCCCATTCGAGCCGGACGTAGTTCGACCGAGAGTCCCCTGACAAGGAGAGGTATTTTAATGAGCTTAACACGTCCCCAAAAGGCGAGTGCTGGAAAATGTCCGCGGAGCTGAACTCCAAGACCGACGCCCAATCAGGTTTGATGGACGCGGATGCACGTGGTCCGGAGCCCATGGCTGGAGACGAGTCCGAGGTTCTGGTAACACAAGCCCAGCCTGATTTTGGGTCTGTGTGCGGCTCAAGCGCCGCTGAGTTTGTGGCCTCCGCGGCAGGGTTGAGCTTCCTGTCTTCGGACGACGCAATCCGCTCCAGCTCTAGGGCTAGGGCGGTCATAGGCGCTATCTCCTGTGTGTGGCCAGATGACAGATCTAGGTCATGTTCATCGTGGTGGCCGAGGGTAGCCATCGTGGGCTCGAATCCGTCGAAGATCAAGTCTCCGTGGATATCGGCCACAAAATCTAGGCTTCCAAATCGGACCTGATGGCCAGGGGCGTAGCTATCGATCTGCTCTAGATGGCCAAGCGAGTTGGCCCGCAGTGCAAAGCCACCGAATACGAAGATCTGTCCGGGGAGGAAGATCTCCCCCTGGACTACATTGTTGTAGATGATTGAGGGAGTGCTACGTCTTGAGCTTGCGTTGGTTTTCCTCAAAGAGTAGAGGGTGATGCATCGAGTGTAGCGGAAGTATTTCCCTCAGTTTTGAGAACCAAGGTATCAATCCAGTAGGAGGCTTCTCAAAAGTCCCACGCACCTACACAAACAAACTGAGAACTCGCAACCAACGCAATAAAGGGGTTGTCAATCCCTTCACGGCCACTTGCGGAAGTGAGATCTAATAAAGATAGTATGATAAGATAAATATATTTTTGGTATTTTATAATATAGATGCAAAAATTAAAGATGCAAATAAAAGTAGATTGAAAGCAAATATGATAAGAGATAGACCGGGGGGCCATAGGTTTCACTAGAGGCTTCTCTCAAGTTAGCATAAGTATTACGGTGGGTGAACAAATTACTGTCGAGCAATTGATAGAAAAGCGCATAGTTATGAGATTATCTAGGCATGATCATGTATATAGGCATCACATCCATAACAATTAGACCGACTCCTGCCTGCATCTACTACTATTACTCCACACATCGACTGACTCCTGCCTGCATATAGAGTATTAAGTTCATAAGAACAGAGTAACGCATTAAGCAAGATGACATGATGTAGAGGGATAAACTCAAGCAATATGATATAAACCCCATCTTGTTATCCTCGATGGCAACAATACAATACGTGCCTTGCAACCCTTTCTGTCACTGGCTAAGGACACCGCAAGATTGAACCCAAAGCTAAGCACTTCTCCCATAGCAAGAAAGATCAATCTAGTAGGCCAAACCAAACTGATAATTCGAAGAGACTTGCAAAGATAACTCAATCATACATAAAAGAATTCAGATAAGATTCAAATATTATTCATAGATAAACTTGATCATAAACTCACAATTCATCGGGTCTCGACAAACACACCGCAAAACGAGTTTACATCTTATAGATCTCCACAAGAGAGGGGGAGAACATTGTATTGAGATCCAAAAAGAGAGAAGAAGCCATCTAGCTAATAACTATGGACCCATAGGTCTGTGGTAAACTACTCAAAACTCATCGGAGGGGCAAGGATGTTGATGTAGAAGCCCTCCATGGTCGATTCCCCCTCCGGTAGAGTGCCGGCGAAGGCTCCAAGATGAGATCTCGCGGATACAGAAGGTTACGGCGGTGGAAATTGTGTTTCGTGCTGCTCCTGGATGTTTTCGGGGTACGTAGGTATATATAGGAGGAAGAAGTACGTCGGTGGCCGCCTGAGGGGCCCACGAGACAGGGAGCGCGCCCTACAGGGGGGGGGGCTCCTATCTCGTGGCTTCCTCGGCAGCTTCTTGACTTGCACTCCAAGCTCTCCGGATCACGTTTGTTCCAAAAATCACGCTCCCGAAGGTTTCATTCCGTTTGGACTCCGTTTGATATTCCTTTTCTTCGAAATACTGAAATAGGCAAAAAAACAGCAATATGGGCTGGGCCTCTGGTTAGTAGGTTAGTCCCAAAAATGATATAAATGTGTAAAATAAAGCCCATAAACATCCAAAAGGGGTAATATAATAGTATGGAACAATCAAAAATTATAGATATGTTGGAGACATATCAAGGAGCCATCAAGCCTATCTCCGACATCACAGTGGAACTCTCAATGAAAGCACCAATGTCAGTGTCAAAATCGGTGGATCTTGGGTAGGGGTCCCGAACTGTGCGTCTAAGGCTAATGGTAACAGGAGGCGGGGGACACAATGTTTACCCAGGTTCGGGCCCTCTCTATGGAGGTAATACCCTACTTCCTGCTTGATTGATCTTGATTAATATGAGTATTACAAGAGTTGATCTACCACGAGATCGTAATGGCTAAACTCTAGAAGTCTAGCCTATGAGGTTATGATTGATGTGTCTAAACCCTAGAAGTCTAAACCCTCCGGTTTATATAGACACCGGGAGGGGCTAGGATCATACAAAGTCGGTTAGAGAGAAAGGAATTTACATATCCGAATCGCCAAGCTTGCCTTCCACGCCAAGGAGAGTCCCATCCAGACACAGGATGAAGTCTTCTATCTTGTATCTTCATAGTCCAACAGTCCAGCCCACGTATATAGTCCGGTTGTCCGAGGACCCCTTAATCCAGGACTCCCTCAGTGCCCCTTAGTGACTTTGGTGTATTGAAGACTTATAGGTTAAGGTACTAATATGTTTTTGAGTGCACACAACCTCTATAAGTCGATGAGGAGTTTGATATTTACTATGAAAGTCGACCCCTAAAAATGTACGTCTGAGCACCTGAAGATTTTGAAAGTGAAGAAATTGGTGTGACCTTGAAGATTTGGATATTCATGCGAGGATTATGAAGCATGAAGACTTTTGTTTTCGTAGTTTTGTTTTCTCTTTCTTGAGTCATAGGAAACACCGTATTGTTAAAGGGGGTCGAGGTAATACTAAGGAAACTGATTTCCATGTGATGCTCATCTCAAAATCCTACACCTACCCAATCCTTTTGAGTGAAGCCATTGGAAATCTCATATCAGTTCAGTCAATTTCTTCAGTGACAGAGACGAAGATCTTCTGGTCTCTAAGGAATTTGTTCTGACTGAGGAGTTAGGAATTCGCCAGTGTGGATTGCCTACACAGTGAGGAACATGATAGCCCTGAGGAATTTGAACCTCAAATATCCGACCGTTGTTGTGTTATGCGCCAGCTGTCCAAAAATATCTTCCACCTAACGGTTATACCATTGAAGGGCATTTATGTCTTATCATGTCGGGCTGCTCCCTAGGCTATAAATAGCCGCCCCCTACAACCACTAGCTAGTTGGCTGCTCCGAGAGAAACTGACACTTGTCATTGAGAGCATCCCATCCTCCGAGGACTTTGAGCGAAAATCATCAAGTGAGGAAAACCCAAAACCCAAACCCAAACACCTACAAACCCAAAGTAATTGAGCATCACTGAAGAGATTGTTCCTGTGTGGAACCGATGCTTGTTACCTTTGAGGATTGTGTATCCTCCAGACGGTTAGGCGTCATGGTCTGAGCATCCAAGAGGAATTGTGGATCGCCGAGTGACCAAGTCTGTGAAGGTTTGGAAGTCACCTGTGAAGACTTACCACGAGTGTTGGGCGAGGTCTGTGTGACTTTAGCTCAAGGAGAATACAGTGAGGACTGTGTGTCTAGGACTGTGTGTCCTCGAGTTTAAATACCCACCCGCTCCAACCAGATGTATAACTTTCAGAACAGTTGAAACTGGTCTACCAAATCGTTGTCTTCACCAAGCCAACTGGTTCTATTTCCTCAACCCTTTCATTTCCTCATTCATGTGTTGATGAACCTGATCATTACTGCTTGAAAGACTTTGACTGAAGACTTTCTCTATTTCGTCAATCCAATTTCTTCAGTCACATAGTCTTCAGCCTGCTTATCCTGTTTTTCACGCTATCCGTACTCGATGCTTGTTTTCATTTCATCATGATGACTATGCTATTGCTCTGTTATGCTTATACCTGAGTACTTATTCCGCTGCTAGTGTGCCGTTGCTTAGGAATTTCTTCACCTAGAAATTCGAAATTCCTTAGTGATGAATTTGTAAAAATAGCCTATTCACCCCCCCTCTAGTCGATATAATGCACTTTCAAGCTCCAGGGATCCATATGAGATCGCTTCAGAACAGAGGTCTGCGGTGGCACTGTTTCGTTTCTGTATGGCTTACTAATGGTTTTGGGATTTATGGTATTTATAGGCGGAAGAATTAGGTCAAACGGAGGTTCAAGGGGCCCACATGCACAGGTGGCGCGGCCGCCCTCCTACCGTGCCATGTATCCATGTGGGAGCCTCGTGGGTCCCCTCAGTGTCTCCTGAAGCTTTTAGTGTTTCTTATGGTTAATAAAAAATCATCAAAATTTGGCATAGTATCTGGACCTTCCTAGATAATGATTTTCTACAAAAGCAAAAACAAGCAAAAAAATAGGAACTAACACTGGGCACTAAGTTAATAGGTTAGGTCAGAATTTTTTTGAAATGATATAAAAATATAAAAGTGATAATATAATAGCATGGAACAATAAAAAATTATAGATACGTTTGAGATGTATCAGCATCCTCAAGCTTAATTCCTGCTCGTCCTTGAGTAGGTAAATAATAAACAAATATGATTTTTGATGTTGAATGCTAGCGAACATGTTCTTGATCAAATGGTATAATCATGCCATGAATTTGGGGCATGGATTATCCAAGACAATATTCTATCGATTTGACATCAAAATAATAATGCACGAGCATGCAAATAAACAATCATTGCCTTTCCAAAATAAAGATGCTAAATAATATGATCTATACATAGTTAATCACGATAAGCATACCACGCTTAGTCTTCCTAGCATAGAGACACCAAATCATGAACAACCTGATGACAAACCAAGCAATTAAATCATACTTTTCTTGGTTCAGCTTTCAACTCGCACGCAGTACTTGAGTGCGATCCATGGTCTTAGCACTTTGGACGGTGAATAGAATGATGATGGGGTTTCAATTGAGAGGACAAAAATATAAGTACGTCTCACATCAATGCATCTTGATCATTAGGCAATGGAGAGGCCTTACAATCGATTTTAATGCGAGGAGTAGGGATTGCCATACAACGGATGCACTAGAGCTATAATCTTATGAAATCCTTCCTAATGAAGCTAAGTGGGTATGCATCAAACTTGCTTGCTCATGAAGAACTCGAGCTTTTTGAGGAAGCTCGTCATCGGAATATACAAGCCAAGTTCTGTAAGGTAAAAATCCCACTAGCATATGAAAAGAATAATAGAGAACTCTCTATATGATAAACATGGTGCTACTCTAAAGCACAAGTGTGGTAAAGGATAGTAGTACACCCCCTCTCCTTTTCTCTCATTTTTTTGTTGGGCTCTTTTTGGGCCTATTTTCTTGAGCTCATTGGCCTCATTCCCTCTTTTTCGAGGAATCACGGGCCTCCTCCTTTTTCCTCACTAGTAGGGGCACACTCTGGAAATGCATCACACTTTTATTTTGCTTACAATTCATAATATGGAAAAAAATGATGACTAAATATGAATGCCTCTAGTGGTGTACCAAGATGTGCAATGATGTAGCATAACATGTATCAATGATGAACGGCGGCACTGCCACAAACATCATGTTAGCTCTATGATCATGCAAAGCAAAATGACAATGAATGTTAAAGTCAAGTAATGATAGTAACAATGGAAGTTGCATGGCAATATATGTTGGAATGGCTATGGAAGTGCTATAATAGGTAGGTGCGGTAGTTCTTTTGAAAAGATATAATGAGGTTTATGTGTGAGAGAGTGTATCATATCACGGGGTTGGATGCACCGGCAAAGTATGCACCATCTCTCAATGTGAGAGTGGGCAATGCATGACACCAGAGAGGCTAGTAAAATATGGATGGTGCAAGTGCATGTAGACCAAAATACTCACATTAGTCATAAAGAACTCAAATACTTATTGCAAAAGTCTAGTAGCCCTCTAAGAAAGCACAACTCATAGGCCCCTAGGGGAGGGGGAGATTGGTAAAAGGTAACAATCGCTAGGGGGTCTATTTTGCCTGATGTCGTGTGGTACCGCATATCCGTTTTAGGGGGAACCATATACAGTTTTTGCAGAATCAGCTAGAGTTGCTCTTATATCACCTTCTCGATGTGTTTTAATGGAAAACTTCTAGATTCCTTTGTTCCTTCTCGAGGTCTCAGGCAGGGGATTGATACGTCCCAAACATATCTACTTTTCCAAACACTTTTGCTCTTGTTTTGGACTCTAACTTGCAAGATTTGAATGGAACTAAGACGGACGGACGCTGTTTTCAGCAGAATTGTCATGGTGTTGTTTTTGTGCAGAAATAAAAATTCTCGGATTGGGCTAAAAATTTATGGAGAATGTTTTCAGAATATATAAAAAATACTGACAAAGAGAAATACCAGAGGGGGGCCACCAGGGAGCCACAATCCCAGGGGGCGCGCCTGGCAGGCTTGTGGGCCCCTGGCAGCTCCAGTAACCTTAACTCCAACTCCATAAGTACCTATTCGTCCAGAAAAAAACTGAGAGAAGGAATCAACACATTTTATGATACATAGCCACCGCCACCTCCTATTCTCCATCGAGAGAGCTGATCTAGAGTCTGTTTGGGGCTTCGGAGAGGGGCATCCGACGTTGTCGTCATCATCAACCATCCTCCATTACCAATTTCATGATGCTCACTACCGAGAGTGAGTAATACGTTCGTAGGCTTGCTGAACAGTGATGGATTGGATGAGATTTATCATGTAATCGAGCCAATTTTGTTAGGGCTTGATCCCTAGTATCCACTATATTCTGAGATTGATGTTGCTAACTTTGCTATGCTTAATGCTTGTCAATAGGGCCCGAGTGCCATGATTTCAGATATGAACCCTTTGTGTTCTCATGAATATATTTGTGTTCTTGATCAGATCTTGCAAGTTGTATGCACCTATTACGTGTTATGATCCGCATACCCCAAGGTGACAATAATTGTGATTCTTTCCGATGATTACCGTAGTTTGAGGAGTTCATGTATTCACTATGTGCTAATGCTTTGTTCTAGTTCTCTATTAAAAGGAGGCCTTAGTCTCCCTTAGATTTTCTTATGGACCCTGCTGCTACGGGAGAGTAAGACAAAAGATGTCATGCAAGTTTTTATTACAAGCACGTATGACTATATACGAAATACATGCCTACATTACATTGATGAATTGGAGTTAGTTCTGTGTCGCTCTACTTTATGACTGTTACATGATGAATTTCATCCAACATAATTATCCATCACCGATCCAATGCCCACGTCCTTCTCATAATGATCTTAGCTAAGTTACTTTCGTTGTTGTTGTTGTCACAATCACTATAAAACCCCTACTACTATTATTACCGTTACTATTGCTACTGTTATCAAACTATCATATTGTTGTCCTACTGATCACCTTGCATCAGATATTTAGTTCTCCAGGTTTGGTTGAATTGACAACTCAACTGCTAATACTTGCAAATATTCTTTGGATCCACTTGTGTTGAATCAATAAATTTGGGTCGAATACTCTACCCTTGAAAACTGTTGCGATCCCTATACTTGTGGGTTATCAGGGATCCATTATCACCGTACTTGTTCCTGTTCATCGCGGAGGCTCTCTCATCGTCACTTCAAGAAGGATGTGAAAGAGGAGCCCTACAGAATTTCCTTTTAAGCAAAAAATGGCCTAGGTATATCTCATTTACTATTTGTTGATGATAGCCTCTATTTTTTAAGGGATCCTTGAATCAAGCGTTGACCATTAAAAATATTTTGATGGTCCATGAGGAGGGGACTAGGTAGTTATTGGGTCGAGATAAGTGTTCGTTTCTGTTTGGGAAGAATTACACGTTTGAAGATCAAGTGTCATTCATGGTAGTCCTTCATATTGTTGCAGATGGTTTCGAGGATAAATATCTTAGACTATCATTTCCTTAAGGAACAATGAAGGCTGGCAAATTCTTGTATACCAAAGATAAAGCGCTAAAAGACTCTCAGACTGGATTGAAAAATATGCATCGAGTGGGGCAAAGGAAATTTAGATTACATCGGTAGTCCAGGATCTTCCAGTGTATTCCATTGGTATTTTTAAATTTCCAGCATCTATTTGTGAAGAGCTAGCACAACTTATTAGGAATTTCTCGCTGGGTGATGAAGAAAATAGGAGGAAAACACACTGGCTTGCTTGGGATAAAATGACAAGACAGAAGGCGAGGACCGTATGGGTTTTCGTGATTTTAGAATGTTTAATCAAGGTATCCTTGCTAAGCAGGCATGGCGGTTGTTGGCGTTCCTAGAGTCGTTAGTTGCAAAGGTGCTGAAGGCCAAGTATTACCCCCATGGACATCTTCTAGACACTGTGTTTCCGCAGTCGACTTCATTTACATGGCAAGGTATTCTACATGGGTTGGATCTGCTTAAACAAGGTGTTATCTGGAGAGTGGTTGATGGAGCTAATATTAATATTTGAAGAGATAATTGGATGCCCAATAATTTTGGCCTTAAAATTTTAGAAAGAAAGAGCAAAACATGGATTAAATGGGTGTTTGACTGATTCATGAGCAGTTCGAGAAGATGGGGTGTGAATCTGATAAAACAGTTGTTCTATCCACACGACACCGAGGAGATCTTAAAGATACTTATTCAATCCTTGAGAGATGGTGATTTTCTTACATGGCACTTTGAAAAGAATGGTTTGTTCTCTATTAGGAGCGTCTATAAATTGACGTTGAATCTCAAGGATTGCAAGGAAGATTTTAGGCAAACCAAATGGTGTTGTGAATGGGGAGAGAAGGCTTTGGGGTAGTATTTGGAAGGCGAATGTCCCACAAGAGATCAAGATTTTTGCCTGGCGAGCAGCTTTAAATAGTTTGGTGGATCAGGTTAATAAAGTTTCTCACCACCAAACCGATTGTGCTATTTGCTCTATTTGCAGCGTTGAATAAGAAAACATTTATCATTCACTAGCGATGTGTCCGAAGGCTCGTGCTCTTTGTTTGGCTATGAGGGATGTGTGCAATATTCCAAAAGAAAATTAATTTCTCAGGTCCCAGACAGGCTCCTTGTTCTTTTGGATCAGTTGAACTATTCATTTTCTGGAGAGCTTGGCATTTAAGAATGATCTATTTTCTGATAAAGGGAAGAAATATTTCTCTTCTGTGCTCTGTTTCAGGAAAGCTACCGAGAACCTTACACATCGTGTCATTCCAGTAAACAATTGGATATGAGCAAGAAAGGTAAGGGGGTGGTGGATGTCCAGGAGGCCGTTGATATTTCAGCGAGGAATTTAGGGACTTGGCAACCTCCTTCATCTGAGGTCATTAAGATTAATGTTGACGCCTACTTTGTGGAGAGCATGAGTGCTGCTAGCGTGGGGATTACTGCCAGAGATCATACAACCAAGTTATCATTTCTTCTTGGGATTTTATTGGGCCGTGCACGTGTGTTGATGAAGCAGAGTTTTGTGTGTGCCTTGCCGGTCTCTATATCGATATCAGTCTCAATAAACGCATAATTGTATAATCTAATAGCTCATTTGTGGTTTCCTATCTTGCAAATGATAATCTTAATAGGTCCCATTTTGTTGATCTTAAGAGGGAAGCGCTTAGCATTATGCAAATAATTTTAAGATCTTTAGATCAATAATTCAGTCAAACACGACGGCTCATAAGATTGCTAAGTTTAGTTATGATAATAGGTCTGACAGTTTTATAGTATTTCGCTCTGCGTGACGTATGCTGTACTGAACTATTATAAGCACTTTTTAAGTTTTTTTAGGGAAAACACTTTTTAAGTTGATTAATACTATATGGGGGTGTTCTTCGAAAAACCTATCCAGAGAAAGGAAGCTTAAAAGGAAAACCAGCGAGGTGAGAAAGCTCCAGCTGAATCCAATCCTTTCCACTTTCGCGCCTTATCCCGTGGGATCTCGGATACGCCGGGCCCGCCACGGAACCATCCTCCCTGACGTGGCCGCCTCGAACTGGTCTAGCGTACGGCGTCCCGGATCTCCACGGCCCCCCAACACTATCCTCCGACGTGGCCAGCCACGGGCCACGGCTTCCGCAGCGGGGAAGCAGCGCCGCTTGTACGGGGGCGTCCGTCGGTGTCTCGGCCAGCGTCGTAGCGCTAGTGGAGGAGGGACGCCGACGGCGAGCTGTTGCTTGGATCGGAGGACTCCTGGGTCTGGGTAGGCGAAGGAAACGTCTTTGGTAGTGACTTGTTGTGTTCGTATGTGCATTCTTGGAATGCTGCGACAGCAGTTGAGAGATGAAAAGGGAAGTCCATGGCGAGGAGGGTAAAGCTGATCACGACGGCTGTTTTAGCTGGTTCGCTGAGTTGGCCCTCCTCTTATCCACTTACCAAAATCTGGATTTTGGCTTTCGGATGAGCTCTTCATCGTCTTTGGCCGTTCTTTCATTTCTAACTATTCTTTTGCTGCGATTCCTATTGCCATTCAGATGGTTATATTTTTTGTGGTGGAATCAGCCCATTAGAGTGCAAAATTCTAGATCATCGGTGCTCGCATTTTTCTTGAATTTATTGCACGTTTCTCGGCGATGTTCATTCAGTGTGAGAAAAACAATTGTACCGACTACAAGGCGTCTGTGGTGACTTCATCGATCTCAATATAACGTGTTGACTCAGTCTCAAGAGTAGGGTGCACGCATCCGTTCATAAAAGTGGGTGTATGTGCGTATATATGAGTGCTTGCGTATAAAGAAATAGTATTCCTTTGATACGCTCTTGTTTCTGCAGACCGAGTGCATCCTGTCACACGGGTTTACTTTTTGTAGCTCATTTAAATGAAAAAGATATCACAAACAATGTTATTAACAGTGTGATTGTAAGGCACTAGCTAGAAACCAGTCAACTGAAAATGCAATATAGGCCAATCGACTGGTTTCAGCCATCCGATGGAAAACAGACGTCCAGATGAGCGTCTTCGACCTCGAGCCATCGTCTTCTTTCTTCGAACCACCGAGCCACCACCACCCTCGGCTGGCGGTGCTCCCGAGCCAGCCTCGCCACCACCACCCTCGACTGGCGGTGCTCCCGAGCCAGCCTCGCCACCCCGACCTCTCGCCAATCGCCGCCCACCGCCGTGCTGCCGCCCGCCGCCAACCATCCCTCTAAGCCCGGCCATGAAACGTTTCTCTGGCAAACCTGCACCCCTCTAACACACAGAGTCTGCCACCTTAAAGATAGATAACGTGGGAGCTTCTCTGGCGAGCTTCTTCCTTCTCTCCGACAGATTCTTCGTTCGATCAAAAATTGACTGACCTAAATTCCAAATTCATGCAACTTACATATAGATATTGTGTGATTGTAAATGTAAAGCCAGTATTTAACCACGTGATGTAGATTACACCCACAAATGTGCTGATCAAATAACCAGTGTAAAGTACTACGGAACATGCATAGGTTGCCATCAAACATGACGGAGGCCAGCAACTTGTCCGGATTGTCGCCGGGACACCTCCTTCCACGGAACAGAGCCACAGCGAACACTAGCCACTAGTCACATGCATACTCCAATCCAATCAAATTCCCGAGCCCCGAACACATGCACGTACCTATCATGGACACGCTGACCAAACACCAGCCATGCAAAAATCAAGCCCTCCGCCATCACAAGAAAATACTTGAACGGAGAATTTTAATGGAATCTCTATATATCCCGTGGTGATCTGGATGCTGCCTCCCGGGGCAGAGCTCGATTGCACGAATGCACGCCTTCGTCTAGCTCTAGACACGTACGGCTCTCCGGTGCCTTGCTGTCCATGCAAGCTTCTTCCAGATCCAGCTCCATGGAGAGGACCAGCCAGTGGTACGTTTCCATGTCTTTGCCAGTGCGAATTGCTTGCCCGTCCATGTCTCTCGTATGCTCATGTCTTGCCTCTTTGAATTGATTGAGCAGGGTGTCGTCGCAGGACGTACCAACGGACCTCGTCGTCCGGGTCGCCGGCGCCGCCTTCCCTCTTCATAAGGTTAGTCGTCTTCCACCTCCCGGTCGATCTCTCCAACTCCTCCTCACGTGTGTACAAGAAAAAAGTGTCGCCGGTGATCATGGTCTGACGTGGGCACAACTAAATGCTTCCGGTGCAGGCGGTGATGGTGCCCAAGTGTGGCTACATCCGCAAGGCCGTCGCCATGGCCACGCGCCCCGACCCCGCGTCGACCGTCGAGATCGAGCTCGACGGCCTGCCGGGCGGCGCCGACGCCTTCGAGAAGGCCGCGCGTTACTGCTACGGCGCCAACTTCGAGATATCCGCTCGCAACGCCGCCGCCCTCCTCTGCGCCGCCGCGTTCCTCGACATGCAGCCGGCCGACGGCGGCCTCGCGCGCCGCGTGGAGGAGTTCCTCGCGCAGGCGGGTCTCCGGACGCTGCCCAACGCGATCGCGGTGCTGCGGTCCTGTGAGGGCCTGCTCCTCACGGCCACCGAGGAGCTCGGCGTCGCCCGGCGAGCGGCCGACGCCGTGGCCCTGCGGGTCTGCAACGAGGTGCTTTTCCCGACGCGGTCGCCGCCGGAGTGGTGGGCGTCGGAGCTCGCAGCTCTCTCGCCAGCGTCGTTCCACAGGGTCTTTACGGCGCTGCGCTGCCGACGCGCCGGTCCTGAGGTGCTCGTCGCCGCGGCCACCGCCTACGCCGAGCTCCTGCTGGCCGACGGCAAAGCTTCCGACCACCGCGCGCTCCTCGAGTCCGTTGTCGCCGTGCTCCCTTCAGCGGACGACGCGCCCCTTCCCGCAGCGTTCCTCTGCCGCCTCCTGCACGACGCCGTCACCACCGAGGCCTCGGCCAAGACGTGCCGCGACCTGGAGCTCCGCCTCGCGGCCGTGCTCGACCAGGCTACCGCGGGTGACCTGCTCGCCTTGGCGCTCGATGGCGCTGGTGAGTGCGTCATTAACACCGAATCGCTCCGGCGTGTCATCGCCGCATTTGTGGAGCGCGAGTCCGGTGCCGGGCGGAACAGGAGGGCGTCGCTGTCCGGAGCGGCGGCGCTGGGCGCAGGGGCGCTGCAGAAGGTGGCCAAGATGGTGGACGAAGTGGCGGCGGAGATCGCGACGGACGAGTCCCTACCGATCTCCAAGTTCGTGGGTGTCGCCGGCGCTGTGCCCAAGGACGCCCGCGCCACCCACGACTGCCTCTACCGCGCCGTGGACATCTACCTCAAGGCGCATCCGGAGCTGGACGAGATCGAGCGGGAGAAGGTGTGCAGCGTCATGGACACCCTGATGCTCTCCTACACGGCGCGCCTCCACGCCTCCCAGAACAAGCGCCTGCCGCTCCAGGCCGTGCTCAGCGCACTCTACTACGACCAGCTCAAGCTCCGCAGCGCCGGCGTCGGCCACGACGATGAGGATAACGATGCGCGGTCGGAGGCCGGGTCGGCGCGCATGCAGGCAAAGGCGGACGCGGCGCTGGCGCGGGAGAACGAGGCACTGCGGTCGGAGCTGGCCCGGATGCGGGCGCACATGTCGTCCGGCGTGCAGCAGAGCAAGGGGAGCGGCTCGAGGACGGCGGCGACGGCGACGGTGGCAGGGAAGAAAGCGAGCTTCTTCGGGTCGATGTCGCGCACACTGAGCCGGCTGAACCCGTTCAGGGCCGGCGGCGGGTGGTCCAAGGACACGTCGAGCATCCGAGACAGTAGGGGCGGCGCCATGAATGTGGTGAAGCCCAGGAGGAGGAGGTCCTCCATAAGCTAAGACTCCATAGAAATCATCCATGATGCGATAGGTGCATGTAATTCGGTCTCATTTCATTCGTATGATCACTGGTGTGTACTGTGCGTGTAGAGGAAGATCATGATCGTGGTTGCTAGTTCTCATGATTCTTCCCTCTTTCAGTTAATTTGTGTCATCTATTGTACTGTGTATGTTGGGCATTGTATATTAGAAAGAGGAAGTCTTCAATTCAACTATACTTCCTCCGTGGATTTCACATTGAACTTTCAAAAAAGGTAAAATGGTTCAGATCTTGTAACTGAAAAGGGTAGATTCAGTTCGGTTGTGTTTCCTCCGGAAAGAAATATAAGAGCGTGTGGAGAGTGTACGTGATAATTTTTTTAATGATTTGGCTTGAATAAAAGCTGCTTCTTCACCCCCTAGCTAAGAGTCATTGATGGCCATTCATTGTGGTTTCAAGAGATCGATATATAGTACTCCCTCATGTCCTTTTTAGTCTGCATATAAGTTTTGGAATGTTTGACTTGGCACAAATCTTATACACGAAGTAAAAAGAACCGGAGAGAGTATGAAGTGAAGATAAATGTTGATCAACATGAAACTCAAGAATTATACACTAGATGGTCAACATACAAGCATATATGTTGTATCGCATAGAAATTAATTGTGAATCATGCAATATGAACTAGTCCATATACAATGTGTTTGGTATATGTATATGTGGACATATACTATGTGTTTCGTAAATTATATGTATATGTATATGTGGACATATACTATGTGTTTGGTATATGTATATGTATATGTAGGTTAGGTGATGGGCCGGCCGAGTAACGGGTTTTCTCGGTTGTGCATTCGTTCTTCTGTTGACCGCTGATGTGTTTGTTCGTTCTTTCATTTCTTTTGTTTTTTTCCTCTTCGGTTTTATATTTTTTTCACCTGCTTCTTATGTTTTTTCTCTACATGTACTTTGGTTTTCTTTGTTTTTCTCCATATATTTTCATTGGTTTTTCCTTTTTCTTCATTATATTTGGTTTCTTTTTTCACTTCTCGGATTTTATGCTTTTCTTTTTCTCTTTTCTTTCTTTTTTTTCTTTTTTCCAACAAATGTATATGTTTTTCTTACACACTGTACATTTTTCATGTAAGTCAAGAATTTTTTTTAATGCAGGTTTAACATTTTCCAAATACATTATTAGCATTTTTTTTCTTTCAAATATATATTGTTTTGTTGAAACATATGTTTTGATGTCTATTGTTTTCACACACATTATATATTTTTGTATACATCTGAAACATTTTTTACACACATTTAACATTTTGCAGGTACATTGTTAACATTTTTTCAAATATATATTTTGATATCTATAGTTTTCCTACATATTTTACCTTTTTGTATATATCTGGAACAAATTACACACGTTTAACATTTTCAAATACAGTATATTAACATTTTTTTTCAATATATGTTTTGATGTCTATTGTTTTCATACACATTGTACATTTTGGTATACATTAAAGCATTTTTGTACAAGTTTTACATTTTTCATATCATGATTAAGATTTTTCTTTTTAAATATGTTTTGATGTCTAGTTTCTTTGTACGCATCGTACATTTTTTCTTATACATCCAATACAACTTTTATGCATGTTTAACATTTTTTGTTGAATTACACAAACATTCTTTTACATTGTATAAACATTTAAAAAAAATCAATGTACGTATTTTTTAAAATATATGAATATATTTTTAATGTGACAAGGCATTTTTTAAAGCTATCAACATTTTTTAAGTTACACTAACAAAGAAAGTACGCTGTTAAATTCTCGATCTTTTAAGTAACGATATTATTTTTAATTTCAAAAATATAAATAAAATTATTAAAAAAGAAAAAACAACAACAACGAACCATGGTAGTGAACGAACTAATGAGGCGAAGAACTAACTGGGCCGGCCCACTTCTAGGTCTTTTAAGGCGATCACGAGCTATAGATGCACCCGTTCATAGCTGCTATTCTGAATTACTCTTTGTAATAATAAGGCAGCAATCTATAACCCCTTAATTACGTACACTATTAGATATGCAACATGAAAATATGTCGACATACCTTGTTAAGGGAAATAAAACCTAGGTACTAGTGAATCTGAAAAAAAACTAGGTACTAGTGCATGAAGTTCATCTCAGTATGATACATAACTGAAATTAAGCTGTTTATCAAGCACATAACATAAATAACCTTGAACTTTTTAGGCACAACAAATAGGAATCCCAAAAATATTTCAACTACTTAACAGGCTTCAGTGCATGATACATCAAAAGATGCGTTCACCAAATTGTTGTATCTGTGAGATTGTATAAGTTTTCTGATATAGGAACCCGAAAAGGTAAAAGTTTAACAGACGATGCATATGTCCCCCGATAACTATGCGCCAGATGATGTTTGCTCATTTTCTGCCCCAGTTTTCAGTTTTGAAGCTAACATAATTAACACAACAATAGCAGCAAAGTAGTAGCTACTTACGCTGTTATCTGATATTCATTCATTACAATAGATGAGGCCAGAACAATTCAACACCCTGACGTTCAGCAATTTGGGCATCCAGTAGTTTGTCAAAAGGTGCACATATTGCAATAAACTAGACTTACCACCCACCGGTTCAGGTCAGCACAAGCTGCTCTAGGAAACTAACTAGCAATCTTTTCATACGATTTAAGAACTACATAATGTTGTCAATAGAATTGGCTTAGAATGAGCTGCTCACCTATGCTTTGTGCAACCTACTTGCCTTCTCGAACACGTCTATTAAGACAGAAGGGAAAGTTCTTTTGAGATTACTGTAACCTTGGGTTGCCATCAAGGCATCCATCTCATCCTTAGAGGCAATAAATTCAATGCACACTTCCTTAAGCCTGTCACAGTTATGGTGATCAGCTAAAGCCAATGTAGTTGCCAGAGTCTCCATGGCAAGGTTTTTACCGAGGATGTTTTGGCATATCAACTTCAGCCTGTCCATGGCATATCTATCTGCAGCCACAAGTAAATGCCGGATCATCTCAACGTAATCATCACCACCAAAATCACCCACGTCAGGCAATGAATCGGTATATACGAAATGCAGCAAGGCCTTGAAAGCAGCAGGCTGCATGTCTTCAACTGTAATGGACTCTGCCTTTGTTTCCTTCATCCCTCCATACAGCTCTGCCTCAAAGACATGTGATCGTGCCACAAGTATGATCTTGTGTGCGGCAAAAGTCTTTCCCCCAACACTGAATGTCACGTCGGACCCCTTCCCCTCTAACAACAGCTTGCCAAAATGATCCGATAAGTTGGACGATGACACCTTGATTTCAGAGCTCCCTGTTGTTTTTGTCACCTGTGATTGTTTGATGACTGTGAGTACACATTCAATTGTCAGGCTATCATCCTTAATGTAGCCTGATGCTTCCAGCTCCAGCTCACTCCTTTCAATGAACCCTCCACATTCTGGGAAAACACGATTACCGTAGTCGAACTCTGTCGGGGTTGCTTGAGACAGAAACCAAATACTCTTTGGCAACCCAGTATCCTTGTTAACCAGTCTCAGATCACAGGATGCCCGCGCCAACCCCCTGCCCGTGGGCTCACGCGAGACCGACACGCAAACGCAATCGGCGTATGACATGTTGGCTCCGTCAGGGTAGAAACGGATGGTCCAGTCGTAGCCGCCGACGGTGAAGATGGCCGACTGGACGAACTTGTCGATTCCCAGGCCCTTCTTGAGGCTGTACCCGACGATCTCCAAGACATGCGTTCCCTTCGCCGTCTCCGTGGTACACCTTGACGAGGAATTGGATTCGAGTGCCATCAGCCCTGCAACCAAGAGCATGGAGCCCGTAATGCGGATCTGAGAATACGAGAGGAACGCACACAGCTTTGTCGAGGACAAGAGGAGTTGGGGAAGAAACGAGAGGGTGAGTGGAGTACCTTGGAAAGTCGGCAGACGAGGAGGAGGTGAGGGGCGGCGGCCAAACAGGGAGGGGAGGTCTGAGCAGCTGATGGAGACGGGAGAGGTGAGATCTGAGCAACTGATGCGAAGGCAATGGGACCTGGCCAGATGGGCTACAAGGGCCGTGCGTGGCCCGCCAAAGCATGTTTTGACTCAAAAAATGAAGTAAAATTCAGAAAAAATACAGGAAAATAAAAACGAGGGGAAGTGTCACGTGGGAGAAATCTTGAGCTTTATAAGTGGTTGCCTCATTAAAACCTTCCACCCCTCAGAAGAAAAAAGAGTATAAAACCATGCTCTAGATTATATAGAAGGGAAAGAAAATGAAAAAACATACAATGACCACAAGTATTCTTCCTCTTCTTTGATTGGAAGATCTGTGAATGTGGCTTCCGGTTCTTTGTTGTCTGCGGTGTATTGTGCTTTCCTGCTCGCTAGTTTCTCATATTTCATGGCCATTACCTTATCCGGGGTGAGACTGATTCTTCTCTCCTCAAGTACTCTTCCAGCTATGTTGAAAGCAGACTCTGACGATGTCGATGAGATGCGTATTGATAACAAATCTCGTGCTAATATGGAAATCACCAGATATGTAAGCTTGTGTTCATGCCACCATTGATGTATGTTGAAGTCCTCGTCATCTTCACTGAAGTTGACTTTGTCGCTGTTAAGGTACATCGCTAACTACCCACCACATGCAAGCACACACACTAAAGTCTTTGATGCTCCTGTCGAAGAGCTCAAGGCAAAGGAGGAAGAACCAAATATCTTGTTCCGCGCTCCTTTTTTTCATGCAGATAGTGTTGGTGGAGGCCGTTGCACCCGAACGCCAAAAAACTTTTGTTCGTACTTATCGTAAACTTCAGAAACTTATCACGAACATCAGTGAAATAACAAGAATAATCTAAATGTAGGGACCCATCTAATAAAAATGATCAAGCTTAGCCCTAGATCCAAGATAAATGCAAATACATGAAACATAGGAATTTCTTTCTAATATTTAAATATTTAAGTTTCATGCAAGCAACAACTTATAATTCAACGCCTTTTGTATGCGTTCACATGAGTTGCAATGTCTACAATACTATGCACCATTAAAGGAGATGTGGAATGATGACCACTGAAGTAAATTATTGCATCATAAAACATCTCCAAAAAACTTAGTCAATATTGAAGCAACATGCAGATCACATGAGTGATTAGCTATGATACTTGCATTCACGAAATCCCGAGAATGTATCTTTGTCTCGGAGAAGTGACTTGAGCATCATATATGTAGAGTTTCATGTAACAAACAAGTCAAAATTATACTTATGAGGAATTTCTCCTACAACAATGCAATATCTCTTGGAGCTTGCAATTCGTTGTTTAGAGTTACTAAGATAAGAAACTGCAGTTTGCAATTTTTCAAAATGTGGTTTGCATTTTAAGGCACATTTAGTAATAAGATAATTATATGGCAAGCATAACGTTGATGCAGTAAAAAAGATGCAGCATATACGAAAAACAGAGGAGTGAGGTCCTCCATTGCAATTGTATTTGTTGAAGCATTATCCAAAGTTACTGCAAAAAACTTGTTGGTCGGACCAAAATCTGCACAACTCTACTTAAAGCTTGAGCAATGTTCACACCAGCATGTGCTTCGCCAATTAATTCGAATCTTATGATTCTTTTCTGTAGTTCCTACTTATCGCTAACATAATGAGCGACCACACTATTGTAGTCTTGCTTTGCCCGACCACTCCTGATATAAGGTCTTGAAGAGACCCAAAAAGTGCATGTGGTAAATTCTTCTTTTCTTTTTGTAAGTCCGGTTTTGCATAACCTTTTCATATCCATAATTGTAGCTTGTCTAGAAACTAGTTTGAAATTAGGAGTATGAGTAGTCTGAATGTATTCAGTAAAATCATCAGACTCACCAAAACCTAGAGGTAAATCACTATAAGCAATTAAAGGACAAAGATCTTCCCTCTAAACATTGGCATCATAGGTGAAATTATATATCGAACAATTAGGGTTTTATCTCGCCACGGCCTCTCCATCCTTCTTCATGTGGGCTTTCTTGTGCCAGATCAGCTGGTCGGGTTCCTCCTTGACCCCATATGCAATACATTTCCCCGCATCTTCTGCACTTGACCTTAATCACACAAACACCACCCACCTCAACTATTACTTCATCGAAGTAATCCCACACTTTTGAGGTTTTGCGACAAGACTTTTTTGCATCGATGGTAGTGGAGGAAGTGTTGGCACTAGTGGAATTGGTGAAGGATTGTGAAGGTGGTGTATTGTCGTCGAAAGTAGGATAGGTAGTGGTATTGTCATCACAAGGAGGATATGTGGTGGTACTGTGGACAGTGGGATCAACATACCCGGGTATGTGAAAATTGAAATCGCTTGCATTGAAGCTTTTTTTGAGAATCATCATCAAACTTTATTAATCACCGTACACCTGGGATTTCATCGGATATTACATGTAGAATACAGTTAGGCGGATCGCTAGGCCAAAAACTACAAAATTCCTTACTAACTCCTTCTCTAGCTAACAAGTGAGCTCCTTGCTTCCCTGATCTTCTAACCTAGGAAGCTTTAAAACCTTCAAGAGTCCTTCCTAGCAGCTTGATTTCTTCAACGATCGGTCCAGCCACACTTAAGTTTTTTTCCTGGTCATTCAACATGGCCGCCACTCCCTTGTTGTCGACTTCAACGTGCACCCTGGTAGCTCCAGCATGGATTGCCAGCTGCAATGCCTTGCGGCAAGCAAGTATCTCAGCCACCTCGGGATCAGACACATCCCGACATACATAGCAGGTGCCCCATCTAAACGCTCCGACATGGTCTCAAAGAATCACTCCTCCACCTGCACGATCCACAACTTAGATAGAGCTTCGTCTGTGTTTGCCTTAGCCACCCTTGCTCCGGCGGACTCCATCTCACAGCTGGTACTGAAGAGGAGCACCTCGGTTGCTTTGCATGAATGGTGGTCCATTCTATGATATGATGATGAACATTCTCTGCAACCATCCTGGGATCCACAATCTTTTTTCCATCCCTTGCTTCATTCCTTGCGAGCCAGAGACTGTACGCAGCCTGAACCATTAACTCCCGCTCCTGGTTGCCGGCATCAGCAAACCATCCTAGCAGCCATGAGGCAAGCTCTCCATGGGGTCCATCAGACACTGGCAGGATCGCCACCGGAACCCCTTTCTCCGAGCTTAACACCTTCCAAAACATGGCTAAACGCGGACGCGCCCAGAAGCGAGGCAGGACTCTTTCTTATCTACCGCAAAACAAGCAAAAGACCCCTGGTTTGATTTTCCTCCTGTGTAACTCGGCACCAACGACCAATCCATTTTTATAAGGTGCCACATGTGAATCTTTGCCTTCCGAGGAGCGTTGGTGTTCCAAAGCGCAAACCATCTTTTGTGTCTATACACCGATGTCGAGGACTCCGACCGTCCGGTTTTGGTCCTTTTTAGCGACATACATAGGTGATATGCTGATCGGATGCTGAACCGCCCCGACTTAGTGAAGTTCCACGCCAAATAGTCGCTGCTACCCAGGCCTCCAATAGCGATCTGCTTGATATCATATACGTCAGCAGATGAGAACATAGCATCCACCTTGGCATGATCCCAAGCAGAACCATCGGGACTAAGTAGGCTGCTGACATGTGTGATTCCATGGATAAAATGTTGCCCAAGAGGTTTCAAACTCCCTGCCCTCGGAATCCAATTTTCGTGGTGTATGTTAATGTTTGAACCATCATCTACACACCAAACAACTCCCTCTCTTAGTAGTTCCCTCCCATGTATAATGCTCCTGAACTTGTATGGCGCACCATTGGGACACGTGGCATTCATGATTGTGCACTCTTGAAGTACCTAGCCTTGAGCACACGGGCACACAAAAAAGGAGGATGGATATTGGAGGAGTCGCCACGCTTGCTTTGCCAGCAGAGCTGGATTAAAAGCTTCAAAACTTCTGAACCCCATCCCTCCATCTCTCTTTGGCAAGCACATTTTATCCCTGGCTATCCAGTGCACCTTCCTTTCACCATCAGCCGCTCCCCACCAGAATTTTGAAGAGATTGAAGTCAATTTCCCGCACATCTTCTTCGTGAGTTGAAAACAGCTCATTGTGAAAGTTGGTGTTGATTGTAACCCTAATTTTATAAGTACTTCCCTTGCCTTCTTAGACAAACCTTGCCCCTTCCATCCCGACACTTTACCCTTTGAGCTTTCTCTGACATATTGGAAGGAACCATCTTTTGATCTTCCTACCACAGTTGGAAGCCCCAGATATCTCTCACTTAGTGCTTCAGAGTCAATGCCAATGGTTTGTTTCAGAGCGCCCTTATCCTCCTCATTACATCCTTTCCCAAAAAACATAGATGATTTTGTAGATTTACCTTCTGTCCGGACGCCACTTGATATGCTTGCAAAATATTCTTTAGTGCATGGAGATTACCTTGTGTTCCTTCCAAGAAGACCACACTGTCATCAGCAAATAAAAGATGAGTAATATGGGGGCTAGTGCTCCCAAAGCTTACCCCATTTATCAGATTATCTCTTTGAGCCTGCGGAAGCAACGCTGAAAAACCTTCTGAAGGAAATATGCCCTAGAGGCAATAATAAGGTTATTATTTATTTCCTTATATCATGATGAATGTTTATTATTCATGCTAGAATTGTATTAACCGGAAACATGATACATGTGTGAATACATAGACAAACTAAGTGTCACTAGTATGCCTCTACTTGACTAGCTCGTTTATCAAAGATGGTTATGTTTCCTAGCCATGGACAAAGAGTTGTCATTTGATTAACGGGATCACATCATTAGGAAAATGATGTGATTGACATGACCCATTCCGTTAGCTTAGCACTTGATCGTTTAGTATGTTGCTATTGCTTTCTTCATGACTTATACATGTTCCTATGACTATGAGATTATGCAACTCCCGTTTATCGGAGGAACACTTTGTGTGCTACCAAACGTCACAATGTAACTGGGTGATTATAAAGGTGCTCTACAGGTGTCTCCAAAGGTACTTGTTGGGTTGGCGTATTTCGAGATTAGGATTTGTCACTCCGATTGTCGGAGAGGTATCTTTGGGCCCTCTCGGTAATGCACATCACTATAAGCCTTGCAAGAAATGTAGCTAATGAGTTAGTTACGGAATGATGCATTACGTAACGAGTAAAGAGACTTGCCGGTAACGAGATTGAACTAGGTATTGGATACCGACGATCGAATCTCGGGCAAGTAACATACCGATGACAAAGGGAACAACGTATGTTGTTATGCGGTTTGACCGATAAAGATCTTCATAGAATATGTAGGAGCCAATATGAGCATCCAGGTTCCGCTATTGGTTATTGACCGAAAACAGTTCTAGGTCATGTCTACATATTTCTCGAACCCGTAGGGTCCGCACGCTTAATGTTACGATGACAATTTTATTATGAGTTTATAAGTTTTGATGTACCGAAGGTTGTTCGGAGTCCTGGATGTGATCACGGACATGACGAGGAGTCTCGAAATGGTCGAGACATAAAGATTGATATATTGGAAGCCTATATTTGGATATCGGAAACATTCCGGGTGAAATCGGGATTTTACCGGAGTACAGAGGGGGTTACTGGAACCCCCCCGGGGGTTAATAGGCCTACATGGGCCATGAGGGAGAAGAGGAGGGCCGACCAGGGCAGGCCGCGCGCCCCTCCCCCTAGTCTGAATAGGACAAGGAAGGGGGGGGCGCCCCCCTTTCCTCTTTCTCCTCCCCCTTTCCTTCTCCACCAAGGCAAGAGAAGGGAGTCCTACTCCCGGTGGGAGTAGGACTCCTCCAGGCGCACCCCTAGGGGCCGGCCGCACCTCCCCCCTCCCTCCTTTATATACGGGGGCAGGGGCACCTCTAGACACACAAGTTGATAATCGTGATCGTTCCTTAGCCGTGTGTGGTGCCCCCCTCCACCATATTCCACCTCGGTCATATCGTTGCGGTGCTTAGGCGAAGCCCTGCGTCGGTAGAACATCATCATTGTCACCACGCCATCATGCTGACGGAACTCATCCCCGACACCCTGCTATATCGGAGTCCGGGGATCGCCATCGAGCTGAACGTGTGCTGAACTCGGAGGTGCCGTACGTTCGATGCTTGGATCGGTCGGATCGTGAAGACGTACGACTACATCAACCGCGTTGTCATAACGCTTCCGCTTACGGTCTACGAGGGTACATGCACAACACTCTCCCCTCTCGTTGCTATGCATCTACATGATCTTGCGTGTGCGTAGGATTTTTTTTGAAATTACTGTGTTCCCCAACACCTTCAACCCAAAACAGGAACATGTATGGGGAAAGTGGATCGCCCTGCCAAAGCCCTCTCGACGGCAAGAAACTGTGCAAAAAACCCATTCAGCTTGACACAGAACCGAGCGCTCCTCACACATCTCATTATCATGTTGACCCATTCTTGTGCAAAGCCAAAACACTCCAAAGTTTTCTCTAGAAACACCGACTCGACCCTATCATAGGCTTTCATCAGATCAAGTTTTACTACACATAGCGGCTTCTTCCTTTTCCGTCTCCTGATTGCATGCACACACTCATATGCCATGAGCACGTTGTGAGTGATTAAACTTCCCAGTACAAATGCGCTTTGCTCCTCAGAGATGAGTACCGGAAGGATCAGCTTCAGTCTATTTGCTGAAACTTTTGCCACTATTTTATATAGGAAATTACAGAGGCTTATAGGGCGAAATTGCGACAATAGCTCCGGTGAGTTAACTTTTGGGATCATCACAATTATTGTGTCATTGAAGCTATCCGGTGTTGCTGAACATGCAAGAAAATCACGAACGTGTTTGCAGACATCCTCCCGTACCAATGGCCAGTGCCGCTGATAGAACATCGCTGGTAGCCCGTCCGGCCCCGGCGCCTTTGTCGGCCCCATCTGAAATAGAGTAGTCTCAATTTCAAGATCAGTAACCGGCGCCGTGAGCTTCTCATTCATTGCTGGCGAGACTACCTCATGGAAAAGATCTAGGATGAGGTCTGTTGCTTCTGTTCCTTCAAATTTGAAAAGTTGTTCATAGAACCCTGCTGCCATTTCTCGCATACCCTCATCGGCTATGCATCTTGCTTCGTTCTACCCTCTCAAGGCTCTATCTGTATTCTTTCGCTTCCTATGAGAGGCTCTGTTTTGAAAATAACGAGTATTTTGGTCACCCTCTTTTAACCAGCCAACTCTAGATCACTGTTTGTACATGATTTCCTCCCTTTCAAAAATCCATTTTAGCTGGCCTTCAACATCACACACCCCCTATGTATGCCCAGTAGTTAACACTCGCTCCTTTGCATCATGTAGCTGATCTTTGAGCATAGCTATCTGTTGACGTACAGACCCAAAGACAGAGCGCCCCCATGCATGCATAGATCGTGATAGATGGTTTTGTTTGCTACAGAGGTCCGCCGATCCTACACACTGACCAGCTTCCGTCCATGCGTTATTTACCATAGTGTCATACCCCTCATGCTTTATCCACATTTCCTCAAACTAAAACGTGCGAGGTACACTCGACCGAGTGCCAGGAGCCGTCTCCATGACACGAACCAGAAGGGCCATATGGTCAGACTCCTCCGTGATTAGATTCTCCACCATCGTCACTGTGTACATAGCCATGAACTCGCTATTGCATGTCACTCTATCTAGTCTGACTTGGATGTTATCATTGTCCTTTCTCTTGTTGTCCCAAGTGAACATGTACCCAGTATGTTGAAAGTCTGCTGGTCCGCAGTCGAAAAGACAGTCTTGGAAGCTTTCCATCTATGAGAAAAGCTTTAGGTTACCGCCCCATTGTTCCTCCTGAACAAGTATCTCATTGAAGTCTCTGGCACACAACCATGGTATGTTATCTTGGGTCCTCAAGTAGCGCATAGCATCCCATGATTTATTCCGTAGATCTGTCTGGCTCCCCATAGAAACTAGTGAATCTAAAGGTTTTCCGTCAACGACTATCTCTACATCAATGAAGTATTGTCTCCATGTCCTAACAGTAACCTGAACATGATCTCTCCACCAAAGCGCAAGTCCACCACTTATTCCCGCACATCCACTACCACTCCATTCGTGAATCCTGATGTACCGAAGGTTGTTCGGAGACCCGGATGTGATCACGAACATGACGAGGAGTCTCGAAATGGTCGAGACATAAAGATTGATATATTGGAAGCCTATATTTGGATATCGGAAACGTTCCGGGTGAAATCGGGATTTTACCGGAGTACCGGGGAGTTACCGAAACCCCCCCGGGGGTTAATGGGCCTACATGGGCCATGAGGGAGAAGAGGAGGGCCGGCCAGGGTAGGCCGCGCCCCCCTCCCGCCTAGTCCAAATAGGACAAGATAGGGGGGGGGGCAGCGCCCCCCTTTCCTCTTTCCCTTCCCCCTTTCCTTCTCCACCAAGGCAAGAGGAGGGAGTCCTACTCTCGGTGGGAGTAGGACTCCTCCAGGTGCACCCCTAGGGGGCCAGCCGCACCTCCCCCTCCCTCCTTTATATACGGGGGCAGGAGGGCACCTCTAGACACACAAGTTGATCATCATGATTGTTCCTTAGCTGTGTGTGGTGCCCCCCTCCACCATATTCCACCTCGGTCATATCGTTGCGGTGCTTAGGCGAAGCCCTGCGTCCGTAGAACATCATTATCATCACCACGCCTTCGTGCTGACGGAACTCATCCCCGACACCCTGCTAGATCGGAGTTCGGGGATCGTCATCGAGCTGAACGTGTGCTCAACTCGGAGGTGCCGTACGTTCGGTGCTTGGATCGGTCGGATCATGAAGACGTACGACTACATCAACCGCGTTGTCATAACGCTTCCGCTTACGGTCTACGAGGGTATGTGGACAACACTCTCCCCTCTCGTTGCTATGCATCAACATGATCTTGCGTGTGCGTAGGAATTTTTTTGAAATTACTACGTTCCCCAACAGTGGCATCTGAGCCTAGGTTTTATGCGTTGATGTTATATGCACGAGTAGAACACAAGTGAGTTGTGGGCGATACAAGTCATACTGCTTACCAGCATGTCATACTTTGGTTTAGCGGTATTGTTGGATGAAGCGGCCCGGACTGACATTACGCGTACGCTTACGCGAGACTGGTTTTACCGCCGTGCTTTGCACACAGGTGACTAGCGGGTGTCTGTTTCTCCAACTTTAGTTGAACGGAGTATGGCTATGCCCGGTCCTTGCGAAGGTTAAAATAGCACTAACTTGACAAACTATCATTGTGGTTTTGATGCGTAGGTAAGAACGGTTCTTGCTCAGCCCGTAGCAGCCACGTAAAATTTGCAACAACAAAGTATAGGACGTCTAACTTGTTTTTGCAGGGCATGTTGTGATGTGATATGGTCAAGACGTGATGCTATATTTTATTGTATGAGATGATCATGTTTTGTAACCGAAGTTACCGGCAACTGGCAGGAGCCATATGGTTGTCGCTTTATTCTATGAAATGCAAACGCCCTGCAATTGCTTTACTTTATCCCTAAGCGGTAGCGATAGTTGTAGAAGCAATAGATGGCGTAACGACAACGATGCTACGATGGAGATCAAGGTGTCGCGCTGGTGACGATGGTGATCACGACAGTGCTTCGGAGATGGAGATCACAAGCACAAGATGATGATGGCCATATCATATCACTTATATTGATTGCATGTGATGTTTATCCTTTATGCATCTTATCTTGCTTTGATTGACGGTAGCATTTTAAGATGATCTCTCACTAAATTATCAAGAAGTGTTCTCCTTGAGTATGCACCGTTGTGAAAGTTCTTCGTGCTGAGACACCACGTGATGATCGGGTGTGATAGGCTCTACGTTCAAATACAACGGGTGCAAAACAGTTGCACACACGGAATACTCAGGTTAAAACTTGATGAGCCTAGCATATACAGATATGGCCTCGGAACACGGAGACCGAAAGGTCGAGCGTGAATCATATAGTAGATATGATCAACATAGTGATGTTCACCATTGAAAACTACTCCATCTCACGTGATGATCGGACATGGTTTAGTTGATTTGGATCACGTGATCACTTAGATGACTAGAGAGATATCTGTCTAAGTGGGAGTTCTTAAGTAATATGATTAATTGAACTTAAATTTATCATGAACTTAGTCCTGTTAGTATTTTGCAAATTATGTTGTAGATCAATAGCTTGCGTTGTTGCTTTCATATGTTTATTTTGATATGTTCCTAGAGAAAATTGTGTTGAAAGATGTTAGTAGCAATGATGCGGATTGGATCCGTGATCTGAGGTTTATCCTCATTGCTGCACAGAAGAATTATGTCCTTAATGCACTGCTAGGTGATAGACCTATTGCAGGAGCAGATGCAGACGTTATGAATGTTTGGCTAGCTCAATATGATGACTACTTGATAGTTTAGTGCACCATGCTTAATGGCTTAGAATCGGGACTTCAAAGACGATTTGAACGTCATGGACCATATGAGATGTTCCAGGAGTTGAAGTTAATATTTCAAGCAAATACCCGAGTTGAGAGATATGAAGTCTCCAACAAGTTCTATAGCTAAAAGATGGAGGAGAATCGCTCAAACAGTGAGCATATGCTCAGATTGTCTGGGTACTACAATCGCTTGAATCAAGTGGGAGTTAATCTTCTAGATAAGATAGTGATTGACAGAATTCTCTTGTCACCACCACCAAGTTAGTAGGACTTCGTGATGAACTATAATATGCAAGGGATGATGAAAACAATTCCCAAGATCTTCGCGATGCAAAAAATCGGCGAAGGTAGAAATCAAAGAAAAACATCAAAGTGTTGATGGTGGACAAGATCACTAGTTTCAAGAAAAAGGGCAAAGGGAAGAAGGGGAACTTCAAGAAGAGCAACAAGCAAGTTGCTGCTCAAGTGAAGAAGCCCAAGTCTGGACCTAAGCCTAAGACTAAGTGATTCTACTGCAAAGGGACTGGTCACTGGAAGTGGAACTAGCCCAAGTATTTGGCGGATAAGAAGGATGGCAAAGTGAACATAGGTATATTTGATATACATGTTATTGATGTGTACTTTACTAGTGTTTATAGCAACCCCTTGGTATTTGATACTGGTTCAGTTGCTAAGAGTAGTAACTCGAAATAGGAGTTGCAGAATAAACAGAAACTAGTTGAGGGTGAGGTGACGATGTGTGTTGGAAGTAGTTACAAAGATTGATATGATCATCATCGCACACTCCCTATACTTTCGGGATTAGTGTTGGACCTAAATAAGTGTTATTTGGTGTTTGCGTTGAGCATGAATGTGATTTGATCATATTTATTGCAATACAGTTATTCATGTAAGTTAGAGAATAATTGTTGTTCTGTTTACATGAATAAAACCTTCTATGGTCATACACCCAATGAAAATGGTTTATTGGATCTCGATCGTGTGATACACATATTCATAATATTGAAGACAAAAGATGTAAAGTTAATAATGATAGTGCAACTTATTTGTGGCATTGTCGTTTAGGTCATATTGGTGTAAAGCGCATGAAGAAACTCCATGCTGATGGGCTTTTGGAATCACTTGATGCTTGCGAACCATGCCTCATGGGCAAGATGACTAAGACTCCGTTCTCCGGAACAATGGAGCGAGCAACAAATTTGTTGGAAATAATACATACTGATGTATGTGATCCAATGAGTGTTGATGCTCGTGGAAAGTATCGTTATTTTCTGACCTTCACAGATGATTTGAGTAGATATGGGTATATCTACTTAATGAAACACAAGTCTGAAACATTTGAAAAGTTCAAAGAATTTCAGAGTGAAGTGAAGAATCATTGTAACAAAAAAATAAAGTTTCTACGATCTGATCGTGGAGGAGAATATTTGAGTTACGAGTTTGGGCTTCATATAAAACAATGTGGAATAGTTTCACAGCTCACGCCACATGGAACACCACAACGTAATGGTGTGTCCGAACGTCATAATCGCACTTTATTGGATATGGTGCGATCTATGATGTATCTTACTGATTTACCACTACCGTTTTGGGGTTATGCATTAGAGACAGCTGCATTCACGTTTAAAAGGGCACCATCTAAATCCATTGAGACGACACCGTGGTTTAGCAGTAAACCTAAGCTGTCGTTTCTTAAAGTTTGGAGTTGCGATGCTTATATGAAAAAGGTTTTCAACCTGATAAGATCGAACCCAAATCGGAGAAGTGTGTCTTCATAGAATACCCAAAGGAAACTGTTGGGTACACCTTCTATCACAGATCCGAAGGCAAAACATTCGTTGTTAAGAATGGATCCTTTCTAGAGAAGGAGTTTCTCTCGAAAGAAGTGAGTGGGAGGAAAGTAGAGCTTGATAAGGTAATTTGTACCTTCTCCCGAATTGGAAAGTAGTTCATCACATAAATCAGTTCCAGTGATTCCTACACCAGTGAGGAAGTTAATGATGATGATCATGAAACTTCAGATCAAGTTGCTACCAAACCTCGTAGGTCTTCCAGAGTAAGATCCGCACCAGAGTGGTATGGTAATCATGTTTTGGAAATCATGTTACTAGACCATGATGAACCTACGAACTATGAGGAAGCGATGATGAGCCCAGATTCCGCGAAATGGCTTGAGGCCATGAAATCTGAGATAGGATCCATGTATGAGAACAAAGTGTGGACTTTGGTGGAGTTGCCTGCTGATCGGCAAGCCATATTGTATAAATGGATCTTCAAGAGGAAGACAGATGCTGATGGTAGTGTTACTATCTACAAAGCTCGACTTGTCGCAAAAAGGTTTTCGACAACTTCAAGGTGTTGACTACAATGAGATTTTCTCAACTGTAGTGATGCTTAAGTCTGTCCGAATCATATTAGCAATTGCCACATTTTATGAAATCTGGCAAATGGATGTCAAAACTGCATTCCTCAATGGATTCTTTATAGAAGAGTTGTATACGATGCAACCAGAAGGTTTTGTCAATCCTAAAGGTGCTAACAAAATGTGCAAGCTCCAGCGATCCATCTATGGACTGGTGCAAGCATCTCAGAGTTGGAATATATGCTTTGATAAGTTGATCAAAGCATGTAGTTTTATACAGACTTGCGGTGAAGCCTGTATTTACAATAAAGTGAGTGGGAGCACTACCGCCTTTCTGATAAATATATGTGAGTAACATATTGTTGATCAGAAATAATGTAGAATTTTTCTGGAAAGCATAAAGGAGTATTTGAAAGAAGTTTTTCAATGAAAGACCTCGGTGAAGCTGCTTACACATTGAGCATCAAGATCTATAGAGATAGATTAAGACGCTTGATAATATTTTTCAATGAGTACATACCTTGATAAGATTTTGAAGTAATTCAAAATGGAACAGTCAAAGAAGGAGTTCTTTCCTGTGTTGCAAGGTGTGAAGTTGAGTAAGACTCAAAACCCGACTATGGAAGAAAATAGAAAGAGAATGAAAAGTCATTCCCTATGCCTCAGTCATAGGTTCTATAAAGTATGCTATGCTGTGTACCAGACCTATTGTATACCTTGCTCTGAGTTTGGCAAGGGAGCACAATTTTGATCTAAGAGTAGATCACTGGACAACGGTCAAGAATATCCTTAGTGAGGACTAAGGAAATATTTCTCGATAATGGAAGTGATAAAAGAGCTCGTCGTAAAAAGTTACAACGATGCAAGCTTTTACACCAATCCAGATGACTCTAAGTCTCAATCTGGATACATATTGAAAGTGGGAGCAATTATCTAGAGTAGCTCCGTGCAGAGCATTGTGGACATATAATATTTGCAAAATACATAGGGCTCTGAATATGACAGACCCGTTGACTAAACTTCTCTCACAAGCAAAACATGATCATACCTTAATACTCTAGTAAACCCTTTGGGTGTTGATCACATGATGATGTGAACTATGGGTATTAATCACATACAAATGTGAATATTGGTGTTAAATCACATGGCGATGTGAACTAGATTATTGACTCTAGTGCAAGTGGGAGACTGAAGGAAACATGCCCTAGAGGCAATAATAAAGTTATTATTTATTTCCTTATATCATGATGAATGTTTATTATTCATGCTAGAATTGTATTAACCGGAAACATGATACATGTGTGAATACATAGGCAAACTAAGTGTCACTAGTATGCCTCTACTTGACTAGCTCGTTTATCAAAGATGGTTATGTTTCCTAGCCATGGACAAAGAGTTGTCATTTGATTAATGGGATCACATCGTTAGGAGAATGATGTAATTGACATGACCCATTCCGTTAGCCTAGCACTTGATCGTTTAGTATGTTGCTATTGCTTTCTTCATGACTTATACATGTTCCTATGACTATGAGATTATGCAACTCCCGTTTACTGGAGGAACACTTTGTGTGCTACCAAACGTCACAACGTAACTGGGTGATTATAACGGTGCTCTACAGGTGTCTCCAAAGGTACTTGTTGGGTTGGCGTATTTCAAGATTAGGATTTGTCACTCCGATTGTCGGAGAGGTATCTCTGGGCCTTCTCGGTAATGCACATCACTATAAGCCTTGCAAGCAGTGTAGCTAATGAATTAGTTACAGAATGATGCATTATGTAACGAGTAAAGAGACTTGCCGGTAACGAGATTGAACTAGGTATTGGATACCGACGATCGAATCTCGGGCAAGTAACATATCGATGACAAAGGGAACAATGTATGTTGTTATGCGGTTTGACCGATAAAGATCTTCATAGAATATGTAGGAGCCAATATGAGCATCCCGGTTCCGCTATTGGTTATTGACCGGAAACAGTTCTAGGTCATGTCTACATATTTCTCGAACCCGTAGGGTCCGCACGCTTAATGTTACGATGATAGTTTTATTATGAGTTTATAAGTTTTGATGTACCGAAGGTTGTTCGGAGTCCCGGATGTGATCACGGACATGATGAGGAGTCTCGAAATGGTCGAGACATAAAGATTGATATATTGGAAGCCTATATTTGGATATCGGAAACGTTCCGGGTGAAATCGGGATTTTACCGGAGTACCGGGGGGTTACCGGAACCCCCCGGGGGTTAATGGGCCTACATGGGCCATGAGGGAGAAGAGGAGGGCAGGCCACACGCCCCCTCCCCCTAGTCTGAATAGGACAAGGAAGGGGGGGCGCCCCCCTTTCCTCTTTCCCCTCCCCCTTTCATTCTCCACCAAGGCAAGAGGAGGGAGTCCTACTCCCGGTGGGAGTAGGACTCCTCCAGGCGCACCCCTAGGGGCCGGCCGCACCTCCCCCTCCCTCCTTTATATACGGGGGCAGGGGGGCACCTCTAGACACACAAGTTGATCATCGTGATCATTCCTTAGCCGTGTGCGGTGCCCCCCTCCACCATATTCCACCTCGGTCATATCGTTGCGGTGCTTAGGCGAAGCCCTGCGTCAGTAGAACATCATCGTCACCACGCCGTCCTGCTGACGGAACTCATCCCCGACACCCTGCTAGATCGGAGTCCGGGGATCGTCATCGAGCTGAACGTGTGCTGAACTCGGAGGTGCCGTACGTTCGATGCTTGGATCGGTCGGATCGTGAAGACGTACGACTACATCAACCGCGTTGTCATAACGCTTCCGCTTACGGTCTACGAGGGTACATGGACAACACTCTCCCCTCTCGTTGCTATGCATCACCATGATCTTGCGTGTGCGTAGGATTTATTGAAATTACTGTGTTCCCCAACACCTTCAACCCAAAACAGGAACATGTATGGGGAAAGTGGATCGCCCTGCCAAAGCCCTCTCGACGGCAAGAAACTGTGCAAAAAAACCCATCCAGCTTGACACAGAATCGAGCGCTCCTAACACATCTCATTATCATGTTGACCCATTCTTGTGCAAAGCCAAAACACTCCAAAGTTTTCTCTAGAAACACCGACTCGACCCTATGATAGGCTTTCATCAGATCAAGTTTTACTACACATAGCGGCTTCTTCCTTTTCCGTCTCCTAATTGCATGCACACACTCATATGCCATGAGCACGTTGTGAGTGATTAAACGTCCCAGTACAAATGCGCTTTGCTCCTCAGAGATGAGTACCGGAAGGATCAGCTTCAGTCTATTTGCTAAAACTTTTGCCACTATTTTATATAGGAAATTACAGAGGCTTATAGGGCGAAATTGTGACAATAGCTCCGGTGAGTTAACTTTTGGGATCATCACAATTATTGTGTCATTGAAGCTATCCGGTGTTGCTGAACATGCAAGAAAATCACGAACATGTTTGCAGACATCCTCCCGTACCAATGGCCAGTGCCGCTGATAGAACATCGCTGGTAGCCCGTCCGGCCCCGGCGCCTTCGTCGGCCCCATCTGAAATAGAGTAGTCTCAATTTCAAGATCAGTAACCGGCGCCGTGAGCTTCTCATTCATTGCTGGCGAGACTACCTCATGGAGAAGATCTAGGATGAGGTCTGTTGCTTCTGTTCCTTCAGATTTGAAAAGTTATTCATAGAACCCTGCTGCCATTTCTCGCATACCCTCATCGGCTATGCATCTTGCTCCGTTCTCCCCTCTCAAGGCTCTATCCGTATTCTTTTGCTTCCTATTATAGGCTCTGTTTTGAAAATACTGAGTATTTTGGTCACCCTCTTTTAACCAGCCAACTCTAGATCGCTGTTTGTACATGATTTCCTCCCTTTCAAAAATCCATTTTAGCTGGCCTTCAACATCACACACCCCCTACGTATGCCCAGTAGTTAACACTTGCTCCTTTGCATCATGTAGCTGATCTTTGAGCATAGCTATCTGTTGACGTACAGACCCAAAGACAGAGCGCCCCCATGCATGCATAGATCGTGATAGATGGTTTAGTTTGCTACAGAGGTCCGCCGATCCTACACACTGACCCGCTTCCGTCCATGCGTCATTTACCATAGTGTCATACCCCTCATGCTTTGTCCACATTTCCTCAAACTAAAACGGGCGAGGTACACTCGACCGAGTGCCAGGAGCCGTCTCCATGACACGAACCAGAAGGGCCATATGGCCAGACTCCTCCGTGATTAGATTCTCTACCATCGTCACTATGTACATAGCCATGAACTCGCTATTGCATGTCACTCTATCTAGTATGACTTGGATGTTATCATTGTCGTTTCTCTTGTTGTCCCAAGTGAACCTGTACCCAGTATGTTGAAAGTCTGCTGGTCCACAGTCGAAAAGACAGTCTTGGAAGCTTTCCATCTGTGAGAAAAGCTTTGGGTTACCGCCCCATTGTTCCTCCTGAACAAGTATCTCATTGAAGTCTCTGGCACACAACCATGGTATGTTATCTTGGGTCCTCAAGTAGCGCAGAGCATCCCATGATTTATTCCGTAGATCCGTCTTTGGCTCCCCATAGAAACTAGTGAATCTAAAGGTTTTCCACCGATGACTATCTCTGCATCAATGAAGTATTGGCTCCATGTCCTAATAGTAACCTGAACATGATCTCTCCACCAAAGCACAAGTCCACCACTTATTCCTGCACATCCACTGCCACTCCATCCGTGAATCCTGATGTACCGAAGGTTGTTCAGAGTCCCGGATGTGATCATGGACATGACGAGGAGTCTCGAAATGGTCAAGACATAAAGATTGATATATTGGAAGCCTATATTTGGATATCGGAAACGTTCCGGGTGAAATCAGGATTTTACCGGAGTATCGGGGAGTTACCGAAACCCCCCGGGGGTTAATGGGCCTACATGGGCCATGAGGGAGAAGAGGAGGGCCGGCCTGGGCAGGCCGCGTGCCCCTCCCCCTAGTCCAAATAGGACAAGATAGGGGGGGGGGGGCGGCGCCCCCTTTCCTCTCCCCCCCTTTCCTTCTCCACCAAGGCAAGAGGAGGGAGTCCTACTCCCGGTGGGAGTAGGACTCCTCCAAGTGCACCCCTAGGGGGCCGGCCGCACCTCCACCCTCCCTCCTTTATATACGGGGGCAGGGGGGCACCTCTAGACACACAAGTTGATCGTCATGATTGTTCCTTAGCCGTGTGCGGTGTCCCCTCCACCATATTCCACCTCGGTCATATCGTTGCAGTGCTTAGGCGAAGCCCTGCGTCGGTAGAACATCATCATCATCACCACGCCATCGTGCTGACGGAACTCATCCCCGACACCCTGCTGGATCGGAGTCCAGGGACCCTCATTGAGCTGAACGTGTGCTGAACTCGGAGGTGCCGTACGTTCGGTGCTTGGATCGGTCAGATCATGAAGACGTACGACTACATCAACCGCGTTGTCATAACGCTTCCGCTTACGGTCTACAAAGTCTTCAATCTTGTATCTTCATGGTCCAACAGTCCGGCATAAGCATATAGTCCGGCTGTCCGAGGATCCCCTAATCTAGGACTCCCTCAGTAGCCCTTGAACCAGGCTTCAATGACGATGAGTCTGGCGTGCAGATTGTCTTTGGCATTGCAAGGCGGGTTCCTCCTCCGAATACTCCAAGGAAGATTTTGAACACATGAATCGTGTCCGACTCTACAAAACAAATCCCACATACCACCGTAGAGAGCACAATATTTCACGAATCTAATATGCTGACAACCTTTTCATAATGTGACATCATACCACGGCCTGATCATTATACGAACCGTTTTCCCCAACCTGGCATTACATGTCTTGCAAGGCGGTTTTATTAGCACATCTTGTCAAAGAAGAGATCGTGTCCCCCTTATCACGGGATTCTCATCAATACGGGTGTGGGTAACCCAACCGCGTCATCAACATGGCACTTGGAGAATAAGAAAGTTTACAGGGCAAAGTGGGGAGGCGCATAGTTTCTACCGCCTTTATAAAGAGATAAGGATTCCCGTTTTTCACCCACGCCTTCTTCTTCCTCTACTCATCCATTCTCAAACTCCAACGCCCAAGCTTTCACCTTCTCCGCAAAGCCATTCCGAGCATGTCCGGAGCGGGAGGCAAGTGGATGGCCTCCTCCGTTACGGAGGAGGACATCACGAAGCTTTGGGAGGCCGACCTGTCCGCAAACATCGCGCACCGGCTTCCGGACGAAGGGCAGATCATCCCTACCCCGAAACCCTAGGAAAGGGTAGTATTCCTCTCTCACTTCGTCCGCAGACTGGGATTCCCCCTCCACCCGTTCGTCCATGGACTTATGTTTTACTACGGGCTAGCTTCCATGATCTGGCCCCCAACTTCATCCTCAACATCTCAGCATTCATCGTTGTGTGTGAGGCCTTCCTCCGCATTACGCCCCGCTTTGGCCTATGGCTGAAGACCTTCAATGTGAAGCCAAAGGTGGTGGGCATCCAACAAGCGGAGTGCGGGGGCGCCATGGTGGGCAAGATGCCCAATGTCACCTGGCCCGAGGGCTCCTTTGTGGAGACCGTGAAGGGGTGGCAATCAGGGTGGTTCTACATCACCGAGCCGCGTGACACCAATTGGGCGGCGACCCCCGAATTTCGATCTAGCATCCCCATGCGGCTCACCTCTTGGAAAGAGAAGGGCTTGGCCTGGGGCTCAGCGGAAGAGCTGATCGGACTTCAGACCTGCGTCCGGAATATGATAAGCAAGAAAATCAAGCTCGTCAACATAGTCCAGGTTATGCTTCTCCGCTGGATCCTTCGTGTCAGAGACGGGTTTGCAATCTGTGGGAGTTTGACCCGGCCGAACACCAGATGCTGCAAGAGCTCTTCGGCACGTGCACGAAGACGTCTGGAAGGTGCTCTTAAAGGACACCGAGGTACCACCGCCCATAACCGAAGATTGCGGACTCAGCGCAAAGCGCCAAGCCAATCCGGTAAGTTTTCATACTTTGCAAGAGATGCCCTTTACCAGCACATCCGCGGGAGGTATCTAAACCTCCATGCTGATTTTACAGGCCTAGGTAGCGATAGCAGAGCAGATTGACTGTCCGACTCCGCTACCTAAAGATCTAGAATTGTCTCTTCCTAATGAAGATGCTGTTTCTGACACCCTATGAGGTGCCGAAGAAGAAGGCCAAGAAGAAGGCTGCGGGGACTAAAGAAGGTCTCCGCCGTGACGTCCGACGACGTCGAGACGCCCTCCTCCTCCAAAGACAAGGAGGAGGAAGAGGAAACCCCCCCTACCAGGGGAGAAAGAAGAGGAAGGACTCCCCACGTGGGGAGGCCGAGGTGTCCAAGAAGGGAAAAACCCTCCTTCTGGACCATTCCACCACAGCCACCTACAACGGCGAGGAGTGGGAGCCTAGGGACAAGCCCCTGGCTAAGTCGTAAGTATCCGGACACAATAGTATTTCCGGTATGTTTGTTTTACTGCTTCTTATAATGCCAGACGTGTACTTGCAGTCGGGCCAAATCCAACATCGATGTATCCTCCTCTTCGGAGGGGTCTCTAGGCCCGTCGGCGATGAACAACGATTCATTCCTGACAGCCTCCTTCCCCAGGACCGCGGACGACACCAAGGTGTTGTCTCAAAGGATACCGGGCCAAGGGGAGACAGTTCTGGAGACACCCCCGGGCGAAATCCCAGTCGCCGGGCACATGGGAGGGAAGACCCCCATGGACTCCAATAATGGGGGCTGCAGCAAGTTTGGCCCCCAGCCGAATACGGCTCCGGAAACCCAAGTGGTTCTGAATTCAGGCAGACAACCTCTCTCTAAGGGGGGCGAGCCGCCTGTACCGATGACCTCTGTCCATCTAGAGGCATCGGACAACTTGCTGGAAGCGCTTCGCGGTGCTTCCATTGATGAAGAACACCATGCTCTTATGAGGACGGTGATTGAGAAGGTCCGATCCGCCAAAAGCAGATTGACCGAAGCCTGCGCTAGCCTCCTAACAGGCTTTGAGGTAAGTAATAAAATTGTAAGAAAATATCATAGTATAGACAGTAGCCCCTGATGCTTTGTTTGGTGTTCAGAAAGAAAAGCCAAACAAAGGATCAAATAACATTCGCAGGAGTCTAACAGAAGTTGTCTATGTGAATAAGCAGGCATCGCTGCTGGCCGCTGCCGTTCGTACTGCAGAGGTCTCTGGACTGAAGTGGGACCTGGAGCGGACCAAGGGAGAGCTCGGCCACGTGAAGAGGTAGCTCAAGGAAAATCAAGGTACGCAATACCCCGTCCGTATATTTATATAGGAAAGATGGTTTCCGCTGATAGAAGCGTCATAAACTTTGGTAGGGGCCACGACCGAAGTGGTGGCCCTTAAGAAGGCGTTGGCCGAGGCCAAAGACAAAGCGGCCAAGGAACGCGCCGAGCGCAAGAAGCAAGAGGCCCGGGTCGACGAGGTCCAACAAGAGCTCTAGGATTTCGTCCAAAAATACGAGTCCTTAGAGTGTGACTCTAAGACTCAAGAGTCCGAGCTTGCTAAGGCCCTACAGAGCGCGCAAGATGCCTAAGCCGAAGCCCAGAAGGCCAAAGGGAGCTCAACGAAGAAGTTGTTCTGGTCCCAATATCTTGGGACAGAACATCCGATGCCCTTGAGCGACCAGCTGAAGCAACTGGTCGAGCTGCACAAGGCGGCCGAACTAGCCATGAAGGACCTCATAGTCCGGCTGTGGCCTGTCGAGCCAATGCCCAACAGCTACTTTGGTCTCGTGAAGCGGCTTGTGAGTGCCTTCCCGTGACTTGAAGTCATAAAGTGGTCGGTTTGCATTGAAGGCGTGCGAATGGCCTTCACCCGTGCAAAAATGCACTAGGCGAAGATGGATGCCGAGAAGCTGATGATGGAGGGACCACCGAAGGGCAAGGAACACCACTGGCCCGAAAAGTATTATGACAATGTCCTGAAGGGCTCCCGCCTTGTGGCGGAGCAATGTGCTAAGGATGTAATCTTTCAGTGAATGTACTCATTCTATCCTGTAATATGAAACAAGTTCATTTGCGCAATATAACACTTGTTGATTTAAAATTTTACCTCCTGTGCAGCCGTTTATAAAATCTGAGAGTTGGCCAGTCGTCGGCTTCTGCCCCCATGTAACAAGTACAGGGGTGTTCGGGATAAATCTAAATATTATTTATCCAAAATTTTGGTCCTTTAAGGAGGTGTTTAGCGCAACGAACAAGGCAATCAGACTATACAACTTTATCACCCTCACTTAGCCATAAAAGTTCTATAATTTTAAATTTTGGCGTAGCCCTTGGTATTCGGAAGGCTGGACTTCGGGCGCTATACACGCCTAAATCGGACGAAGACAGATTCCTCGCCTGAAGCGGAAAAAATCTTTAATGATTTGAAACCTCTCGAACAACGACCAGCTCTCGACGCATCATGACAGTCAGTTTTTGGCTTTCTCTACTAAGGTGCTCGTCCGGAAGAACTGGGACACAATCGCAGTAGTTCTCCCTTTACTACCCTAGCCGATATAGTGGAACGTAGGGTAGCAAGCACAGGAGCCGGGCAACCCAACTATTGACCCAAGACATGATTCAGAGCTGATGCATATAATGCTATAAGTTCGGGGTGCCGCATTGTCGAAAGTGTTCGGACTTTCTTGCCGTGTTATGGGGTACACTGAAGCCCCTGGCGAACTGAACATACCAGAGTGTACGGGTGCGATTTGTAATAAATAAACAGTCACGGAAAAAGAGAAAGAAATGTAATAATAAGCTGATGTTGTACATTATTTTCCATTGTTTATTTGAATGATACGTCGAGGCGTATGTATAAAAGTAGTGCGATAAGCAAATATGACTATTTGACATGTCCTAACCAAGAGCGAGCTGCGTGTGGGTATGTAAAACAGGTATAGCGATCGTTATCAGAGACCACCTGGGGATTCCCTCGTACGTCAAAGCTCCTTGCCTCCTTGGTGTTTCCGTCCCGCGATGGGTCCGATAATTAGGTTATCGGAAGAGCCTCAAGAAGATAGGGACCTGAAAGAAAGAAAAGGGTGAAGGTATATGGGTCCTGGGGTGGTTGAGCCGCATTGTGGATCTCATTCTAGATGTGCCTCCGTCTATGCCCATGGTATTTTAAGTGCGTAATTATGTACGTGCGGCACAAATTTCATCGCTTGACTAGGACTAGGATGGAGGCCGAATTGCTAGGCGAGCTCTGGACGGGCTGGATGATCCTGTTGTAGAGTACTTCGGACTCGCTTGACGGTGTCCGGGGGCTTTATTGCCGATTTGGAGGTCTGCCTAAGGAGGATGCTCCGTACTTCTTAACCCCGCGAGGTCCTGGCATCTTGAGCTTGAGGTAGGCATAGTGCGGCACCGCATTGAATCTAGCGAATGCGGTTCGTCTGAGCAGTGCATGATAGCCACTGCGGAAGGGGACGATATCGAAGATTAACTCCTCGCTTCGAAAGTTGTCCGGAGATCCAAAGACTACTTCCATTGTGATTGAGCCCCTGCAACAGGCCTCTACACCTGGCATGACACCTTTGAAGGTGGTTTTGGTGGGTTTGATCCTTGAGGGATCGATACCCATTTTTCGCACTGTATCCTGATAGAGCAGGTTCAGGCTGCTGCCGCCGTCCATGAGGACTCGTGTGAGGTGGAATGCGTCAATGATTGGGTCAAGGACCAGTGCGGCTGAGCTGCCATGGCGGATACTGGTCGGATGGTCCCTGCGATCAAAGGTGATCGGACAGGAAGACCATGGGTTGAATTTTGGGGCGACTGGCTCCATCGCGTAGACGTCCCTTAGTGCATGCTTCTGCTCCCGCTTGGGAATATGGGTGGCGTATATCATATTCACCATTTTTACTTGGGGAGGAAATTTCTTCTGTCCTCCTATATTCGGCGGCCGGGGTTCCTCGTCGTCATCACTATGCAGCCCCTTTTCCTTGTTTTTGGCATTCAACTTGCCGGCCTATTTATATACCCAACATTCTCTGTTGGTGTGGTTGGCTGGTTTGCCGGGGGTGCCATGAATTTGACATGAGCGATCGAGTATGTGGTCCAGACTGGACGTGCCCGGACTGTTTCTTTTAAATGGCCTTTTCCATTGACCAGACTTGGAGCCACTGAATCAGGCATTGACGGCCGTGTCTTTGGTGTTATCGCCATTATTGCGACGCTTGTGTCTGTTGCGTCGGGGCTTGCCGTTGTTATCTCTGGCATCTGAGGTGCGAGGATTTCTTGGTGTGCTGTTGCTACGAGCCAACTAGCTATCCTCGCCCGCACAAAAGCGGGTCATGAGTGTCGTGAGGGCTGCCATGGACTTCGGCTTCTCTTGGCCGAGGTGTCGGGCAAGCCACTCGTAACGGATGCTATGCTTAAAGGCCGCTAGGGCTTCGGCGTCCGGTCAGTCGACAATTTGGTTCTTTTTAGTTAGGAACCGAGTCCAGAATTTCCTGGCTGACTCTCCGGGCTCTTGGGTTATGTGACTTAAATCATCAGCATCCGGTGGTCACACATAAGTGCCCTGGAAGTTATCCAGGAATGCGTCTTCCAGGTTCTCCCAACTGCCAATGGAGTTTGCCGGCAGACTATTCGGCCAGTGCCGAGCCGGTCCCTTGAGTTTTAGTGGGAGGTACTTGATGGCATGTAGATCATCGCCGTGGGCCATGTGAATGTGGAGAAGGAAATCTTCGATCCATACCGCGGGGTTTGTTGTCCCATCATATGGTTCAATGTTCACAGGCTTGAACCCTTATGTGAATTCATGCTCCATTACTTCATCAGTGAAGCATAGGGGGCTTGCAGCGCCTCTATGACGGGCTACATCACGACGCAGTTCAAATGAGTCTGGTTTGTTTTATTCAGCCCATCGGATTTGTATTTAGTATATCAGGCGTGGCGGTCATCGTCACGCGTTGGGGGCGCGCCCCCGTGATCTGTAGATTGATCTTGACAGTCCTGCTTTATCTTCCAATTCGGTTCGTAGGTCCTGCGTGTAGCCCCGGGCCTTCGTGTTTTTATTTGTTTGGCAACGGGGTGCGGGCTGGTGTTCGGGCTGATACACCGCTTTGTCTCGGCCATGAGGTGGCCAGTCAGCCGCATCCTACGCCGGTAGTGTAGGCTCTAGTGCCTCATCCTCGAATTGAGGTAACAACCTGCTTCGAGTAACTTCTGGTTGGGCACTCGAGTCCATATTCCTTGGTTGCCAGGACCTCAGTCCATCTATCTGTTAGCAGATCTTGATCAGCTTGAAGCTGCTGCTGTTTTTTCTTCAGGCTCTTTGCAGTGGCTATAAGCCGACGCTTGAAGCGCTCCTGCCTGACGGAATCCTCAGGCACGATAAATTCTTCGTCGCCGAGGCTCACCTCGTCTTCGGAGAGGGGCATGTAATTGTCATCCTCCGAGTCTCCATCCATTGCCTGTTCATCAGGGCTAGCTTTCCCATCCTCCCATCTGGCTTGCTCGAAGCTTGGCTGGGCGGGATTGTTTTCGTCTTCGGCATCATCTGGAGTGCTATTGTCTCTTGTGCCGTTATTGCTATTTTTGCTATGGCGGGGTTTAGAGCGGCGCCGATGACGTCAGCGCTTAGATTGCTTCTCGATAGGGTCACCCTCCGTTGCATCCTTTTGATCCTCGCCATCATTTTCTTTGGGTGTGTCCACCATATATATATATATATATCATATGATGAGGTAGTAGTCCAGCACCCTGTGGGCGGTGGTTCCTGTTCTTCTCCGACATCGTCGTCCATACCATTGATGTCTTCGGAGTTGAAATTGAGCATGTCGGTTAATTTGTCAACAGTGGATATTAAGTGGGTGGTGGGTGGGTGATGAATTTCTTCGTCGTCCACTTCCCACTCGAGCCGGACATAGTTCGGCCAAGAGTCTCCTGAAAGGGAGAGAGATTTTAATGAGTTTAGCACGTCGCCCAAGGGCGAGTGCTGAAAGATATCCGCGGAGCTAAACTCCATGATCGGTGCCCAGTTAGATCCAATGGGTACGGATGCACATGGTTGGGAGCCTATGGCCGAAGACGAGTCCGAGGGTCCAATAACACAGACCTCCTTGGAAGTGAGATCTATGTTCGGCTCTATCACCGCTGAGTATGCAGCCTCAGTGGCGGGGTCCATCCACCCGTCCTCGGATGGCATGATCTGCTCCAGACTTAAAGCCGGGGCAGCTGCTGGTGTGATCTCCCGAACACCATCCGATGGCAGATCTAAGTCATGCTCATTGCAACTGTGGGGCGCACCTGTCGTGGGCTCGAATCCATCGAAGATCAAGTCTCCGTGGATATCGGCAGTGTAATTCAGGCTTCCAAACCTGACCTGATGGCCAGGGGCGTAGCTCTCGATCTGCTCCAGATGGCCAAGCAAGTTGGCCCGCAGTGCGAAGCTGCCGAATACAAAGATCTGTCCGGGGAGGAACACCTCGCCCTGGACCGCGTCGTTGTGGACGATTGAAGGGGCCATCAAGCCTTATGGTGACGACACAGTGGAACTCTCAATGAAAGCACCAATGTTGGTGTCAAAACCGGCGGATCTCGGGTAGGGAGTCCCGAACTGTGCATCTAAGGCCAATGGTAAAGGAGGCGGGGGACACGATGTTTACCCAGGTTCGGGCCCTCTCTATGGAGGTAATACCCTACTTCCTGCTTGATTGATCTTGATGATATGAGTATTACAAGAGTTGATCTATCACGAGATCGTAGAGGCTAAACCCTAGAAGCTAGCCTATGATTATGATTGTTATTGTCCTACGGACTAAACCCTCCGGTTTATATAGACACCGGAGGGGGGATAGGGTTACACAGAGTCGGTTACAGAGAAGGAAATCTACATATCGGAATTGCCAAGCTTGCCTGCCAAGCAAAGGAGAGTCCCACCCAGACACAGGACGAAGTCTTCAATCTTGTATCTTCATAGTCCAACAGTCCGGTGTAAGCATATAGTCCGGCTGTCCGAGGACCCCCTAATCCAGGACTCCCTCAATGAGAAAACCTAACCCTAGCGGCAGCCCAAGATCGCCAGCCGATCGCCTCCCATCACTTGGAGAGTTATCCCTCGAGGTGGCCCACCCTCCCGCTTGCATTGAAGCTAATGTACTAGTTGGGATCATCTGTGTTTGAGTGTGGGAAATGAGAGGGTTGGCCAGTCCTTTTATAGAGAGAGAGAAAATGACATTTTTGGACCAATGTAGCTCTCCGATGGTCAAATATTCATAATTCTAATTAAACTAATCTAAACGGCCACTAAAACCCCCAAACCCCACTCAAACTAGTGCCACGTCATACCGCTTAGGTCCTCCCTAATGACTCTCTCATCTCGTCCTTGTGATAAGCACGGTGCAACATCTTTGGCACCCTTGCCGCTATGTCAGGTGGGCCGGCCTTGGCGTGCCGTGCTGCTAACATTCCGACTCATCTGCTAGCTGTGCCTTGCTCGGCTAGTGTCCCGCTCGCTATCCATGAACATGTTTGTCTGGAATTGATAAATACGGTGCCAAAGACATATTAAATTAATACAAGCATAATTTTGAAAACATAGCCGCTAAAAATAACTAATATCATATTGCTTTTTAACAAAAAGTAGCAGAGTGTTGATTTTCACTAATGTAGAATGATTGAAAGTACATTAAATCCTATAGCAGCATCCATGAGAAAGAAAACTAGTATGGCACCGGGATCCATACTGTCGGGGGGATGAACCCCGGGCAGGCAACGGAACCCAGGTCCTTTTCGAAAACAACGGAGCCAGCATCGCCCCTCAAGCCGGCCCACGCTTGGTCGGGTCGCTCAACCTGGCCAAGCCCCTCGACCCGGCCGAACTCTGTGACCCGGCCAAGCTCCTCGACTCGGCCCCAACAACCAGCTCAAGGCAGCCGAACCCGACACACTAAGACTTCCCCAACAAGCCAGCTCCATCCTTGGCGTGTTCCTCAACCCAGCCACGGGTCAGCTCCCATCCCATCCAGGCTGTACGATGGGACGAGTCATCATCTACCAATGACCGAGGCAACAGTGCCCCGCCCATGCCTCTGGTCAGCTGGAGCGTGGCTATAGTGCCCCTCACCTGCCCGCTGACCAGGGCCGGCGTGGCAACAATACCCCCGTCATCACTGCTGACGCCAGCAAGCGGCGACCTGACGAAGCGCCACTATACCCGACTCGACTCGGCCACTCCCTGACGATCGACAAGACGGTGAACAGTGTCCCTAGGCAACCGAGGCCCGCACCTAGGGGAACCCGGCGAACCACAGGCACCCGGCGGGTCCCAGCTCCGGGTTCCCAGACGCTGACAACCCGGCCCTATGGCCCTGTAACATTACCATTGTACCCCTAGGGGTTGGCCTATAACCCCCCCAGGAGCCCTCATGCATACAGGCAAGCACACACTAACGTAGCCAACCGATCAGTAGAACACACATACATGGAGAAGGAGCAGCCTAAGCCCTGGCCGGCCTTCCTTCTTCCTCCATACAGCTCTAGGAGCAACTATGTACTATCACACATCAACCACACTCGACAGGACTAGGTGTATTATCTCTCCGGAGAGCCCTGAACCTGGGTATGTCTTGTCTCCCGCGCTCGCTCATGCCAACCTTGCCTCTAGAGCCCACCAGTGCCCTCGAGCCTCCTCCTCTCTTTAGCCATCCCATGGCATCTGCCGTGCACCCACCACGACAGTTGGCGCCCACCATGGGGCAGCTCGAGGTCCTGGCCGGGAGCATGCTTCAGACGGGGATCCTCTCCGACTCTGACGAGCCCGTTGTTGGTGTCAAAACCGGCGGATCTCGGGTAGGGGGTCCCGATCTATGCGTCTAAGGCTAATGGTAACAGGAGGCAGGGGACACGATGTTTTACCCAGGTTCGGGCCCTCTCGATGGAGGTAAAACCCTACTTCCTGCTTGATTGATCTTGATGATATGAGTATTACAAGAGTTGATCTACCACGAGATCGTAGAGGCTAAACCCTAGAAGCTAGCCTATGATGATTATGATTATGATCGTCCCTCTATGGACTAAACCCTCCGGTTTATATAGACACCGGAGGAGGCTAGGGTTACACAGAGTTGGTTACAAAGAAGGAGATCTAATATCCGGATCGCCAAGCTTGTCTTCCATGCAAAGGAGAGTCCCATCCGGACACGGGATGAAGTCTTGAGTCTTGTATCTTCATGGTCCAACAGTCCGGCCAAAGTATATAGTCCGGCTGTTCGGACACCCCCTAATCCAGGACTCCCTCACCCGTCACACTGGCGGACGATGTCATCGACGCGCTCGCCGCCTCCTTCACCGCGCTGTGCATCTCCGATGCGCACACGGCCGATGAGTACCCTAGCGAGGTACTTGACTTTTCCGACTCCTCCCTCTCCCTCGGCGGTAGTGCTCCCACCGGGGCAATGGACGTCCACGTGGAGGTCTTCGTCACCGGCACCGACGCCTCCTCCTCGTCGAGCGCGGTGAGGAAGGCCGCCGAAGCTAAGGCCGCAGCAGGTCCGACAGCCTCGCCCAATGCACGCAGCGATGCAGATCCTTCGCGCCCCCATCGGCACCGACCTCGACGCCTCCAACGTCGCCGAGGCCCGGGCCTGGACCCGGCCGACACCCTGAAGACGTCCTTCATCATGCCCTTTGGGGCGTATTGCTACATTACCATGTCGTTCTGCTTGAAGAACGCCGACGCCACCTTTCAGCGCTGCATGCAGAAATGCTTGCTGCAACAACTCGGCCGCAACATCCACGTTTACGTGGACGACATCGTGGTAAAGACCAAGCAGCACCTCAAGCTCCTCGACGACCTGATGGAAACATTCGCCAACTTGCGCGAATACAAAGTCAAGCTCAACTCGAAGTAGTGGTTTTCGGTGTCCCAGCCGGAAAGCTACTCGGCTTCCTCGTCTCAGAGCGCGGCATTGAGGCAAACCCGGAGAAGATCAGGGCCATCGAGTGTATGCGCAAGTCGGCTTGGCTACATGATGTCCAGAAATTCATCAGCTGCTTGGCCTCGGTCAGCCGGTTTCTCAGCCGGCTGGGCGAGAGGGCCTTGCCCCTATAGGAACTGATGAAGAAGACGATGCCGTTTGAATGGAACGACCAGGCGGACGAGGCCTTCTGGGACCTCAAGCGCATGCTCTCCACCGCGCCGGTCCTAGCCACACCGGCTGAGAAGGAGCCGCTGTTGCTCTAAATTACCGCGACCTACGGTCGGTCAGCATGGTGCTGGTGGTCGAGCAACTAGGGAAGGGCATGGTCCAAGCCGTCCAGCGCCCGGTCTACTACCTGAGCGAGGTGCTGTCCGCCTCCAAGAAGAACTACCCGCACTAGCAGAAGATGTGTTACAGCGTGTACTTCACCGCCAAGAAACTGAAGCAGTACTTCGAAGAGCATGTTGTCACCATGGTCAGCACGACCCCCCTCGGCGAGATCATAGGGTGCCGGGACGCCTCTGGCCAGGTCGCCAAGTGGGCGCTCGAGCTAGCCTACCACACCATCCTCTACGAGCCCCGCACCATGATCAAGTCCCAGGCCCTGGCCGACTTCCTCGTCGACTGGACCTAGACCCAGTACCTGCCACCGCCATCAGACTCAACACACAGACGCATGCACTTCGACGGCTCCAAGATGCGTCTCGGCCTAGGGGCCGACATTGTGCTGTCTTCCCCGAAGGGCGACCGACTCCGCTACGCGCTCCAAATCCACTTCACCGCCTCCAACAACGTCGCTGATTACGAAGCCCTTGTGTACGGCCTCCGGCTTCCCAAGGAACTAGGCATCCGGCGCATCCTATGCTATGACGACTCGGATTTGGTGGTACAATAGTGCTTCAGCGAGTGGGACGCCCGCAACCCCAACATGGCGAGCTACCGTTTCCTCGTCCAGAAGCTATCCGGATTCTTTGAAGGCTGTGAGTTCCTCCACGTCCCATGCGCGGAAAATGAGGCAGCTAACACGCTCACCAAAATCGCCTCGTCCCGGCAGTCCATCCCGTCCGGCGTCTCCCTCGAGCACCTGCACAAGCTGTCCGTCAAGCCATCTCCGGGCTCCGAGTCCATCCATGTCCCGGACGACCCGGCCGCACCTCAACCCGGCCCGGGGACTTCCGAACCCTGCCCGGGGACCGAAGCCGTCAACCCGGCCACCATCACCCTCGACCCGGCCGCCGCCATCCGAGACCCGGGGGCTGCTCAACCTAGCTCGGGGACTGCCGACCCGGAACCTGCCCTGGTGGACGTCTTCGCTGTGGTGACGGCCCCATCTTGGGCCCTGCCCATCTCAGAGTTCCTGGAGAACGAGGTCCTCCCCATGGACGAGACCGAAGCCCGACAGGTGCAGCGCCGTGCGTCCGCATACAACATCATCAACAACGAGCTTGTCAAGCGCAGCTCCACCGGTGTGTTCCAGCGCTGCGTCGAGCAGGACCAAGGCATTGAGATCCTCCTCGACATACACTAGGGCGAGGGCGGGCACCACGCCGCCTCGTGGTCCCTGGTGGCCAAGGCTTTTCGCCATGATTTCTACTGGCCTACGGCCCTCCAAGATGCCGAATCACACGTCCTCAAGTGCGAGGGATGCCAGCGCTTCATCAAGCGCAACCACCAGCCGACGTCAGCTCTTCGGACCATCTCGATCGCTTGGCCCTTCGCGGTCTGGGAACTCGACATGGTGGGGCCCTTCAAAACCGCCCGAGGAGGCATGGCGCATTTGCTGGTGGCGGTGGACAAGTTCACCAAGTGGATCGAAGCATGGCCAATCAAGAAGCTGGACGGGCCGATGGCCGTCCGGTTCATCAAAGACATCGCAGTACGCTATGGCATGCTGAACAACATCATCATGGACAATGGCACCAACTTCACCAAGGGCGCGCTCGCGCAATACTGCTCCATCTCCGGCATCCGCCTCGACATAGCCTCCGTTGTGCACCCGCAGTCCAATGGGCAGGTCGAGCGGGCCAACGGCCTCATCCTATCCGGCATCAAGCCGCGGCTCGTCGAGCCGCTCATCTGCTCAGCCGGCAGTTGGCTCGACAAGTTGCCGGTCGTCCTCTGGAGTCTCCGAACCAGGCCAAACAGGTCGACCGGGTTCAACCTGTTCTTCCTTGTCTATGGAGCCGAAGCTGTCATCCCGACCAACGTTGAGTTCGACTCGCCACATGTCGCGATGTACATAGAAGCCGAAGCCAAGGAAGCCCGCGAAGATGGCATTCACCTACTCAAAGAAGCCCGCCTCCTGGCGCTCAGCCATTCGGCCATCTACCAGCAAGGCCTGAGGCACTACCACAACAAGAAGATCAAGCCCCTCACATTCTGCGAGGGAGACCTCGTCCTCCGACTCGTCCAAGAGCAAGCCGGCCAGCACAAACTGTCCCCTCCATGGGAGGGCCCGTTCATCGTCAGCAGGGCCTTGTGCAATCGCAATGCCTACTACCTCATCGATGCACGCAAATTAAACAAGCGCAAGAGGGACACCGCCGGTGAAGAAACAACCCGTCCGTTGAACGCAGAACTCCTCCGCCCGTTTTACAGTTAGCTGTATGTACGTATGTATCGCTGCCTTTTGTAATCGCATGAAACTATGGAGTCCCGGAACGACACTCAGGGGCTGCCCTTTTCTGACCAAGTTATTGTGTCTCCTACATTTAAGCACCACTTTGCTCTTAAACCCGGCCACCGGTCCGACTAGCTCGACCTGGGGGCTCGGGGGTTGGCCAGCTTGGTCGCCACCCGCCGCCTTCCTTGGCCCGCCACTTCGCCCTAGGCCATAGAACTGGCTTCGGATGTCGGCTGGCAAGCACAACGGGCCAGAGCACCAGCACGCCTCAAACACTAAGTCAAAGGACGCTGGGTCGACCAACTCGGCCCGTCACTTTTAAAAAATGGCCGCACGACTAACTGCCCGCCAACCGGCTGTGCCAGATTGCCGTCAGCCGGCCCAGTGGGCGTTTTGCTCGCGCTCAACATTTTGAAAGCCTAAGTACT
>NC_041387.1:144157535-144164039 GCF_002162155.2 Triticum dicoccoides | reverse complement strand
GGTTCGAGAGAGGAAAATAGCAAGAAAACGGCTCAAAAAACGAAAAGCAAAAGCACATGCATCCACGAAATATACACATCACAAAATATTAAAGGACGGGCCCATGGCCAGAGGTCATTACACCCAAAACCCCCAGTGGGTGGGTGGGCCTACTACCTAATGGAAATTTTCACTAAGACATAACAGGGCAGCCTCAGGCATCTCCAGCGCTGGGTTGCGCAGCTGACGACTCCCCCGCGACGGCCTCCGAGTCCGCCGAAGCACCGATGCCTTCCTTCTCAGCACCCCCATCGCGGTAGACGTCCGTCTCCTCGGAGCTGCCCTCCGGGTCGTGCAGAAGCATGCCGTAGTCATCGCTAGGCCCGACTCTGCCATCTTCCACCCGCTCGGGTGGAACATGTCATGGAAGGCGAACCCGGCGATGTAGCTGGCCCGGGCAGCGACCCGCCCGGGCTGCGCCTGCAGATGCTCCTCCTAGCCGGCCTGTTGGCCCATCAACGCGACCAGTTGCAGGTCCGGGTGCCAGGACACTACAAACCTGAGTGCCATCTAGGCACCGGCACGGGCAGCGGAAACGCGCCACTCATGGAGCCGGTCCGGCCCCATCTCCAACCAACGCGCCAGCCGCGTGAAGTTTGTCGACGCAATGGAGCCCGGCCACAGGGCCGCCATCATCGCCGTGCCGGCCTGGGAGAGCCGGCCCATTTGATCGCCCAAGACCTGCAGAGGAGCCTCGGCGGCGGTTGTGATCTCCCGGAAAGTCCAAGCCACTTGTGGGTTGGTCCTGGAGCCAACGACCCCCAGCGGGTCACACTAAAAGCGGACGGCCTCTTCCGCCAGCTGGTGCATCTCCGTGAAGGCCCCTGCCAGAAAGCAAAGCAAGTCAGAAAAAAGTCACCAAGGACAAGAACCAGGATTCCAACCTGGTAGAACTCGAGAAAGCACTTACTGGAGAAGGACTCTTCCAGGTGCTATGCTTCAAGCAACATACCGCGCCGCTCCCGATTAATGGTGCGGTCACGCTCCTGAAGCGTCTTCTCCAAGTTGGCCACCTTGGCAAGGGACACCTTCAGCTCAGCGTCCTTGTACTCGGTCGCCTTCTCGGATGCTTCACGGCAGCGAGCCTCCTCCGCCGCAGCCATCTGCCCTTTCAGGCGCTCCACCTCGGCCTGGAGCTGGCCCTTGTCATCGGCCATCTTGCCGCGTTGCTGGTCCGCCTCGGCCAGGGCCTGCTACGCCTCCACACCACAGGCTGGTCATAGTGGAGGCCGGCCTGAAACAGCCGGGTCTTCCGAGACAGCACCTCGGCTACAAAAAGAAGATTCAGAAACAAAGGACCAGTTTTAAGATTCGACCCAACTGTTACATAGTTGGCCCGAATCTCGGGGGCTACACCCAGTGGGTGCGCTAGCGCCCCCCCACCAGAAAAGAGCACAAAAAATACCTGCGACGACGCGGAGCTCCTCCTCCTTGGTGGCAAGCTGCTCCTAGAGCTCTCGATACTTGGCCAGGAGACGATTGAAGGCGCTGACCCGGTAGGCATCCAGTTGCTGTAAAAGGCAACGATCAGCACAAAGACGACATTTTAAAGATTCGACCCAACTACTATATAGTTGGCCCGAACCTCGGGGGCTACACCCAATGGGTGCGCTAGCGCGCCCCCACAAAGAAGAAGCTAGAAAAGAAGAAGTATCAGAAGACGAGAAAGGAGCTTACCAGCACGGCACACTCCAGCTCCCGCATCTGCTCCACCTCGGCCTGGGCGAAGGCCTTGATCCGGTGTGTCTGCCCGCGCAAACGGTGGCTGACGGCTTCCATCACCGCCTCCTCCTGGGTCTGGGGCCTGAAGACTACGCTGGCCCCGCCCCATGCCGGCAGCGACCCAGCGGACCGACGTCCCCTTGGCCTGGGCACCAGGGCATGCTCTCCGCCGGCCGCTCCCCCCGCGGCCGGTGCCTCCTTCGACACCCTCTCCGGCGCCGCCACCGGCTCGGCCTGCGGCACCACCACTGGCTCGACAGCCGGGGTGGCCTACGGCGCCACCACCAGCGGCGCCTCGCTCGCCGACGCCTGGGGCATCCCCTATGGCGGCATGCGTGGTGCCTCCTCCAAGACGGCGTCGCCGCCGCCTCCGTCGACCCCCGCCCGCTCAACCGCGTCGGCCCGCGGCGGGGTGTCATCCTCGACGACCACGACCTCCCGGTAAAGGTCCACCACCTCCGCACGGCCTCCTTGGCCGCGCTCCCTCACCGACGACGGCTCGAAGACCGTCGTCGCCACCACCGTCCCCTTCGGCATCTCCGGCCATGCCGGCTCCTCACCGGCTCACGCCCACGTCGTTGCGGCGTTGGTCCAGGCCTGGACCGATGCCGCCTCCAGCTCCGCCTCGGCCCTGTTCTGGTCCCACCAGGCCAAGACTTCAGCGTCGGCTGGGCCCAGGCCAAGATCCGGATCCACCGGCTCCTCCTCCTCGTCCTGGTCGACGGGGCCGGACCGGCTCCTCCGGAACGTGGCGCCCTAGGTGGACGCGGCATCCGCCGCCGCCCTCGCGAGCGCGATCGGCGACCTGAAGTCCAAGACGAAGTAAATAACAGGCAGGGCCGCTCTGTCGCTCAGATGCAAGTAAGAGAAGAACTAACCCCGACAACAGCAGAACGGCAGGCCTCGCTGGCCTCTCCTGTGCAGCGTCGTGCCTCCTCTTGGTGGTCGGCCTCGCACCCCCGGCCAGGTCCACCACGCGGTTCACGACCGGGGACCGCGGCACGATGTTGTACTTCTCGTGCGGCCGACCCACCGCCGGCGCCCCCTGCGACCACCCGACATCGCTCGCACCGCCGCCTCCTCCGCCCAACACCACTACATCAACGGCCCGCATCAACATTACCCACGCCGCGTCGCGCCCGAGAAATCAAGGAATAGGAAAGCAAAACTTACCCGCGTGGCGCCCTGCGCCGATGTCGGCGGCCGCCTCATCCCCTCCGCTGTGGGCCACGGGCTCCTACGACGCGGCCCGCACCACCTGCGACGGCGCCCGAGCGTAAGGCTGCTGGATGGCATTCAGAAGCACCTCCTGCATCGCATCAGGACGGATAAGAAGATGTGCAGCAGCAAAATACGGAGACCAAGGACTCACCATGGGCGCCGGATTCGAGTGGCTGTATGGCGGCTTGCCGAACTGCTAGTCATCCTGCAGTGCGGCCTTGGAGATGTCGTTGACCCGGCACGCAATCTGGTCAGCCCCCAAGCGCATGACCGACATGTGGTTGGGATCCTGAAGACCAGTCATCTGACCGATGGGCAGCTGCATCGTTGCAGCGGAAGAACCCGACGCATAATAAAGGCGGCGATGAGGTCGGTGCCGGTGAGCCCCTCCTGCGCCTTCATCTCTGACACCCACTCACAGAGGTTGAGTATCTCCTGTGACGGGTGCCTGGGGTAATAACCCCAGTTCCGCTTCGCCCACGGCGGCGCGTTGACGAAGGGCGGCAAGTTGGTGTGATCCGCGCCGAGGTTGCGGACGTAGAAGAAAGAATTCGAACACTTCTTGGCAGAATCCTCCAGTGGCATCTTGGCACAGTCAGCGCCCAACCGCTTCGAGATGATGGCGGCCCTGCAGTCAGAAAACTCCCTGGCCTTTGGCCCCTGTTGCTTCAAGGAGAAGAAGCGCACCCAGAGGTCGATCGAAGGTTCAACCCCCAGGTACCCCTAACAGAGGGCGACGAAGCCCGAGAGCTGCACGATGGCATCGATGCCAAGATGATGGGGCTGGAGCCCAAAGAACTCCAGGAAGTCGCAGAAGAAGGTGCTCGTAAGAAGGCCGAGCCCGCGCTTGAAGTGCGGGAAGAAGACTACACGCCCCGTGCCCTCGGGCGTGGTTCCCGCTCACCCTGCGGCAGGCGCACGGCAACCTCCGTCTCCCCCGGCAAGCGCCTGGTGGTGCCACTACAAAAAATACAGTTCCGTGATGATACGTGTTTGTCACAGTAGGTCATGTTTTCTATCATGCATGTACATCCATGATGATTTTATGACAGAATCAAGATAGTCATACCTATGCTGTCGTAGAAGTGTTCCATGACATTACCAAAATTATCATCATAGAAGTGTCCACTTCCATGACGATAAATCACGCGTCACAGAAGTGCTTCCGTCAAGGGTGACCAACACGTGGCATCCACCGTAACAGAACGCTGTTAAGATATCGGGTCCAGTTTTGGATCCGTTAACCCGTTAACAGCCCGGACCAATGGGGATTTTCCACGTGTAAAATCATCATTGGCTGGACGAAACATGTGTCAGCTCCGCATTGGCACAGGTGTCACCCATCCAATGGGCGAGATGCGCCGATGATATGGTGACACGTGGACCGGCCCAAAAGTGGCCCATAAATTTTAAATGGGCCGGCCCAACTAAAGGCCCACAAGATTTTGCGGACCATAATGGGCTGGCCCAGCTAAAGGCCCATGATATTTTGCGGACCATAATGGGCTGGCCCAGCTAAAGGCCCACAAGATTTTGCGGGTCATAATGGGCCGACCCAGGTAAAGGCCGACAAGATTTTTGTGGACCATAATGGGCCGGCCCAGCTAAAGGCCCACAAGATTTTTGCGGCCATAATGGGCCGGCCCAGCTAAAGGCCCACAAGATTTTTGCGGCCATAATGGGACGACCCAGCTAAAGGCCCACCAGATTTCGCCGACCATAATGGGCCGGCCCAGCTGTAGGCCCGCAAGATTTTGAGGACCCTAGTAGGCCGACCCGTTACCTGGCTGTCATGTTTTGGGCCAAATGCCGACCCATATTTGATCCGGTCCATTAATGGCCTGCCACGTTTCGGGCCTAATAATGGCCCATATGAGATCCGTCCCGTTAAAAGCCTACCATGTTCTAGGCCAAATTACGGTCCAGATCAGGTCCGACCCTTTAAGAGGCTTTGGGCTAAATTATGGCCCATATCAGATTCGGCCCGTCAACTGGACGCTATGCTTTTGGGCCCACTTGCTAAATGCCCATTTAGTAATTCGGCCTGATATTAGTTTCGGCCGATTAAGGGCCCGTTTAACATTTCGGCACTATATATTAATTTCGGCCTATTAAAAGCCCGTCATATAGTTGGGCCTAACTACGACCCGGTTTGCATCCGGCCTGCTCGCAGCTGATAATCTGATTGGGCAAAACAAGGACCGAGACAATTTTGGCCTGTTAAAAGCCTGTGATTTGATTGGCACAATCATGGGTCGGGGTCCATTTCGGGCTGCTGCCGGCCCGCGAGCTGTTCGGCACGTTTCAGGCCCAACCTACTCCTCAGCCTCCTAAAAGCCCATTGAGTTTTCTTGCGAAAAGAGGGCCGACGGTTTACTCGGCCTATTAAAGGCCCAAATCTACTAGTGGGCCAGTTTACATTTAGGCCTTTTAACGGACCAGGATGACGGGGCCCATGATGCGGATAATACATCATGATTGCATGACGGCCTGATTATGTACCGTAATTTTATGGTTTGGCCGGTTTACTGCGAAGACAGGATATATATACAGTAAAATAACTGCAGCATCGTGAATAAGAAAAAATCTAGACTATACAATAAAGAAATTATGGCATATTACATCCACTAGGCATCAAAGTTCACCACTATGATAATAAAGCACAAGCAGACAGCATATTACATACACTAGGCATCAATGATCTCCACCAGTGCAATTAAATACACTAGCAAAATAATATACAAAACCGACAACACTTCAATAGAGTTTAAGAAAGGTTAGCCCTGCTGGGGATCTACAGCGCAAGCAGCTGAGTAAGCTGATGAGACTGCGCTTGTTTAACACTTATATCCTCCTCACTCTGAAAGATAAACAAGCAGACAGATGACATGTTTTGCACATATAAGTATCAGTGCTGACAATTCATCACATTTCTTACTGACGAATAAAGTGACACAATTTAAAATTGCATTAACACAATATGGTATTGTTCAGGTCAAGACATGGCAGGAAATGACATTGTGAAGGAGTTGGTAGCTTCACGACACCACTGGATTACAGATCAAGAACTCATAAGTATCAATGGTTAGTGTGCTGTCAATTTATCCCATTTCAGATTGGCAAATAAAGAGATGGTTTAAATAATAGTAGAATGATATGACATTGTTCATAGTTAAGACATTGCAGAATATGACATTGTGATGTAGTGGGTAGGTTCACCACACCACTGGATTACGGATCAAGAACAGAAGCATACATGCAGTGCAAAATAAAATCACTTGCTCTGTATAGTTTAATTTACATGGTATGAAGAAGGAACTTGGTTGTACATCTGAAAACTTAAATTGAGAAGGACAAACTTTTGTTTTTGAACTACATAATAAACTTTAAACATGCAATTTGATGGAAACACCAAAAATAAAGAACTATTGTAGTCATGCCTAACCAAATATACACAACAAAGTTTGAAGGCTTGAGAAGGACAAACTTACATTATTGGTGAAGACAGGCTCTATAAAGCCC
>NC_041387.1:144115281-144157036 GCF_002162155.2 Triticum dicoccoides | reverse complement strand
TCTTCATAAGCATTGCCTTTATTCTACATTTTGTTAAGAGTACATATAAATGTGATAATATAAAAAAGAAGGAGAATATTTAATATAAAATGAAGAGTGATGCTACATAACCAAGTAGCTATAAATGTAAGTACAACAATACATGCAAAAGGTACAGCCAAGAGCAACGCACAACTAAACTTCTTCAGTACTATCGGTGTTATCCAACCTTATGGTAAGAGTAAATATAGATCCGATGTGTAGAAAATGGAGGGGATAGGAAAATAAGCTGCAGAGTGATGGTACATGAACAACTACCTGTCAATATAAGTACACTGATAAAGGACAGCAAGTACTTACAAGAACAATGTAGAGCTAAAAAAATCATTGGCATTGGATATATTCTACACTAATGTAACCATTAATACAAATCAGATAATTTGGAGCGAACAATTGATAAGCAAGCTATCATGCATACTGCTGTCACATAATGAACCAGGTATGTATGCAAGTACAGTGATATAGGACAACACGTACTAACAAGAGCAAAGCAGTGGGCAGCATATTTGCGATATCCTGCCGTTCTTTTCAAACCGGAATTCTTCTTCGAGTAGATTCCTACAAAAAAGATCCGTAAGGCACATGCGGAAAAGTAGAAGTTCAAATTGTCATGTGATTTCATAGACAGTACCTCATCCCGGGAACAAGACCATTGCATAACAAGGTTTTTCCATTCAATGTCTTCTAAATTTAGCACAGGATACTTCACCAGAAATTCATTTATAGACTTGCCATCAAAGTGTGATTTCCTCAGGTAACACCGATACTGCTGCAATGCTTCCTTGAAAAGCACAAGCAAGCTTTGCTCGTCATGAATATCCAGATTGACCATCGCCTACTTACAACAATGTAATGTAAATCATTGATGTGTTCAATCAGCAGAAAACAGGAAAATAATAACCATGAATAATAGCACTTACACGTAAGTTGGACAAGAAGATGTGAAAATGGTGTTTGTCTTCACTATAATCTTCCCATGATGGGAGTATATGCACTTAGTCCCTAACAACATTGAAAGCATTGTCTTTTAAACTGGGAATAATTGGAATGGGGTTCCAATCTGCGGGAATTGGCTGTCTCTGTAGTTGGGATAGGTCTTCGGCCGGTGGACTTGCTGTACTTTTTGCTGGAGTGGGATTTTTCTGTGGTACGGCTGGTGCTATGGCAACTGAAATCGGTATACCTTTTGCTGGAGTGCAGGTCCTGTGTGGTGGGGCTAGTGGTGTGGCCAGTGAAGTATGGGTACAGTCTGCTGGAGTCGGTCCTACGTTTTGTGTCACTGGTTCTATAGCCAATATAAGTGGGGTGCTGTCTGATTTCTCCGGCACCACCACGTTTTCAAGGACTTTGCTGGTGCTCCTTCAGGTTCGGCATCACCCTCTTCCTTTTTGATGTCTGATGCACAAGAACAGCATTTGAGTGAAAAAACATGGTATGATGACAGATGGAATATGTATTGATAATGGATGGGTATGGCATCTCAACAAGTATGATGAGTAAACTAAGCAGATGGCGGTGCAACAAAGTAGAAGAAATGCAAGACAACATATGCAAGATACGCGCAATCAATAAAACCTTGCCAAATTAGAACAGGCACCTTGATGGGTGAACAGGACAGGTCATCTGCCCTTGACTCTTCGAGGTTAGAATAGTCATTAGGATCATATTCTAAACAAGAATCAATAGGTGGGGAGGGTATGAGTTTCATTGCATCCAGAATGGCACTCAATGCCTTGGTGCCAATTTTGTAAGTCATTGCAGTGTTTAGCTTCAAGAGTGGACTGCTGCTAGTGCGACACAAAGCAGCTACACAGATCATAGTGTAGATATAACGGGAAAACCGTAAGCACCAGAGTAAAATCAGCAAAGTGGAACTTGCTGGAATATATGTGCTAGTATTGCCGGTACGGCTATAAAGGCATCGGATACCAACTCTCCACAACTGAAGGTGCGGTACTGTTATTATCAGTGTAACTCTCAAAGGCAACACAGCTCCCTGCATTTCCTTGCTATTCTTATAGGATTCAAGTGGGCAGGCCACTACAAATCCTATTCCTATGTTTACAAAATCCTACGAATCAAAGAGGCCCGAAGAGTTCAAAGTGTCCATCACAATCGACAATATAGACCTCTACTGAAAATGGCCCTGCTCATCTTCACTACAAGGAACATACTATACTACTATCATACTCCCTCCGTTCCAGAATATAAGTCTTTGTAGAGATCTCCACTATGGATCACATACAGATGTATCCAGATACATTTTAGAGTGTAGATTCACTCATTTTGCTCCATATGTAGTCCATGGTGGAATCTATACAAAGACTTGTATTTAGGAACGAAGAGGGTACTTATTAAAGAAGAACGGAAGTGGAACATGCTAAAGAAGAGCAAGCAGATTTTGGATAATAAAATGTTCGTTGCACAGTGCCCACACATGATGAACCAGAGCGCATTAAGAATGCAATTCCCTGTTGTCTCTCGACCATTTCAGGAGGTTGGATGAAGATCCTACATCTCCTAACCCTTCTTCTTCCTCGTCTCTGATTCTTCCCATACAGAACACCGCACGGGCCGCCGGCCGGACCATCGTCCCCCACTGCCTGTGTTCCTCCGCCACCCCCACCCCCACCCCTGCCCCACCCGCGTCGAGTTTTCTTCATTCAGCGAGCCCCCCCACCGCCCCACAACCACCGTCCCCACCCAGGCCCCTTCATTCGCACCGACGAACTCCGGCGAGCTCTGAAAAATCGTCTGACCCAATTTTCAAATTTAGTCTACTGTGATTTAACTAGTGTGGAATATAAAAGGGGAAAACCATAAGCATTGGGAGTATAGTGTTGAGCGTGCCATGGTGGATCTGTAGGTGCAAACTGGACAAAGGCAACTTCACAACCAATGTTTGCTTTCAACTAGCAAGTAAGTGATGGACAAGAAATCAGAGTAAAGCAGCGGTGATCTATTTTCTTGCTATGATAAATAAGTTGAGCAGATACGAAAGAGTACCGCCTCTAGTGTGGCGCCGTGTATGCATCTGCTGAGAATTTGATGGTGCTGCAGCAGCGATGGCTGTCGGCAGCATGGAAGTAGATCTAGGAGGGTAGACGGTGGCGGCAGGGCGCGGTGGATGAGACGGTCGTAGGAGCAGCGTCGGCAAGGTGGACGACAATGGGGATGAAGCGAGAGGACGGGATGCAAGGATCCTGGTCCGAAGCTGTGGATGAGAGAGGTCGATCTCTTGTAATGGACGGCGGCGTCGGGGTATCAGCTCCGGCATGGTGGAGGAGGACGGCGGTGGATGGGGTGGCGAACGGAGGAGGCTGGGGTGGAGAGGGTGTTTTGGCACCCATGGAGTACGAATGGGGAAAGGGAGGTAGAGAGGAAGGGGGAACCATGTCTTCAGGGCGTGCTTGTCTCAAATGCGAGGAAATTTACAAATTTAGCCCCCGTTTCAAATTTCCTACATCACAGCAATATTAGTCGGTTGGGGATAGGACGGTAATCTCGCATACACCGAATATTTGCCGATGAGAGTTTGTTTTTGGCACCCACCGTGTATGAATTGGGGAGGGAGTCGATTTCGGCCGAGAGGACACATTGTGTTTTGGCGCCCACCGTATATGAATCCGGGTGGGAGGCGGTTATGTCACGTTTGAGTGAAATTACAAACCTACCCCTATCAAAACCTATAGAAATAGAGTAGATAGGCTTTGCATGGCAGGGATAGGCAGTAGTAATTTCCATCTCACAGATTTTGGTTTCGGACAGTTATTGCGACTTTCCCCGCTTCATTCAAATTTTGCAGAGTGCACGTTTACCGTGCCAACTCAATTCGAATCCCGTTTGTATTCTATTTTTTTCGGGAGGGATCCATTTTTGATTGGAATAAAATTTTATATACATCATTTTTTATATATACTTTCAAAAGCACAACAAAGAATTCTGCTCCTTTATATGTATAATGTGATTTACAAATACAATGATCTCAAAATCATAAGGCTGAATTCAAAAAATTTAAACCAAATTATGTTCTACTAAAATGTATGGATCAGTAATATCTACATATTAAACAACATAGATGCACGTGAATTCATATGAGTATGCATGTTTGATAGATCAATTTTGGTTCGAGTATGGATTACATGTATCATCATCTCGAATTCAAATATTTGAATCCCTTTTATGTTCACTCCTTTCACGCCCATCTCTCTCGCATGCATGCTCCTTCATGTAGCTATCACTCACTTTTCTCCAGCTCACCCGCACGCTCACTTCATGTTTCTCCTATCCTCGCAAACATGGCCTCTCGACATCTCTCTTGAGAAGTGTCACACTCTCCCTATCATTATACATTACACGGTTTTCATTATCTCTCACGTCTCTACTGTTCTCTGGTATCACTAGGTACCTAAGCTTTCTTTTTCACCGCCACACACACAGTCTCCACTCGTCTTTCACTTTGTCTTTCTCTCTATGGGATTCTCTCACACACCCTATATGTCTCTAGATATGACTCATACCACTAAAATTACTCTCTCTCTCCCTCTCTCTCTCCTATAGACACAACATTTGTTGCGGTCTCCTTTTTGTCTCCATCCCAGACTGACATTATTCATTTGTTTACCGATCAGACAAACTCCCCCCTCTCTCTCACACACACAACTCTTGCTTTCACTCCCCTTCCCGACTACCATCTCTCTCTCTCTCTCACACAAAACTCTCGCTTTCGCACCCCGACTCGTATTTCTCTCACAAACATTTATCGACTAGCCTCTAGATAGGTTTATACACCCGCACACTTGTGCTTCCACTATCGCATACATGTCTCTCTCCCGCTCCATGTATCTATGTAGATTTTTCGTCCCTTCTTGAGACACGCCCTCTCGATCATGCACACACACACTATCGCCTCATTTTAAGTTGATACCTCTCGCACACACACTCTTTATGTCTTTGTCACACATGCACTCTGTCCTCCTCCTCTCTCCCTCTCTCTCTCACACACATGGGCTTTTTGCAACAACTAGAAGATGCCCATGCGTTGCACGAAACATCAAGATGCATTTGTATGAGTAGTTTATCTTGTGGGAGAAAAGGATGAATGAGGGAAGGCCTTATTTGCAAATGTGGAGAGGGGTGTGGGTATATTTTTGCAAAATTGCCATAGTTTCCTTCCTATCTGTAAGATATAGATCGGACGGCCTATATTGCAGGATGGCAGGCACACGATCATCACCAACTATGCTTTTTATAAGATTAGGGATAAAAATAGGGTTGGTGATGATGGTGGGCCTGCCATCCTACAATATAGGCCGTCCGATTTATATCTGACGGATAGGAAGGAAACTATGGAAATTTACCCACTCATCTCCACATTTGCAGATAAGGCCTTCCCTCGTTCATCCTTTTCTCCCACAAGATCTTGATGTTCCATGCAACGCATGGGCATCATGCTAGTAAGAGTAGAAATTAGACATATACCACTTCTTGAATCTTGAAACCAACAACATTCCTCCCTTATCTCATCAAAACCGCCAAAGGAATATATTTTGAGTGAAACATAACATATTTTTAGTGATATACGTATTTCAAAACTACACTTTTTTTTCTATCAAATCGGTGAATATGTATTAATCTACTTTGATCGTCGTTGGCACATTGCTAGTAGTTATTATAATTTTTTGGACACCAGACAAACGGTGGAGTACATATACAAAGAGAAGAGGCACATGCATGCAGTCGGTCTCTCGCTGTCTCGCACACATGAGTGTTACGTAAAAGCAACATTAACAAATAAACCCTAAAATCCTAGGTGCACGATTGCTGCATTCGCGGGTACCAGGTACGTAGTGGAGCACACCTTTATAGGAATAGTCAGCTCACGTGTAATTTGATCCGTAGGAGTTGATGGTCGGGACCACAGGTGAACGACTTGGAGGCGGTGGCTCGCCAGTCGCCACAGATCGAGTAGCCACGTTTAAAATATCATTTTTTTGGCGGGGTTAAGGGTTCCGATTTTCAATGGCACGTTATAAGTACTAAGTAGTTTTTAGAACGATTGGTATGGAGCGAAAATGGAATTCATAGTACTACGTACCTCCTTGGCGTATGGTTGTATGGGTTTATGTTGCGAGATATTGAACCTGGTAGTTCTAGGGCAAATACTATGGTTTAGATTTAGATGTTGGTTTTCACAAATGAAAATTGGAAGGGGGAAACCCTTCTTTGATTAAAAAAACTACTACCTCCATTCTGGTTTACTAGTCCGCATCGTATTTTGGGTCAAAGTTTGTCCATGAATTTTACTTGTAAAACGTGAATGGAAAATGAGATTTTGTTATACCCAAACAAAAAAGGACCAGAGGGAGTGATTGCTCTGACATGGACGCGACCTCTCATAGCGCATGCATTGAACCGGCGTGCCGGCCAAGAGGGCCCCACTCGCTGCAGGCCCGGCTGAACATGCCTCCTCGCCGCATGCAACCGGCTTTAGACTGCCCCGCCTTCCTTCATTGAATCCGCGTGTGTGCCGGCAAAATGTCCTTCCGCGAGCCGGCCGGCATTTTAGAACACAAAAATATGACCAAAATATAATCAATTACGCATGGTCTTGACTTGTTGTGCTCGCATTGGTAGCAGGAACTAGAGGTTTTTATTTATTTATAACTCTCCTCACATTTTTTTTCTTTGAAGTGAATCATGGTTGTGGACATTAAGTATGAATGTGCAGATATCTATGAACATGAGTTTGATGTGGAAGTTAAACTTGGAATGTCAGGCTTGCGTGTGAACTATACCATGTCCAATGCTTCGTCTGTTATTGTTTGGAAAGTAATTGCTATTATTACATGACGCAAAAATATATTTTGTGCCACATTAGTAGATGCATGGACATCACAACAGGCATGCTGACTGGATAAACATTTGAACCTAGCTATTATGACGAAAATTTTGTATTGACAACAATTTTAGATAGCAGGAGATGCCTAGCCTGCTCTGCCTCTGCTAGCTTATTTCTGGCTTCTTCCATCTCTTCTTTGGCTTGGGTGAAGAGAGCATTTGATTTCTCTTTTCGTTTCTTCAGGAACTCAACTACATTCTCAAGGGCTGCTGCACGCTTTCTTTCAGCCTTTACTAGAGCCACGAGGACACGAACAACTGACGACTCCACCTGGCTTGTGTGTAATCCAACATCATCTAGGAATTTGCACCTTGTTTCTAATCCATCATCATTAGGGAACTGGCACCTTGTGTGTAATCCAGCCTCATTTTGGAAACATGATCTCGAGGTTGACCATACTTCCCTCCTCGCAGGAACTGCATCCTGACATGAAGTTACTTCTTTTTTAGATAATACTCAGAGCAACCCAGATCCATTTAGTAGAAGCCAGATAAACAGAACTCAGAGAAGTGAATTCAAAAGGAAGAATAAAAATAAAAACAGACTGCAAGGTGAGAACACCCACTTCCTACATCAAGCTAAAAACGAAAGCATTAGGACGATTAAGACTCTTCTTATTACACATCAAAAAACACGAGGCTTAAGAGAAACAGAAACTACAACATATAAACATCGAAGAACACGAGGCTAAACGAAAGTAATTGAAAGGGTGTTACTTACCAAAGCTCATTTTACAGGTTTGATGCAGCTCCCCTTTAACTTGCCATGCTCCTTGAAGATGTCCCCGATATCCCGTGTTTGGTCTTCATTGCTCCTCTGCATGTTCACACTCGTGGTTTTAAAATCTCAACATGGCAAGAAAATATACTACTAGTAATACTCGCATCTTGTGGGCAACATAAAGCACTCGTCTGCCATGTTAGAGCATCTCCAACAGAATCGCAATGCATGATGCTTAAAAAAATGTTTACAGTTCTGAGATCAAGAAGTAGAGACTAGAGAGTAGAGGATAGTTCTCAGCATAGATAGATAAAAAAATAGATAATTCAACTACTCCTCGTCGTCCGACTCCTCCTCGGTGATGTCCTCCTCCAACGTCTGATTGTAGGCGTGAAGATACTGATCGTCGTTGGATTCCCAGGGCGACGCTGCTGCTAGCCTCATGTTGAATTGAGCGTCCGCTTTTCTCCTATGCTTGTCCTCGCGATAGGCGGCTCGCTCCGCCCTCCTCTTATCCCTCTCTGCCCTCCTTTGTGCGTAGAACTCGTGCTCGTTGATGATGTCCCACGGGAAGTGTCAGCGCCATAGCACCATGGCTTCCTCGTCCATCTCGGCGATGACGAGACGGTGCTCCCGCCTCTGGTTGTCGCGACGATCCTCGTCGGTGATAAGCTGCGGCAGAGGCGCGAGCTCCTGCGACCGCTCCCGCGTCGGCACGTTGGGGAAGTTCAATGTTCTATGAGGCCATCGGAGGCGCCACGCCACCGTGTCATACACGCGGGCGGCCTTGTTGGCGGTGTCGAAATTGCTGAGGCCGAGGCGCATCCCGCGGAACCGGATCTCGGCGGTATCCCCAAGTTTCCCGGCGATGCGGCAGCATGGTGGCGCGGCAGCGGCGAGGCGAGAAAGAGCGGGGAGAGAGTAGTGGTGAGGCAGAGAGAAGGGAGAGAGCGGTGGCAAGGCACAGAGTGGTGGGAGGGCGTTGGATTTTATAAAGCGCGCCGGACGCCGGGAGCCAAAACTAGCGCACGCTCGACCGCTTTCACTACAAAAAAAACTACACTTCCGTGATGATACATGTTTGTCATAGTAGGTCGCGTTTTTTGTCATGCATGTACATCCATGACAAATTTATGACAGAATCAAGATATTGATACCTGTGCTGTCGTAGAAGTGTTCCATGACATTACCAAAACTATCATCACGGAAGTGTCCACTTCCATGATGATAAATCGCGCGTCACAGAAGTGCTTTCGTCAAGGGTGACCGACACGTGGCATCCACCGTAACGGAACGCTGTTAAGCTATTGGGTCGGGTTTTGGATCCGATAACCCATTAACAGCCCCTACCAATGGGGATTTTCCACGTGTAAAATCATCATTGGCTGGAGGAAACACGTGTCGGCTCATCGATGGGACAGATGTCATGCACTCATTGGACAGAAGGCGCCTATGATACGTCGACACGTGGCACGGCCCAACAGAGGCCCATTGTTGTGAAAAGGCCAACCCATTTGACTTGGTCAAAAGGTGGCGGCCCGGCCCATGGAAAGCCTGTTAACAGCCTGTTTGCATATAGCCCATTTACAGCCCGCTAACCCAAGGCCCATTACGCCCTATTCGAATTAGGCCCAGTAGTGTCATCTGGGCCATCCAATATGATTCCATCCCGTTTTCACTTTTGGCCCATGTATGGCCCATGATGTCTTTCGGCCCATATGAGGCCCTATGTAACTCTTGGCCTATTAACGGCCTGTGGTGAAACTGGCCCGTAATGAACAGTGTATCACTTTACACCCATTAACGGCCCGTGGTGAAACTGGCCCGTATAGAACAGTGTATCACTTTATACCCATTAACGGTCCGTTATTCCGCTGGGCCGTTTCCAGCCCATGTTATCTTTCGGCCTTCTTAGAGCCCATTTATTCTTGGGCTCATTTCCAGCATTCGTTTACTTACGGCCTGTTACTGTCATTTTCTGCTTGTGGGCCAAATTCAGCCCGTGGTTACAGTCGGCCCGTTTCTGGTCCATTAAACGTTGGGCCATTTTCATAGCATCATCAAATACGGCCTATTAACGATGGCCCGTTATGGTCGGCCCATGAACGGACGATTCCAACTCTAGCCCGTTTACAGCCAAAATGCGGTCTGTTTGGCCAATCGATCATACGGCCCGTATAAGGCCCATTGATGATACGACCCGTAGAAGGCCCATTGTTTCTACAGCCCGTAGAAGGCCCATTGTTTCTACAGCCCGTAGAAGGCCCACTGTTTATACGGCCCATAGAAGGCCCACTGTTTCTACGGCCCGTAGGTCCAGTGTCACTACAATAAATATTAGCCCATGGTTATTGTGGCCTAGTTTAAAAAAATAGGTTATTGCAGCCACTAGAAAACCGCAGAAAAAGAACTGCACTAACTACAAGCAAAAAAATAAACAAGACAACAAGGAAATAAATAAGCAAGCAACTTACACTAGGCTATCACGACTATTACACATATTACATCCACTGGGCATCAAAGTTCGCCACCAGTGCAAATATAGGGAACACAACAACATATAAACACCGCAACAAAACAAGTCCAAAACTGAAACCACTTCAGAAGAGCTCAAGAATCAATATCCTGGGTACCCATATGCTGGCAAGATGCTTAGCAAGCTTATTAAAATTTTCTTGTTTGGCGCTTAAGTCATCCAGCGCTTGCTGTTGCACCAGAAAGTATGCATCTGAATTCTGCAGGGACTTCCTCAGTCCTTCGGCTTCCTATCGCATAACATCTGATCGATGTCCTCCAACTTGAAGTTGAGACTCAAGAAGCCGAACTGATTCAGGCAACGAGTTTGAAGAGCTGGTACCAGCAGTGGTAGCCAGTAACTCGAACACTACATCAAGATATGACTTTAGGGTTGTCTCAGTGTCCTCAATATAGGTTTTATCAGCTTTCTTGGAGACCAACAGGGATGTCTCACTATCTTGAACCTTATCTACATTACTTCCTTTTCCATTGCATAACAGGGTACTCTTCTCCAATATTTTATCCGCGTTCTAAAAGAGAAACAAACAAACACATCTCAGGTTTACAATGTAGTATATGAAACTCATTTTGGTAAACCAGTTCAGTAGTAAGGTGGACAGGATAACAACATGAAACAAACATATATCTATGTAGTATGGTCACTGTATGGTCTATATCATTCTAGTTTATGTTGCCAAATCAAGATAGATATAATTCGAATCATATCTATTTAAGACAAAGCAGCATAGACAGAATATAAGTGTGGGAAACTACACAGCAATAACAACACTTGTAATGTGCATGGCATGAGAACATAACTGTTTATTCAATTGAAACTAAAATCAACATAAAGCAAGTTACAACAGCAAACAACCAAACACGTTGAAGAAACAGGTTTAAAACATACCTGTTGCACCATTGGAGTTTCAATTGGATCCTTCAAATTTGAAATTGGTTGGTATCAGTAAATACAGTGATGTAAGAGCAAAGTAGTATGAACCATAGCTACGGAACCTGACCTGAGAACAATTCTTCTTCTGCTTTAAGCGTTGACTTCGGGTTTGGAGTGGTGGTCCTCGTGATTTGGGCACTGCAGTTGCCTTACTAACTGCTCGTGTTTGGGTGCTCTGTGGTGGAGACGGTGTTGTGTCAACGGGAACTGGGTGTCTATCTGCTGGGGTTGGGGTTAGAAGGGGTGTAGCTGGTTCTTTGTCCAACTGGGTAGGGGTACAATCTGCATGAGTGTGGGTTATGTGTGGTGGGGCTGGTTCTTGGGCAAGTACAACCGTGGTTCTATCTGCATCAACATGTAGCATGATCTTTTTTGAAGACCGTGTTTTTACTCCCACAGATACTGCCATCACGCCCTCCAATTGAAATGGCTGATAAACAAGAAAAGTAATTGAATGTACAGACATTGTAAGATAGACATGTGCAATGGATAGTAGGGAAGAAAAAAGGGCATGAAATAATTCACATTTAAGTTGTCTAAGCAAACAGAATAGCAGGACATAATTTCACATATATGATGGCTAATTAAATAGGATAGCATGACACAATTTCACATGTATGATGGCTAACTAAACAGGATAGAATGACATACTTCAAAATATGATGACTATGTAAGCAGGATGACATGATATAACTATACGATGTGTCTATTAAAGTGGTTGGCATGCCATAAATCACAAACATGCCGTCGATGGAAACATGATGGCATGATATAATTCACGGATAGAATGACGTAATTTAAAATATGATGACTATGTAAACAGGATGAGATGATATAACTATATTATGTCTTTAGAAAATGGGTTGGCATGCCATAATTCAGATACATGCTGTCTATGTAAACATCATGGCATGACATAATTCAAATATATGATTTATATACTAAGGAAGTGAGCAGAGGGTAATCGCATATATGATGTGTCAACTAAGGAGATGGCATTCAATATTGTGTATATGATGTAAAAACTAAGCATTGCAATACAACATATGCATTATATGAGTAATATAACCCTGCCAAGTTTGAGCATACACCTTAGGGGGATAATAGGACTGGTCATCTGCCTCTGAATCCTCCTCTGAAGAGCTATCTATAACCAGCTAGATATGTGCTTCAGCAGGTAGCATTGTTTGCTCTAAAGACCTTGTTTTCACTCCAGATTTCTCCATCACCAATTCAAATGGCTGATGCACAGGAAGAGCAGTTGAATATACAAACATTGTCGACAAAAGCAATGAGAAATACAAAAAAAGGACAACATGATATAATTCACATATATGACGCTTGCCTAAACAGCATGGCATTGCATAATTCACATACATAATGCCTTGCAACAAGATAACATTGCATAATTCACATATATAATGTCTTGCAACAAGATGGCATTGCATAATTCACATATATGGTAATTAGAACACTAAACAGGTGGCATTTACACACAGCATGTCTAAACTAAGCAAATGACATAGCAATGCAATATACCATACGCACGATATGAGTAACATAACCCTGCCAAGTTAGGGCATGCACCTCGGGGGGGAAATATGACTGGTTATCTGTCTCTGAATCCTCCTCTGAGGAGCTATCAGTAACTAGCAAGACATGCGCTTCGTCAGATAGCATTTTCTGCTCTGAAGACCTTGTTTCCACTCCAGATTTTTCCATGACCGTGCCGAATGGCTGATGCACAGGAAGAGTAATTGAATGTACTAAAATTGTTGACAAATTTAACACATAATAAAAAAATGATGGCATGATATAATTCACATATAAGATGTCTGGCTAACCAGGGTGGCATTGCAATATTCACATATATGATGCCTGGCTAGACAAGATGGCATTGCATGATTCACATATACGATAAACAAACTAAACAGATGGCATTGCCACAAAGCATGTCTAAACTAAGCAGATGACATCTTTAATGAATACAGTAAGCAATGCAAGACACCATATGCATGATATTACCAACATCAGCATGCCAAGTTAGAGCAAAGACCTCATGGGGTAAATAGGAGTGGTCTTCTCCTTCTGAATCCCCCTCAGAACAGTTATCTTTCTCTTGATTACGATCCGAAATGGGTGTAGGGGGGGCTGCCTTTGTGCCCACCATGGAACGGCGTCTGCATGAAATTTTATTTCCACACAAGGCTCGTCTCTTTTGCTCTACATGATCAGTTCCATTGTGTACAATAACTGGCATGCATAGGTATAAAACATAGTGAGATTATGTAAGGAGTGCATGCACAAATCCAGAGTGATGGTAGCAAATTGTGGATAGACCCAAAACCAATGATAGCAGGCAGATAATAGCTTTAGTTAAAAAATACAGATAATGGCTCCTTTAATGTTTGTTTGCACCCAACATGAAACTCATAGTAGACACTGGAGATTAACCAGATAGTAGACATATAGTACTGATTGCTGCCCCAATATGTACCCCACAACCATTTTAAAACTCAAGTTTCAGCATTATTTTGGACCTGACTCGGAGTGTAATAGGTGAACACGACAATAATGTAGCATGTCATCATATTAAGCGATGCATAACGTAAGCAGAAACGGAAGAGTGCGACCTCTCTTGCGGACCCGTGTAGTCCTCAAGGTCATCTGCTCAGTTGATGATGGTAATGCAGTTGTCGTGGCTGCCGACGGCGGGGAAGAAGATCTTAGGCGGCGAAAGACAGTCTAGAGAGCGGATCCCTGCTGTGGTGAACCCTTCCATCGTTGGAGCAGCTGAGCTGGGGTGGAACACAGCGCCGCAGGAGCAGGACAAACCACACAAGGTTTTCTTTGACACATATCTGTAACAGAAGTAATTGAGTAAGGGCTTGTTTGAATTTGAGGATTCTAACAATGCATGGATAGGAAATAGACAGGAATAGGATAGGAATGCATGTGCAAAATAGAGAATTTAAAAACACAGGATTTCTACCAATCTGGGTGTTTGATTCACAACAATTGGAAGATCACAGGATGCAAAAAAGCATGGTGAGATTAAGTCAAACCACAAGAAAATGTACGGTTATAATGCTACTATGCTACTATCTCTTAGTCTCATGCTTGATGAATAGGAATATGAAAAGGAGGAGAAGTGGAAATTAGAATTCCTATGATTTTTCTTTCAAGGAGACACTAAAGGAACAAATCCTACAGTTTTCCTTTGATCCATTCCTTTGCACCAAATTCATGAAAAGTAGTACCATAGGAAACTTTCCAATTCCTACGTTTTTCATTCACTTTTCCTTTCAAGCACTGGCGATTCTAGTAGGCAGGCTTGAGTAAGGAAAATCCTACACTAAAACAATGTTTTTGTGCTACTTCTATTACTTTGGATCCAGGCCACTGCCATACTAGCTCAACTCCCAGGCCCATCGACAAATGCACAGCTCAAACGCGCAGAGATAAATAATGATGGCGTTCAAGAGAGTCCATCACGGATAGCTAAGTTGCCTGGTACCTCACTGCTTTTCATATAGTAGGATAAAATAAACGTATTTCCCGTTACTACGAGTGCTCAGTGGACAATATATATAACATGTAGAGTAAAAAAGAGATGCAACAAGTGTACAACCTCTTTGGCAAAGCCATGTTGATCTCAGCGTGATTGGGTTGGCCGGTGAGGATGCTCCGGCTGACTTTGCTGTCGGAGGAGGGGAAGAAGATTTTAGGCGTCTGGAGATGGAGCCTGAGGTACTACTCCGCTGTGATGGAGGGTTTCGTCATTGGAGCAGCTCCGGTGAGTTGTACGACGCCGAGGCTGAAGCAGGACAAGAGAGACAATGAACAAAGTTAACCTGAGTGGAATTCTAATAGCATCTCCAATACATGACGTAAAATACATAACCACAAAGTGCTAGATGTAAAATACATCGGCCCCTCATCTCTGAACTTAACTGTCGAAACTGAACTGAACTGTCGATACTGAACTTAACTGTCGAAACTGAACTTAACTGTCGAAACTGAATTTTGTTGTCGATACTGAATGCACTAGCAAGGTGAGGCTACATGTCGGTCGACTGACTTTTTCATCTTTGGTCAGTCAATTTTGCAGCCATTGGATACGAAATCAAGGGCCTGCGGTTCATCTTCAACCTCCACCCCCTGAGCCGCCAGCCAGCACCGGCCAAACAGCAGCCCCCCGCCACCCGCGGCCGGCGGTGCGCCGCCCCGCCCGCCCCGAAAACACTCCCCACCACCGGTCCACCTCCGCCCCGGCCATCCCTCTAGCCCCCCCGTGCCGAGCTTTTTCTCTGGCGATCCCCACGCCACAACCCCGCCAATGCCGGTGACCACCGCTCCCATCCTAAACCCTAAGATAGATAGTGGGGTACCTCTCCGGTGAGCCCCCCTCCCCGCTGTGGCTAGTTCTTCCTTCACCCCGGCGAGCCCACCCCTTGAAAATCGACTGACCCAAAAGTCGATTCAGTCGACTGAAGTGTAGCCAAATCGGAGCAGCATCGCAAGCAAGACCAAGAGCGAGAGCAGCAACACGAGCAAGAGCAATAGCAAGAGCAGACTGGGCAGGGGACCGAGAGCAAGAGCAGAGCAGCAGCGTGAGCGAGAGCTAAAGCAGCAGCAACTCCTACTGATGTGGACGTCGCCGCCGAGGGAGCGACGCTGTGAAGGAAGTGGCCGGCGACGCCGTGATGGATGGAGCCGCGCCGTGTCGGCTCAGGACCGAGCGTCGGCAGCACCGTGAGATCGAATCAAGAAGAAAATGCGGCGATGAGTGTACAACCTCTTTGGTGGCGCAGCTTCATCCAAGGAAACGGTGATGATGATGCTCTTCCGGTGGCGCAGGTGAAGACGGTGGTGTGGGAATGGAGGTGGCGCGAAAGACAAGGGGAACGTCGGGGCAGCTCCTTGGAGGTGGAGGACGGGGTGGCTGAACCGGCGGGACGATGAGATCGACGACGGATCCTCATCCGGTACGGTGGATGAGGGACGTCGAGGTGTTGCTGTGGACGACATCGTCAGGGAAGAGGCTCCGGCTGGGTGGCGGACGGAGCATGGTGTGGTGTTCCGTCGTGGGTTTTCGCGGCCTCGGTGTACGAATGGGTGGGCGGATGGGATGTAAGTGGGGAACCATGGCTTAGAGACGCACTTGTCCGAAATGTGGGTTAAGTTACGAAAGTACCCCCCACCGATTTGAGGCGGTTCTTTCGGTTCTGGGGTACCACGGACATTTCATGTGTCGGGATTTCATAGGAGTTGGGAGTTTTCGTGCGTGTTGTAATTTCGGAATAGCAAGGCACGGGTTGAGATGGAGGGAATTGTCGGAGCACAACAAGACAAAGATATATCTTAAATATTTCGGGCTAACAAGGCACGGGTTGAAGAGGCAAGAGTTTCACAGCGTGATAGACAGTGACGCTAGCTTCAATTTTCGGCATAACAAGGTGCGCTTGAAATTTCGGAAGAACAAGCTTAACGTGTACCCAAAAAAAAAGACAATTTGCACCTCAACACGCACAACACACACACAAACACCATTTAGACTAGAGTAAGGTACACGTGCATTGCATGCATGAGATTTGGCAACCAAATTATTAATACATACCACATTATAGCATGCAAGCTTTGAGTCATATATGCATGATGTAGATGTTCGTTTAATTCTTATAGTTCATTTCATTCAAAATCATCTAGTTTTTATAAGAAAGCTAATCTATTTTAAGATTCATGGAATTGTGCGTTGTAAGACATAAAGTAAAAACAAATAATGGCAAATCATGTAGAAAAACATTTGGGAAATTCTAATACGGAAGATTCTAGAACAAATAAGAAGTGCTTGTGTTTTGATGTTTGTGCATTATGCTTAAGTTCAACCATGGAGTCTTCTAGATTATACATGTGGCAAAATCTGGTGGAATCTAGATGATATCCAACGGCCAATAGTGCTCAAATTTGCCATCTTTGGACCATCGGATTCGCCTCATCCAACGACCATCTTTCAAAGTTAAAGTTACCCGCACACAATATAAAAAAATATATAATATAATATATATATAGGGGTATAGATATAGATATGTGATGCGAAAGCCGCCCATCATCTCCAATTAGAATAGTGTGTCCATGCACGGATGCGACGTGGGAAAATATTGTCTGCCACCGGTATCTCAAATTCAAATCAGTCTGACCTTGTTCAATGTGTATACATTACAACATGCTCGTTTCCAAACCACACCGCGCAGATCTCCGTTATATTCATGCATGCATGGGTTTCAAACATCAGGATCTCTTATTCAAATATTTGAATTTTTCAACTTTACATTGATTATGACCTCACCTATTCTTTTACACCCACACATCAGTCTTCTCTTTATAATTGTACCACTAACTTTCTTTCGTGCATGCATTCACACACACTACCAGTCGGCATTATCCATCGCACGCATGCAATCTTTTTCTTCAGGTCGGTCTCCCATGAAGGCACACACCCACACACATCCCCCTCTTCATCATATCGGGCATTCTTTATCTCTCACGTGTGCATGCGCAACGATCGATGTTCCTCTATGTATGTGTGTATATAGCTAGGTCTTCCATAGTTTTCCACACAACCCGATCAATCGATATATCCAGTGAGGTCTCACCCTCTTTCCCACGTGCACATCGATCAATCTATACCTCTCTATATAGTATTAACATATATAGCTAATACACCCACATTAATTATATATCCAACGTCCCCCTCTCATCATCCATGCCTTCCGCTTCATCTCTTAGACGCGTGCACAATGGCGAAGACAAGGGCAGTAAGGGCCCTGCCCCCCTAACATCACTATATATCGAGGCTAATATGAATGTGATCATTAGACAATTGCCGCTAAAAAAGGTTTAATTTCATGAATTGACCCTCCTCGTAAAGGATTAGCAATGCTTGGCCCCCTAGCTCATTTATTTTTCATGGCTCCGCCACTGCATGCAACAGCGCACGTGTTCGCGCCCTCTCTCTAAATATCGATCTCGAACTTGTGCATTCCTTCATAGTCTCCCTCCACTCGACCCCTCGCACCATCTTCTAGCCCCCCACCGGATTTTGCCACATGTACAATCTAGCAGACTCCATGGTTGAACTTAAGCATAATGCACAAACCACAAAACAACAGTGGTTCTCTTTTGTTCTAGAATCTTCCGTATCATAACTGCCCAAACTTTTTTTCTAGTTGAATTGCCATTATTTGTTTTTACTTTATGCTTTACAACGCACAATTCCATGAATCATAAAATAGATTAATGGCTTCTTTGATTCAAAGGATTCTCAAAGGAATTTTGGAGGATTCTAATCATTAGGAATTTTTCCTATCTTGGTTGTTTGATTCGTAGGATTGTAAACCATAGGAATTTTTCCATATGATTCATTTGCACTAGATTTCATAGGAAACATCCCATCCACTCAAACCTCTTTGAAAGAATTCTGCATTTTTCTATGCACAATCAAACACTCGTACAATCTTGTAGGATTCAAGACGACATTCCACTATAATCCCATGTTTTTCCTATTCCTGCGTTCTTAGTTTCTTTATAAAAACTAATTGATTTTGAATGAGATTAACTATAAGAATTAAACGAAGGGCTACATCACGCATATACGACTCAGAGCTTACATGCTATAGTGTGGTATTTATTCATAATTTGGTTGCAAAATCTGATGCGTGCAATGCACGTGTACCTTACTAGTACATCGAGTATGTGCAAAACACGTAAATTAGAATACCAATGGCACGCTACACAGTGTCTCTCTTACAGTTCATGAAGCCACGTGGCACATGTGGAGGCGTTGTCGCGACCTACTTGCATGGATTGATCACAGTGACGTGCTGCTGGTTCCAGAAGAATGTACTTGTCCTCCCTGAGCCATACTGGCGCTACATGCACGAAGCGAAGATGTGCACGCACGCCACGCACGCACTCATTCCCTCGCACGCACACGCGGGTACACGGGTGGACGCAATTTTGTACCAAGATCCACCCCATGTGATAATTTGACGCGTGTAAAGTCGTTCACTTCATTGATGGTCAATTAATACAGCGCATGCAAATTGAGTGGACGTGAGGGCAGAAGAAAGACATTATTACTCCACTGCGCGCATGCGAGTAGTTAAATCGTGGGTTGCTAGTAGTACTTCCATTGGTCTCCTTCATATTTTGTGCCAATTTTTGACAGTAACATAATATTTACGCATTTGAGCAGTGTAGTACTTGAAATTTATGTTCCGCTAAACTCATCGGGAGCCGTTTCGGGCCTCGAAACCAAAACCATCAATTAATCTTTACCTTGTTCCCATCACATTCGAAAGCCTGCTCACACCTACTAGTACGTACGAAACCTGAATGTGTTCCCACTATGCAGGTATTAGTACTAGTGCTAGTACTTAGGTTATAAAAAGGGGAACTACCTAACCAAAAATTACTCTACCTTTCCTCCTCATAAGTGCTTCTTCTTTGTCCGTTGTTGCCATGGCCGGTGAGCAGAGCTCTAGGTCAAGAACTACTCATAACAAGGGAGCGACAACCAAGGCTACGAAAAAAAAGAGAGGGCTCGCTGCCACGCAGAGACCTCGAAAGATCTCTCACGGGCAGTCGATGGCTCCCAGGAGCACCCTAGCCGCGGAGGCGAACATGTCGAGCCGGCGGAGCTGGAGTCGTTATCCCTCGACGGCATGCCCGATCAGCTCAATAAGCACCTCAATAAGCAGAAGGAGTTCATCCAAGGCTTGATGGAGTTGCTGAAGGAGAGCCTCGACAACATGCCTGCTGAGCTCAATCAGTAGGGGGAGTTGACCGCCGGCTTGGTGATGCTGCTGAAGAAGAGCATTGCCTCGAAGAAGAAGGTGACTCGCAAAATCCTGCAACTTCAGGAGGACAAGGCGAAGCTCTGCCACGAGATTGACCTGTTGAAGGAGAAGAACGCCGGTCGGAAGAAGCTGCATGAGAATAGTAGTTCCTCGATGAAGATGCTGCAGGCCCTCGTCATGGAACAGAAGGAGGAGTTGGCGAAGCTCCGCATCGAGCACCCGACTGCTGTCAAGGTACGTAATGCGGCCGTGGAACAGATGATGAAGGCTCGCGTCGAGACATCCCTCGTCATGGACAAAATGAAGAACATGGCGGAGGAGACGTGCAAGGAGATGGAGGTCGTGGAGGCGATGAAGAAGCAGTTACGACTCCGCGGCGAATTAGATCATTTGGGGTGATAATATTCCTTCTTATTTTGCTGCTGTGTTTCATCTTTTGCTTCGGGTGTTTCACCACACGTGTCACGTTCTCTGCGAGGCATGAATAGAACAATGGTTTTTGTTTTTTGAGGGAATGAATAGAACAATGCTAACAATGAGATGACTAGCAAATTAGATCATTTTTATCGCCATATGGCACTGGGCTGCCGTGTTTCGTGCTCCTCCGTCGCAGTACTACTCCAGTGGAAAACTTGAGTATACCGCACCGTTCTTTGCTCCTCCTTGATCAGGTCGTCGGCGTATTTATATGAGCAGTCAAATCACAAGGCCCCGCCTTCCAGTAGTATTGAGCCGTCAAATCACAAAGGCCCTCACCTCTCGTGAAACCGACCAAGCTAGACTGCCCCGCCCTCTAGCCTTTAAAAAAATGTATACTTTTGTACAGAAGTAGTATCGATGGATTGCGCCATGGAGCAAAACTTGAAATTAAAAAAAAAGGTGGTACATATAGAGAGCGCTCGTCGCCAAATTATGCATATAGTACTATTAAAAAGGCTAGTCACAATAATGGGGTCCAACACAACCCACCCCTCAAATAAAACTAAGCACCCTAGAATTCTTTGACAAAACTAAGCACCGTGAAATTCTTTGACAACTAAACTGCTGGCTATATGATGTTGGCCATATATATTTTACGTATATAATGTGAAGAAACAAGTGGTAGTACTATACCAACTAAAAGATGAAATGTAAGAAATACGAGTATGTACGTACTGAAGAATTAAACTAACAAGAAGAAACATAACATAGTTCTGCTGGGGGCTTAGCACAACACACCCCTAAAATTAAATTAGGCACACCTGAAATTAAACTTTGCAACTATTCCGGTAGACACTGCATTAGAACCACCATGAGTAACGACACTTACACCTTACTCGGATTCCTCGTCCATGTCCTCGACTTTGTCCTTGTCCCTCTTCCTTTTGGACGATACTTCTTTGCTTGCACCGCAAACATGGCTGTTGCTCTTCATCCAACCCTTGTAGATATTGAAACAAAGGTAGCCATCCATTGCAGCGTAGTGGATGTGGTCTATATCTAGTACATTCCACTGCCATGCATGACGATGAAACGTGTATGGAGGTTTCTCCAGTTTACCGTATGAAGGATGAACCATGGCTCCTGCCAGGGTCAGCATTGAAGCTGACGAGAGGACACCAGCCGATTCTTTTGGAGGTCGAAGGTGTTGCCTACAACGAGGCCTATCTGACGCAGGACTTCTTTGTCGTTACAAAGGTCTACAGTAACGAATTTGACTAGGTTGCTCTCGAGGAAGTCCTTAAAATTCTGACACTCAACATCGGCATGGCATATGTGGTAGAGCAAGCATAAGTCATGCACGCAAACCTGGATCACGGCGGGCTTCTTCCTCTCTTCGTCCTTTAGATCATTCTCTCGTCCCACGACTGTGGTGTACTCAACATCTAGCCCAGCGACCCACTCATCATCTGAGTCTTCAAACATGCGTCTGAAGCGAGAAAGGCATCCTTTCACCGTCGCGGAAGAACGGGTGTAGATGACGTTGAACTCATCGTCGGTGATGGTTCTAACCTTGTACTCACCGCCGATCAGGGAGATTTGGGACGCCATGGATTTGGGAGGAGGGTTAGGATTAGTGGAACTGCCGTAATGTGAAAGGACGGGACGACTAGAAGCGAACCGCCATAGTATTAAAGGACGTGCGGGGACGAGTAGGAGCGAACTGCCAGCGTGCGAACGGCATGGTAGTGGCTTTCCATTCTCCCATGATACGGGCTTGTGAGAGCCCTTGGATCTGAGATCGAACGGTTTCATGGCGTGATTCCAGACCTATGGGTGAATATCCTATCCTAGAGGGTTATTCTACAAATTTTCAGCAACTTAGCATGCGACCGTTTAATCTTAGATCCAAGGGCTGCCAGCACCCCGTATCATGGCCACACCTACCACGACCGTCACGTCGCACGCGCGGTCGCGCCCTTGGAGATTTACCATGGTGCGTTAGGCTATCTGATGTTGGCATGTCATACATAGTCATCACTTAGGAGAAAATTTTACTACTTCCTCTGTTTACTCCTCATCCCTACTACGTACTTTGGTTAGTACTCCCTCCATTTACTTATACAAGGGCACTATAAAAAATACATTTTGCATCCATACAAGGCCACACATAGTAATTGAGACAAAAGTTACTACTCCCTCCTTTCCAGTTATGGCTCAATTTCAAAATCTCTCCAACCAAGGTAGACGGTGAGTGGTCGAATTAATTTCGTAGTTTGCAGAGTACGCTCATTTTTCTCAAGAAGTTATGTTTACCGAGACATTAATTAGAACGAATGCATGAATGACCACTAAATTTCCATGAACTTGTACATGCATTGGTTAGTTTCCTCTTGACACTGCTTGCGTCGGGTGATCTAACGCACCTCAAAATCCAACATGTAATGGTACTACTACTAGTATAGTAGAATTGAGGCTTATCAAACGGAAAAACGAATGTTTTTTAGATGAGCCCTATAAACCCTAGTGGGTACGTACTCCGTAAAAACTGATTTTCCAAAACTAAGTCGCTCCCTTTCATGAATTCTGTAGTATACTCCTCCGTCGACGCTCCCTTTCATGAATTCTGTACTTCCTGTCACCGACATGTGGGACATATAGCAACCGGGTCAACGTGTCAAGCACCAAATAACAGTGCAGAACAGCAAGGGGGACGCACCCCACTCGTACCGGCCCAGTAGTAGTAATGAGCGATGAGACGTCAAATCACAATGCCGCACCTTCCCAGACGGACGAAGCAACCATTATTTCACACTTCGGTTCGACATCATCTCAAACCACGTACTAGTATTGCTTCTGCCTCAAGAGGGACACGCGCATCGCTGTGGTACATCATGACACATGGGACCACATGACAGGCCATGCTCCCCCGCCGATCGCTCGGTATAATCACCTCATTTTTACTATACTTCCTCCGTATCGGTTTACTACATGGCATGCACGTCGTTCTAGGTTGAGAATTTAACTGGCTATATATATATATGTGATGAACAATACGCTAGCCTTTTAAAAAATGTATACTTTTGTACAGTAGTACTATCGATGGATTGCGCCATGGAGCAAAAATTGAAATTTTAAAAAAAGGTGGTACATATAGAGAGCGCTCGTCGCCAAATTATGCATATAGTACTATTAAAAAAGCTAGTACATGCTTAATTGGGGTGCTAAATTCTATTAAAGAAATACTAGTAGTATGTACATACTGAAGAGTTAAAGTAAGGAGAAGAAACATAACATAGTTCTGCTGGGGGCTCAGCACAACACACCCCTCAAATTAAACTATGCACACCTGAAATTAAACTATGCAACTAATCCGGTAGACGCTGCATTAGAAGTTTAGAACAACCATGAGCAACGACACTGCCACCATACTCGGAGTCCTCGTCCACGTCCTCGACTTCGTCCTTGTCCCTCTTCCTCTTGGCCGATACTTCTTTGCTTGAACCGCCAACTTGGCTGTTGCTCTTCATCCAACCCTTGTAGATATTGAAACAAAGGTAGCCATCCATTGCAGCATAGTGGATATGGTCTATATCTAGTACATTCCGCTGCCATGCATGATGATGAAACGTGTAATAAGGTTTCTCCAGTTTACGGTACGAAGGATGAACCATGCCTCCTGCCAGGGTCAGCATTGAGGGCTGACGAGAGGGCACCAGCCGATTCTTCTGGAGGTCGAAGGGGTTGCCTACAACGAGGCCTATCCGACCCAGGACTTCTTTGCCGTTCTTAAAGTCTAAAGTAACAAATTTCACTGTTTTGTCCTCGAGGAAGTTCTTAAAATCCTGGCACTCAATGTCGGCATGGCATATGTGGTAGACCAAGCAAACATTATGTACGCAAACCTGGATCATGGCAGGCTTCTTCCTCTCTTCGTCCTTTAGATCCTTCTCTCATCCCACAACTGTGGTGTACTCAACATCTAGCCCAGCAACCCACTCATCATCTGAGTTTTCGAACATGCGTCTGAAGCGAGAAAGGCATCCTTTCACCGTCGCGGAAGTACGGGTGTAGATGACATTGAACTCATTGCCGGTGATGGTTCTAACCTTGTACTCACCGCCGATCGGGGAGATTTGGGACGCCATGGATTTGGGAGGAGGGTTAGGATTAGTGGAACTGCCGTAATGTGAATGGACGGGACGACTAGGAGCGAACCGCCATAGTATTAAAGGACGTGCGGGGACGAGTAGGAGCAAACTGCCAGCGTGCGAATGGCAGGGTAGTGGCTTTCCATTCTCCCATGATACGGGCTTCTGAGAGCCCCTGGATCTGAGATCGAATGGTTGCATGGCGTGATTCTAGACCTAAGGTGAATATCCTATCCTGGAGGGTTATTCTACAAATTTTCAGCAACTTAGCATGCGACCATTTGATCTCAGATCCAAGGGCTGCCAGCAGCCCGTATCATGGTCGCGCCTACCACGACCGTCGCGTCTCTCGCGCGGTTGTGCCCTTGGAGATTTAACACGGCGCATTAGGCTATCTGATGTTGTCATGTTATCACTTAGTCACTCATACTACAACAAGGTTAGCTATAAGGTTGGCTATAAGTGTATTTTTTTACTCCTCTCTATCTCTTTCTTCGTACTCCCTCCGTCCCATAATATAAGAATGTTTTTGACACTAGTGTAGTGCCAAAAATGTTCTTATATAATGGGACACATGGAGTACTAGTATTTATTGCATTTGCCAAGGAGTGACCTCTTCCAATGAAATGGTGTTGCTAAGTTTGCTTCATTTAATTAGCTATAGACTCAAAATTGTCTTTTCACCTAGGTACACGCGCTTAGCACCGTTTCTTCCTTGGGTCACCAAACTAGCCTCTCTCTTCTTGATTAACTTGCCACATCAGACTTTATGCCTAGGTGGCAAGCTTAAGCACCTGTAGGAGCAAGTAAGTACAATAGTGCGCTTTACATGGCATTTTTGCATATGTGGAGGAAAGTGAGGCAAGGAAAAAGTGGAGAAGTGGGCTCTCATGCAAGAGCCAGCCTCTACTACATGGTGGAGCATTGGGAGAGGCACCTGTATGGAGGTGGTCAGGAATCGGGAGACTCACGCGGTCGTAGCACCGCTGTTAAAATGATAATGGCAAGTCAAATCATGGGGCCCAGCAGTAACTCGCTGTCAAATCACACAGCCCTACGTTTGCAGCAGCCTACTCCCTATCTTCTCGCGTCTCTATCGAACCGACTAGGCGGAACTACCCTGCCACCTACTGATGAAGTCATGTACATAGGGTAGGGTCATGAACCTGTCCAAGGTACCCTCCCCAAGGACATCTTTAGTAGAAACCGTCTTCCAGTCGACCTAGAGGGATTCCACTCGACGGACTTGGAGACACTCGACCATGAAGACTCACTCGGCCACCAGGAGTTCAAGAGCCACTCTGTATCCAAACGGTCCGTAATTAAGTAGTCTTTATGGTCATGATGACACTTTATGTAAGGCGTTACCAGTAACACCAGGCCTTAATGTACTTTAAACCCTCCGCTACGTGGGCTGGCTGGGGTCTTGGCATCCTCTATATAAGCCACCCCCTCCACTGGCAGAAGGGTTCGCACCCCTGTAACTCATACGCATATAATCCAGTTGACCGCCTCCGGGCTCTGAGACATAGGGCTGTTACTTCCTCCGAGAAGGGCCTGAACTCGTAAATCACTTGCGTATACAACTACTCCATAGCTAAGATCTTGCCTCTCCATACCTACCCCCTATTCTACTGTCAGCCTTAGTACCACGGCAGTTGGTGCCCACCGTGGGGCAGGTGTCTTAGCGACTTATTGGAGAAGTTGCAATTGTTCCGATCGCCTTCATCATGGTTTCTGGCGGAGTTCTGGTCAAGGGCCGTGAGATCCGTCTCGGCGCGCTCACGTTCATTGCCGACGACTCTGCTTGGCTCCAGGAGCCTCCACTCGACATCGACGCACTTCCCGTCCACGGGGCAACACACTTTCGCGCATGTGTCCGCGGCGTCCTGCTGCGGCAACCGTCGGCCCCATATCGGTCGACTCCTGCGTCGTCCTCCCTCCCTGTCTCCCGCCAGCGCAAGCGTTCTGGTCGGTCGAGGCTTCAGCGGTGGCTGAGACACGCAGTGGCTCGCCAATCAGCCACCAGCCAAGTCGCGGTGATCGAGCCCGACGAATCTCTCTATGGCCTGTTCGATCTGTCGACTGGCTCCGTAGAGACTGCATCCGAATGCGACAGCAGTGATCCAGCGGCGGAGGTCCTGATGGTCAATGGGCCTCGTAGTCCTCCCGGCTTCCCTCGCACTGATGGAGCGGACGGCGGAGGCGACCCCGCTCAGGTCCACGAGGAGTATCAACCCAAGCCACTCACTTCTCTGCAAAGAGAAGAGCTTCGCCGCCGGAATATGGATGCTCTGCATACTCCCATCATAGGGGAAACCCCCGAGGCTCATGCCCTGGAGGATGCGCGGTTAGCCAACTTGGCTGAGCGCACTCGGCTGGAGAACCTCCAGCGATCACTCGACGAGCGCGCGCGACAATGAGTTCCAGACTCCAGTCGACGTCAACTCTTTCCGCCGCCGACTCAGGTATACCGAACCCCAATTCAGAATCTAGCAGCTGCAGCCCGTATAGCGGAGTCAATTCAGCCCTCTCAATCAGAGGCTGGCAGAGGCTTGATGCAGATTAGGGATTTTCTCCGGGCAGTAGGAGATCAGAATTCAGCTGTTTCACAGTCACGCAATAGGATTCACAGTCGATCCGTCACTGCGAATACTATTCAGTCGGCTCATAGCCCAAGATCGCCTCCGCGGCGTGAGGGACGTGGGGGTCGACATGATCCATATGATGACCGATTCGACCGCGATGATCGGCGTCGAGTGCCCACTCCTCCCCCAAGAGGTGGGTCTTACGCCCCTCGGTAACAAGATGACAGACGCCAGCACAGTGTTGGTCGAAGAGCTCCGGTCGACCCCAGGGAACCAGGCTTTGATGCGAGATCCATTATCGTGCAAGGTCTGGTCAACCAGAACAGAGCTCACCGTGAAGGCCATGACAGAGACGCGCCCACCAGCAGCGGGGTTCATGTTTCAGGACCAGAGTGTTTTAGCAGAGCTATCAGGGCCGCAGTGATCCCTCCCAACTTCAGGTTGGCGACTGGGGTGAGTAAGTTCACCGGTGAGTCCAAGCCTGATACTTGGCTTGAGGACTACCGAGTGGCTGTTTAGATTGGCGGTGGCAATGATGAAGTGGCCATGAAACACTTACCGCTCATGCTGGAGGGCTCGGCCAGAGCCTGGCTGAATCAATTGGCGCCTAGCAACATTTACACTTGGGAGGATCTTGCCCGAGTGTTCGTCAGGACATTTGAAGGAACTTGCAAGCGACCAACAGGTTTGACCAAGCTGCAAGTTTGCGTGCAAAAGCCGAATGAGACCTTGAGAGATTACATCCAGAGGTGGATCACGTTGCATCATACAGTGGAAAATGTATCTGATCACCAAGCAGTATGTGCCTTCAAGGAAGGTGTGAAGAACAAAGAGTTGAGTTTGAAGTTTGGTCGGACCGGAGACATGACCCTGAGTCGAATGATGGAGATCGCCACCAAATATGCCAATGGTGAAGAAGAGGATCGACTCCGGAGTGGCAAGTACAAGGCAAGCCAGTCGGAAAAAGGAAACTCTAGTCGGAAGCAGAAGCGGAAAGCCGAACCCGCTGCTCCTGGAGAAGCCTTGGCCGTGACTCAGGGCAAGTTTAAAGGGAAACCCAAAGGATCCTGGAACCCCAAGAAGGTGAAAGACAAGGAAGGAAACGATGTGATGGATTTGCCATGCCATATCCACACGAAGAAAGATGAAGAGGGTAACTTCATTTACCCAAAACATACCACTCGCCAGTGCCGACGCTTAATCCAGCAGTTTCAAGGAAAACAACCCAAGGATAAGGAGGAGTCGGACAAGGCTGAGGACAAAGAGGGCAGTGATGAAGAATATCCCCATGTCAATTCCACTCTGATGATTTTTGCTGATGTTGAGAGCAAAAGTCGACTGAAAGTTATCAACCGTGAGGTGAATATGGTTGCTCCGGTAACGCCCACTTATCTGAAATGGTCTCAGACCGCCATCACCTTCGACCAGTCCGATCATCCAACGCACATAGCCCCCCCTGGGAGGCAAGCTTTGGTGGTCGACCCCGTCGTCGAAGTTACTCGACTGACTAAGGTACTGATGGATGGTGGCAGTGGATTGAATATATTGTATGCGGAGACGCTAAAGGGAATGGGCATTCCGATGTCCAGACTCAGTTCTAGCAACATGAGTTTCCACGGAGTCATTCCTGGGAAGAAGGCTGAGTCACTCGGCCAAATAGCTCTCGATGTGGTTTTTGGCGATTTGAAGCATTTCCGCAAAGAAAAGTTAACATTTGAGGTTGTGGATTTCTAGAGTGCTTATCACGCCATTTTAGGCAGGCCAACCTACACACGATTCATGGCTCAACCGTGTTACGTGTACCTCAAATTGAAGATGCCTGGTCCCAAAGGGGTGATCACCATCATTGGCAATCGTAAAAAGGCAGAAGAGTGCTTTCAGAAAGGCTCAAAGATCGCCGATGCTCAGATGGCGGTAGTAGAGCTACAGGAATCTCAAAAAACCGCAGATCCGAGTGATTTGTTACGAGCCAAGAAGCCTGCTACCGAATCACCGTTTCAGTCGTCTGGTGAGACCAAGCCGATTCACATCCACCCGACCGACCCCAATGCTGCTCCGACTCATATTTCCACAACACTCGACTCCAAATAGGAAGAAGCGCTCATCCAGTTCCTCCGTGAGAACTGGGACATCTTCGCATGGAAGCCTGCTGACATGCCGGGTGCTCCCAGGGGGCTGGCTGAGCACCGCCTACGAGTCGACCCAAAGGTAAAACCTGTGAAGGAACATCTTTGACGGTCTGCCATCCAGAAGAGAAAGGCCATTGGCAAAGAGGTGGCTCGGCTCCTGGCAGCAGAGTTTATCCGAGAGATTTACCACTCCAAGTGGCTCGCCAATGTTGTCATGGTCCCCAAGAAGAACAATTCACTTCGCATGTGCATTGGTTTCAAATATATCAATCGGGCCTGCCCGAAAGATCATTTTCCTCTCCCTCGCATCGACCAAATTGTCGACTCGACTGCGGGATGTGAGAGATTATCTTTTTTAGCCGCCTATTCCGGGTACCATCAGATCCGTCTGTACGGACCCGATGAGATCAAAACAACTTTTATCACTCCATTCGGGTGCTTCTGCTATGTCACCATGCCGTTCGGCCTCAAGAATGCTGGAGCCACGTTCAATGAGGATGATTCAGAAGTGTTTACTCACTCAAATCAGTCGGAATGTGGAAGCATACATGGATGATATTGTGGTCAAGTCACGGAAAGGTTCCGACCTGTTGACTGACCTCGCTGAAACATTTGCCAATCTCAGGAGGTATGATATCAAGCTCAATCCATCAAAGTGCACATTCGGAGTTCCTGGTGGAAAGTTACTCGGTTTTCGTTTTCGAACGAGGAATCGACACTAACCCAGAAAAAATTGGCACTATACTCCGAATGAAACGCCCGTGCGTGTGCACGATGTCCAGAAGCTTACTGGATGCTTGGCCGCGTTAAGTCGATTCATCTCTCGCCTCGGTGAAAAGGCATTGCCTCTTTACCGACTGATGAAGAAGTCAGACAAGTTTGAGTGGACTCCAGAGGCCGATGCACCATTTGCCGAGCTAAAAGCTCTGCTCTCCACCTAGCCGGTGCTTGCCGCTCCAATCAGCAAAGAGCCTCTGTTGCTTTACATTGCAGCCACAGGACAAGTCGTCAGTACAGTACTTACGGTTGAGCGGGAAGAAGAAGGGAAAGCCTTCAAAGTTCAGCGGCCAGTATATTATCTTTCCGAAGTGTTGACCCCATCGAAGCAAAGATACCCTCATTATCAGAAGCTCGTGTATGGGATCTACATGACCGTGAAGAAGGTTGCTCATTATTTCTCTCATCATTCCATTACAGTCGTCAGCGATGCCCCATTGTTGGAGATTCTGCACAACAGAGATGCAACTGGTCGAGTGGCGAAATGGGCGATTGAACTCCTTCCCCTTGATATCAAGTTTGAGGCAAAGAAAGCCATTAAGTCCCAAGCAGTAGCAGATTTCATCGCCGAGTGGATCGAACAACAGCAGCCGACTCAAGTTCACTCGGAGCACTGGACCATGTTCTTTGATGGTTCTAAGATGTTGAATGGTTTCGGTGCTGGGGTAGTATTGGTTTCCCCCCGAGAAGATAAGCTCAGATATGTGATCCAGATTCACTTTGATTCCTCCAACAATGAAGCAGAATACGAGGTGCTTCTGTATGGGTTGCGCATGGCCATTTCACTTGGTGTCCATCGCCTTATGGTTTATGGCGACTCAAATTTGGTGGTCAATCAGGTAATGAAGGAGTGGGACGTTAGAAGCCCAGCCATGACTGGATACTGCAATGCAGTGAGAAAGCTTGAAAAGAAATCTAAAGGGTTAGAGCTCCATCATATACCCCGACTGAAGAATCAAGCGGCTGATGATTTGGCGAACATAGGTTCCAAGAGAGAAGACATTCCCAGTGATGTGTTCTTGGAGCATATCCATACTCCATCAGTTAAAGAAGATCCTTTTACCGAAGAAGCTCCGCAGCCTAAAAGTGTCACAGATCCGACTGAAGTCGAAGTTCCAGCAGTGTTCGACCTGATCATGGAAGCGTTAGTGATCACTCCTGATTGGACAGTGCCGTACATCGCATATATCTTGAGGAAAGAACTCCCAGAAGATGAGGAAGAGGCTCGACAGATCGTCCGCCGTTCTAAGTCCTTTACCGTGATTAAGGGACAGTTGTATAGAGAAAGCGCGTCTGGAGTCGGTCGGAAGTGTATAACGCCAGAAGAAGGTCAGATAATCCTTGATGATATCCACTCGGGGACCTGTGGCCATCATGCATCCTCTCGGACCATTGTGGCTAAAGCATACCGAGCGGGATTTTACTGGCCAAGAGAGAATGAAATGGCAAAGGAGATAGTAGACAAGTGTGAAGGATGTCAATTTTACTCCAATATGTCACATAAGCCCGCCTCAGCCTTGAAGACCATTCCACTCGTCTGGCCTTTCGCTGTATGGGGATTGGATATGGTTGGACCACTGAGAACAGGCAGAAGCGGCTTCACCCATGTTCTGGTAGAAGTCGACAAGTTCACCAAGTGGATCGAGGCTAAACCCATCAAGAATCTTGATGCCGGCACTGCTGTTAGCTTCATCAGGGAGTTGATATTCAGATATGGAGTTCCGCACAGCATCATCACAGACAATGGGTCAAACTTCGATTCTGAGGAATTCAGAGCCTTCTGCACATCTCAGGGTACACGAGTCGACTACGCTTCGGTCGCTCACCCCCAGTCGAATGGACAGGCAGAACGAGCAAATGGCTTAATTCTCAAAGGGTTGAAACCCCGATTGATGCGCAATCTCAAGCACGCAGCTGGCGCATGGGTCGATGAACTTCCGTCGGTACTTTGGGGATTAAGGACCACACCCAACCGGTCGACTGGGAGAACTCCGTTCTTCCTAGTCTATGGAGCGGAAGCAGTCTTGCCGAGTGACCTGCTTCACAATGCACCCCGAGTCGAACTGTACACCGAAGCTGAAGCCGAGCAAGCCCGACAGGACGCAGTCAACCTTCTAGAAGAAGAAAGAGAGATGGCCTTGATCCGATCGACCATTTATCAGCAGGACTGCGTCGCTTCCATGCAAAAAACGTGAAGAGTCGAGCTTTCCAGGAGGGAGATTTGGTTCTCCGAGTAGATCAGCAGAAGCCACACAAGCTCGCTCCTACTTGGGAAGGTCCCTTCATCGTCACCAAGGTTCTCCACAACGGAGCATAACGCCTTTACAATGTCGAGCACCAGATTGACGATCCCCGAGCATGGAACGCGGAGCTACTCCGCCCCTTTTATACTTAAGTATTCACTCGGATGAGTTGTAATAAAAGTACTTCTTTAGTTTATTTATCAAAGACAAGAGCTTTATAATTTTCCCAGTGATTGTTGTTACTTTTGTCCACATAAAGCAGTTCCCCAGTGGGTGGCTTAGCTGCGAATCCGTTTCGCCTAAGTCTGTAAAAAAAATCCTTACCGAGTGGTGAGCCAGCCTCCCACTCGGGGGCTTAGCTGCGAATCCGTTTCGCCTAAGTTAAACAAAATCCTACCGAGTGGTAAGCCAGCCTTCCACTCGGAGGCTTAGCTGCAGTCCAAGTACTTGCCTAAGTTAAACAAAATCCTACCGAGTGGTAAGCCAGCCTTCCACTCGGAGGCTTAGCTGCAGTCCAAGTACTCGCCTAAGTTAAACAAAATCCTGCTGAGTGGTGAGCCAGCCTCCCACTCGGGGGCTTAGCTGCAGCATAGCGCTCGCCTAAGTACAAACACAACATGCGCTCCGCAAGGAGGACGAGGTGCAGGTCGACTGCTACCCTCTCCTTCCGAGCTACGCCACAAATACAACATGCGCTCCACAAGGAGGACGAGGTGCAGGTCGACTGCTACCCTCTCCTTCTGAGCTACTCCACAAACACAACGTGCGACCCATAAGGAGGACGAGGTGCAGGTCGACTGTTACCTTCTTCTTCAGAGGTACGCCACGGAAATCCTACCGAGTGGAGAGCAGACCTCCCACTCGAGGGCTTAGCTGCAGCCCAGTGCTCGCCTAAGTTTTTGAAAATCCTACCGAGTGGAGAGCAGACCTCCCACTCGGGGGCTTAGCTGCAGCCCAGTGCTCGCCTAAGTTTTTGAAAATCCTACCGAGTGGACAACAGACCTCCCACTCGGGGGCTTAGCTGCAACCCAGTGCTCGCCTAAGTTTTTGAAAATCCTACCGAGTGGAGAGCTGACCTCCCACTCGGGGGCTTAGCTGTAGCCCAGTGCTCGCCTAAGTTTTCGAAAATCCTACCGAGTGGAGAGCAGACCTCCCACTCGGGGGCTTAGCTGCAGCTCAGTGCTCGCCTAAGTATGATGAGGTACGAGTCGATTGCAATCTGTGCTTCATCCTTACCTGCAAAAGAGCATTTCAAACAATAGCATATAGACCAAGCGAAAGACAATGTTCGTTCGGAGGCAGATGCAAACGTATTCAACGTCAAGTCCAAGTTCAGATAATGTCTTACGGAACCAGAAGTGCTCAGGCGCTAAGCCTGTTGAAAGATCGAGGATGTCGCCTAGAGGGGGGGGGTGAATAGGCGCTTTAAAATAATTACGGTTTAGGCTTGAACAAATGCGGAATAAACCTAGCGGTTAATTTGTCAAGCACGGAACCTACAACAACTAGGCTCACCTATGTGCACCAACAACTTATGCTATGCAAGATAAGCAACTATGTGATAGCAAGATATATGACAAATAACAATATGGCTATCACAAAGTCAAGTGCATAAGTAAAGGGGCTCGGGTAAGAGACAACCGAGGCACGCGGAGACGACGATGTATCCCGAAGTTCACACCCTTGCGGATGCTAATTCCGTTTGGAGCGGTGTGGAGGCACAATGCTCCCCAAGAAGCCACTAGGGCCACCGTAATCTCCTCACGCCCTCGCACAATGCAAGATGCCGTGGATCCACTAAGGGACCCTTGAGGGCAGTCACCGAACACGTACAAATGGAGACCCTTGGGGGCGGTCACCGAACCCGTACACTTTGGCAACCCCTGGGGGTGGTCACCGGAACCCGTCAAATTGCTCGGGGCGATCTCCACAACCTAATTGGAGACCCCGATGCTTGCCTGGAGCTTACACCACAATGATTGAGCTCCGAACACCACCAACCGACTAGGGCGCCCAAGCACCCAAGAGGAACAAGCTCAAGGGCACCAAGCACCCAAGAGTAATAAGCTTCTCAACTTGTAACTTCCACGTATCACCGTGGAGAACTCAAATCGATGCACAAATGCAATGTCAAGGGCACACAGAGTGCCCAAGTCCTTCTCTCTCAAATCCCACCAAAGCAACTAATGCTAGGGAGGAAAATGAGAGGAAGAACAAGAAGGAGAACACCAAGAACTCCAAGAACTAGATCCAAGGGGTTCCCCTCACATAGAGGAGAAAGTGATTGGTGGAAATGTGGATCTAGATCTCCTCTCTCTTTCCCCCCCAAAACTAGCAAGAATCCATGGAGGGATTGAGAGATAGCAAGCTCGGAGAAGGTCAACAATGGGAGAAGAACACGAGCTCAAAGGATAAGGTTCATTGGGGAAGAAGACCCCCTTTTATAGGAGGGGGAAAATCCAACCGTTACCCCACTGTACATCCCCTCACAGAGCGGTACTACCGCTAGGGAAGGGCGGTTATAGTAAGAAGAGGCAGGGGTGGTATGCTTAGCAGACAAAGGAGTGACACCTCCAACAGAGAAGAACCGGCATACCCTCCAACAGCAAAAACATCATAGAAGATGCATGTGAACTCCATTTTCGATGAACTCGAGCTTGTCATGAACATGACCAAAAGCTCCAAATCTCACAAGGAGAAGAACCAAACAAGAACCAATAAAGATGATGCAAGGATGCAATGGTTTGAGCTTTCTATGAATGATACGATCAAGCAACTCATCGAGAGCCCCCCTTGATAGTACGGTAAACGATCCTATAACCCGGTCTCCCACAACTACCAGAGACCGGTAAAATAGAAAACCTATCAAGGGCAAACCTTTGCCTTGCACATGGTCCACTTGAGCTAGATGATGACGATCTTGACTCCCTCAAGTTGGACCACCTTTCTTGATTGCGTTGGCTCGATGAAGACTAGTAGATTGCTCCCCCATACTCCACTATGGGTGAGCCACTCTTCTGCACATCTTCACAAGTCTATTGTCGCCACAATGGACGGCAAGCTTCAAACATATGATCTCTTCGTGATGATCCTACTTGAACTTGCACACCGCAACCTAACCCCACAAAGAACTCTCACGAAGACCATGGGTTAGTACACAAAGCGTAATTGACCATGCTTACCATACCATGGGATCGCTTGATCCCTCTCGGTACATCTTCTATGCTTTGTGTGTTGATCAACTTGATTCATTCTTTGACTTAGTCTTGATCAACCTTGAATCGTTCCAACTCTCTTCATTTGGCTGATGTCTTGAAGGTAAACATGAATGATCACACAATCTTGTTCTTCAAGACATGCTTTCAATGAGCTCAACACTCGCATGACCAATCTTTGGATAATTCCTTAATAGCACCTTGGTTAACTCATAAATTCCTTGAAACCAACACATGGACTTCAAGAAAAGCCTATGGACAAATCCTTCAAATATAACTCAAGACAACCATTAGTCCATAGAGATTGTCATCGATTACCAAAACCAAACATGGGGGCACCGCATGTTCTTTCACCTGTTAAAGTTTGTCGGTTACAAAAACCACTCGGCATACCGAGGCAAATTTAAAGCATCAAGCATAGAAGTTTTTTACCCCTCCTGTGGAGGGCTGGAAGGCGCAACGAACTCGTCTAGGTCAATTCCATCAGTGATCCGAGTGGCAGCAGCGATGAAGGTCTCCATGAAGGATCGGAAGTCATGCTTCTTGGTATTGGCCACCTTGAGATCTGCCAGCTTGTCCTCTCGCGCATCCTTACAGTGAACACGGACCAGAGATAGAGCATCGTCGGCACCGCACCTGGTAGAAGACTTCTTCCATTCTTGCACTCGACTTGGAACTTCATTCAGTCGAGTCATCAGAGACTCGAGGTCGTTCTGAAGTGTTTCTCTTGGCCAGAGTACCGTGTCGATGCGCGACGTTGCAACCTTCAGCCTTGCAATATAGTCGACCATGGCGGCAACGCGAGACTCGAGTCGGAGCACGTTCATGGCGGCTTCATCCTTCACAGGAGAGTTGATGGGATCCAAGCCAGTCTCCACTCGACTAGTCTCCTCTTCAAAGTTTTGGCAGAATTCTGCGGATACGATCCAAGGATAAGCTAACATTTCTACAATAAGTCAGTGTTTACCAGTTGGATATAAGGGGTTATCTTCGAGCATGAGGAACAACTTCTTGGCGAGCCCCCCCAGATAAATCTCTAAGTCGTTCTTCTTTCCAGCCAGCTCACTAGCCTTATCACTCAAGGCCAACTTGTCACTCTTCAGTCGACTGGCATACTTGTTATCCGTGTCGAGAGCAGCTTTCAGATTGGTATTCTCCTCTTCAAGTTTGCTGATGGAAGCCAACTTTTCTTTTGCGAGTTTGATCTTTTCCGAAGCTGCTTTCTGCGCCTCAGCGAGTTCAAGATCCTTCTTCTTCAGAGAATCCCTTAGTTTGTCTGCAAAATAACAGTGAGATCAAGCTCGGGAGTGATCAAGGAACAAAGGCAGTCGTCGAGGTTCTCACCAAACATACCTTTTGCCTCCTCCTTCGCCTTCGTGAAGTTCTCCTGGACAAGCTTCAGATCAAGTTCAAGCTGGATATGCTTGTTCTCCAATTTAGTATGACGAGCTGCAAGCTCGCAAGATTTCTGCGAAGGATCAATTGACAAACATCAAAAATAGGTCACTTCTGAGTGACTAAGAGAAAAAGCGTAGTATTTCTAAGACTACAACCGAATCTAAACATTCAACTATAGTCTCGGGGACTACACCCAATGGGTGCACTCAGCGTGCCCCCACTGGTTCTATCAGCTAGAGTCGATCAGTCGACCAAAAAAGGCAGAAAGGCTAACCACCAATAGTTAGTCACAGTTCCAAAAAAAAGTGTTCTTCAGACCGTAGTCAACTGCCATCAGTCGACCACAGTCTCAGGGACTACACCCAGTGGGTGCACTCAGCGTGCCCCCACCGGTTTATGATTCCAATCGACCAGATCGAGCAAAACAAGCAATGAGAAAAAGTTAAAGGCATTAAGACTATGGTCGACTGCCAGCAGTCCACCATAGCCTTGGGGACTACACCCAGTGGGTGCACTCAGCGTGCCCCCACCAATCCAGATATTCAACCAACACACCCAGTGGGTGTACGGCAGATACTAAGATTTTCAGAAAGAAAAGTTTTCAGGTATCATATCCTAACAGAACAGGCGGTGATCGACCAACCTGAACATTGCTCTGAAGGGCTGAACTGGCATCATAAGCCGCTTGACTGGCATCTCGAATCGCCTTCACTTGCTCCATCATAACCCCCGCCTGGCGTATGGCTCCTTTGGCAGTGCTTGCTTGGTCTTCTGGGACGTGGTGGGTAGAGAAAAGTGAAGGTTGATCAGCACTCGACGATGAAGGGCGAGCACTCGTCACCAGCACCGCAAAAGATACGGTAGGCCGAGTGACGTTGTCCCCCTCCGCAGCCAACGTCTCAGGTGCTGATATGACCTGAGCTGTCTTGTCAGCAGACGCTCTCCTATTCCTCCTCTTCCTTAGTGGTTCCTCGTCATCATCATCAGGAAGATCAATGACGATATTAGGTGGAGCTACAGAAAAGATTCGAAGTTAAAAATGAAGATCCTGTCGACTGAAAACGAAACTACAAAGGTCATACCAGGGTTGGAAGTGACAGCATCCTCCATCTCTTGATCTTCAGGTTTGGTCGAGGTCTCAGAAGTTGCAGCACTCCAGTTCCAGAAATCAGTCGGTCAGCGAGCAAATCGACCAAGAGTAAAATCATGAGAAACAAGAAGACACAAGTTACGTCATTACACAGAAATAGTGGGAATCACCATCTTCATCTTCGGCAAGGCCTTCGCCGGATTTGACGGCGCCACTCGAGATTGCTTCGGCGCTTTCTCAGTCGGCGCCGGAGAGGTCGTCTGAGGACGCTTGGTCGACTGCACAACAGGCGCGGTCCCCTTGCCGCGTTCGACTGCAGGGTCATGGGCAAGCTTGGATCTTCTTTCAGAACAGGGAGGCGCGACTTCCTCCTCCTCTTCCTCATCGGAATCACCATCTTCGTCACCCTCATCGCCATCCGATTCCCACTCCTCTTGACTTTCACCTCCACTTCCTTCCTCCTCCTCGGTCTATGCTTGCGCCCCGTTGGGCATCGAATACAACTCAGTGGTAGCCTGAGAGACAACAAACAAGACAGAAGTCAATCGACTGATCTACAACAAAACAGAATGGACGAAGCATGATTACAGTCGGAGACAAGTGGTCATACCTTGTCTGCTTCGTAAGACTGGTCGAGTGGCGGGATCCTCCTGGCCCCACGAGGGTTATCTTTGTTCCCTGTGATGGCAGTCATCCACCTCTCCAGTGTGGCGTCGTCGACCTCCTCTGGGTGGACTCGAGTGGTGTCTTCGCTACCAGAATACAACCACATTGGGTGACCTCGGTATTGAAGTGGGTGAATGCACCGTCAAAGGAAAATCTCCAGGAGATCCATGCCAGTGACCCCATCGCGAATGAGCTGGACTACACGCTCCATCAACATTTTTACCTGAGCCTTCTCCTCCGGAAGCACTTTTAGAGAAGACAGTTTGTTCGCTCGACTCATGGAGAAGGGAGGGAGCCCAGTCGACTGCCCTGGCATCGACTGGTCTTGGCAGTAGAACCAAGTCGACTGCCACCCTCTAACTGACTCAGGAAGGGTCATAGCTGGAAAAGCGCTCTTACTCCTCATCTGGACTCCAAGACCCCCACACATCTGGATTACTTGGGTTCTCTCATCATTCGGATTAGCCTTTTTCACCGTCTGAGAGCGACAGGTGAATATGTGTTTGAAAAGGCCCCAGTGCGCCCGACAACCCAAAAAGTTTTCGCACAAAGACACGAAAGCGGCGAGATAGGCAATGAAATTGGGTGTGAAGTGGTGGAGTTGTGCCTCGAAGAAGTTCAGAAACCCCCGAAAGAAGAGATGCGGCGGCAGAGAAAACCCACGGTCGACATGGGTGGCTAAAAGGACACACTCACCCTCCTGAGGCTGAGGCTGCCACTCTGTCCCCGGAAGCCTAGCCACCCCATGCTCGATCAACCCTTTGTTGGCCAGATCGTTGAGATCCTTCTGGATGATGGTCGAGCGGATCCAATCCCCCTGGATCCAACCTTGCGGTAGGCGGGACCGCAACGAGGATCCAGCCCGACTGGTCGCTCTCCCCTTCGCCTTCGCCGTCGCCTTCTTCGCCCGCTCCAAAGCCGCCGTCTTCTCCTTCACCATTGTTGCCAGCGAAGCAGGCACAGAGCAGCAGCACAGAGCAGGTGGCGAGCGAAGCTGATGAATCTGAAGACGGAGGAGGGGAAAATGGGGGCGCACTGTTCAAAAACCATCGCCCGGTGCCTTATATGGAGTCGCTCCCGAGTGGCTGACTGGTAGGCCCGGGCAATCCTGTCAAATCCCGAAATAGTCATGCGAGCGATATGTGGCGAAAAAGGCGGCACAGAAATCGAGGCATCTCTGCCTTATCCCATCCGAGTATCGCGGTCTTCTCCACTTCACGCGCTTCCCAAAATTTGGATCCCACCAAATCCGCTAACAACGGAGCAACTTGTCAGACGGAAGATCTCCTGCGATCCGTCGCTCGGAAATCTCCAAGTTCATAAAGTTCACTCGACAGATATAAAGAATGGATCAAGGCGACTGAAAGAGAAGTTGATACCATCACTAAAAAGTCATTGATCCAGAGTAAGACACATTCACAGCACCAGAAAACAGGTCGGAAAGATTATCAACTCCTTCCTCACTCAAACCTCAATCCATTCGGGGGCTAATGATGAAGTCATGTACCTAGGGTAGGGTCATGAACCTGTCCAAGGTACCCTCCCCAAGGACATCTTTAGTAGAAACCGTCTTCCAGTCGACCTAGAGGGATTCCACTCGACGGACTTGGAGACACTCGACCATGAAGACTCACTCGACCACCAGGAGTTCAAGAGCCACTCTGTATCCAAACGGTCTATAATTAAGTAGTCTTTATGGTCATGATGACACTTTATGTAAGGCGTTACCAGTAAGGCCAGGCCTTAATGTACTTTAAACCCTCCGCTACGTGGGCTGGCTGGGGTCTTGGCATCCTCTATATAAGCCACCCCCCTCCACTGGCAGAAGGGTTCGCACCCCTGTAACTCATACGCATATAATCCAGTGGACCGCCTCCGGGCTCTGAGACGTAGGGCTGTTACTTCCTCCGAGAAGGGCCTAAACTCGTAAATCACTTGCATATACAACTACTCCATAGCTAAGATCTTGCCTCTCCATACCTACCGCCTATTCTACTATCAGCCTTAGTACCACGACACCTACCGCGCAGGAAAAGCCCCGCCCTCGACTTTTAAATAGTATACAGTATACTAATTTTGTATCCATGGATTGCGCCCGCGCCATGGAGCAACGTGTCTAGAAAACAGCGGTACACATGTACGGAGTATACAGCACGCCCGTCGCGTTCGCGTCGCACCCCAGACGGTCGGTCGGTCTGGCACACTGCTCTCCAAATGGAACGCGCGTCATATTGCGTTCGCACACACATGTGGGACGACAATTGAGAACCGACCATAGGCACACTCCCCGGCCCCGCAAGTCAGGTGACTTAATAGAAGAGGGAGACGAGCGATAGTACTAGAGAAGTCTTGTACTACGTTGGTGCCTGGACGATCCCTGCAAGACACGGAAGATCAGTTCATCCATGCATGTGACCAGACTCCAGCAGACACGCCTGGATTGGCTATCATCTACATATCGTGCAGGCTGTGTTGTACATGGCTGTAGTTGTGGTGAGAAATCTAAAAAAGGTTTATTTTCATCTCGCAAAATTAGGTGTCATGTGCTTAGGATCACTGCGAGGGTTAAACAGCGACAACTGAGTTGGGCTAGTCATTGGGGCACATGCACGAACAGTGAATAATCGGCTGCCATCTAGGTCAAGCCGGCTATGTTAATTAGGACATCTATCGACGGACCCCTTTTCTACAAGTTTATCTTTAATTTGAGCTTTGTTCCTCGTCTAGTTTGTCCGTGGGGATTCATGTTGTCTCCTTTGGGCAGTGAGGTTATGATTTCTTGTCATGTGGCATTTTTTCATGTTATATGTTATAATCCGGCACTTCAGATCAAAATGACGACAACTGCGCCTCCAGGCCACGTGCATGAAGACTTCTCGACAGTCATTGACGAGGTCAAGCCACCTCCGGTAGACAAAAGAAAACTAAGTACGACTCCACTATATAGGCAGGAGCCTCTGTGCTTGCTTGCTAGTGTTGCTCTCTTCACACTGTCTCGGCCTCTCCAGATCTAAACACAACAGCGGTGGTCACTCTCTCTCTCTCTCTCTCTCTCTCTCTCTCTCTCTCTCTCTCTCTCTCTCTCTCT